>NC_064871.1:81311779-81617404 GCF_943734695.1 Anopheles maculipalpis
GTCTTGCCGATCGATTGGACTTAAATGAATCTTTGAATTTTGAAGTTGAAATCTACTTTAGATGGATGTTCCTCTTGGATTCTAATTGTTTGCATTCTAGCAGGCGTATTGAATTCAATATATTGATTCATATATAAATTTCCTTAGTGAATTCCCGATACAGAACTGTGAGTACCTTTGAAAAAGATCCTTTCCCTAATTTGAATTAATTTCTTAGAAGATAAACTCAAAGAAGCAATAAACAAACTTTATTAATTGATTTAAGGAGCTTTCAATATACAATGTAGTACACAAAAAACGACCTTTATAAATATACTACTAATTAAAAGATGCAACAGTTTGGGCCGATCGCACGACATTCGACGAACCAATTAAAAGCAAAACGTTTTCTAGATCGTCTTTAAACTTGCCCACGGGGCAACTCTTCGTCAGTAAGATTTTGCGTTTTAATTAGCCATTTCAGTTTCCCGGGCAGTGCCTTTCATGTATCACCAGCATGCTCATCTTCCGAGTGCAACAGTACTATTAACACAAACAAACGAGTAGCGTGGAGCAGAAGAAAAAAACATCATAAGAACCATCCAATCAGTCCGAATCGTCCGAAAAGTGAATGGTTTGAATGGGAAAGAAGAAAACTTCTTACCAGTTTTAGGCTGGCTTTTCTTCTCTCTCTCTCTCTCAAAAGAAAGAAGCTAAACACCACTAGAAATCGAAAGAAGCACATTGAGTTGAAGAAGTCGAAACAAAATAAACACCACCCGTGCACACACCCAGCCCACCCAGCGTCATCCGCCCGAAAAGGTGAAATCCTCTCAAGTAGGATGTTATTATGCCGAATCGGCACAGCGCGAGGTAGAACCCACCCCAAGCAGCATTCACATTGCAGCAGTAGCACACGAAACGATCCCCGATAAAGGAGGAACAAACAAACAAAAAAATAACGACACACCACGTAACAGATAAAATAAACCGGGCAAGCTTTTTCGGCTTGGTGTGCTGGGCAAAAATTCCTTTTAATTTTCCACGATTTCATTTCAACTTTGTATTAAATGGCCGGCGAAACGCTTGGCCCGCGGCGGGCAACTCCGGTGCCGTGGAGAGTGCAGGCAGAGGGTACAGTTTCCCAGTGATTTCGAGTTAACTTCGGGTTGTGACCTTTACTGCCAGTGAAAAACAACTTCAATGAGTTTTACCCAGCCCATCCGTACATCCGCCGGTTTGGCTCCTTTGGCCAGTCTGTACCATTATTTGAGCCAGGGAATTATAATACTTTTCTTTTAATGTAAAGTCCTGCGTTGTTTGTTTGGGTTCGTTTTTCTGTTCTTATTCCTCATTTGCTGCGTATCAAACGTTCGAGAAAATTGTTCCAAATGCGCCCGCGAAGCGGTGTGCATTTTGTGCGTTTTTGTAACCGCTTTGCTACGCACCGACGCAGCTCCTGGCAACGGGTGATTTCCGGTGTCCGATTCCAATGCCGTACCCGCACACAATTCCACCCTTCACTGCTCAATGTACAACACTCCCACCTCAGTGCACACAGTGAGTGAGACAAAGTTAAATTACAAAAGTTTTTTAATAGCCAATCAAAGCCCCTGTGTTGCCGGTGTGGTTCGATTTTCCTTTGAAATATTTTCTATTTTTCCAACCCATTCCCGCGCCTTTTGCATGGGTGCGCTTTTACAGACCTCGCGGCACCGGACAGCGGATAGCCTTCTAACCATCGCAGGTTTGTTTTTTTTTTTTGCTTTTTAAACTCACCAAACACACTTTGATATTTTTCGCCTCCGTACTTAGCAAATTTGCTGCTCTGCTTTGACTCTTGATTTGCTTATTGCAAAGAGTGACCCAGGAGGGGGGGGGGGGGGAGAATCGGAGTTACTTCCGATACAGCCTCGGGATGTGTTGCTATCTCAAGCGACAACGGAAATCGAAACGCCAGTAAAGTGAACGATGCTGCAGGCTATTCTTTTAAGCCTTAGTAACGGGGCAACTACAGGAGACACAAGAGGATGAAAGAATATAAGAACCGAACGGTAATGTGACACAAGAAAGGATACTTAAAACTATGATCATGTTTTAAGGCGAGAAGCGTGAAACAAGTCATGAAAGAGCCAGAATTTTGGATTGGTTTATGATGTTTTCATGTTCGGTGCGTAAATGGAGACGCCTGGTGTTTTGTGAAATTTATGCTCACCGCAACCCTTTCTAAGAAGTGTTTTGATAATTTTAGCTATTTTAAAATTCCTTTTTATGGTGGAAATATTGTTCTAAAAAATTAATAATTTGTGTCAATATCAATTAATTAGAGGAGCATTTGCTAATTATTTCTGATGAATACTCACAGCTAAAAAGTACAACGTAAGACGCCTGAAGGTATGCAATTCAAAATAGTTTTGTTGAGCTATTAGAAGATTTTTTAAATATTTAAGTATTTGAGCAAAATAAATACCATAATTTAACTTATGAAATTACTGCTTTTTTCTTTAATGTCAAGTTCATAGTACAGTACAGCTCAAAGTACCAAATGGTCGATAAAAGTAGTGAATGAATTAAAATTTAACTACGCTTTACTCATTAAAATATTAAAACAATTGTCTATTGCTTTCTCTTCTTACTGAAAGCTTGACAATTGACTATGTGACTTAAAAATAGTAACAAATTTTTTTTATCGATTCGTGTTCGAAGCGTGTAAAGCGTGTTATTAGCGTGAAGCATTTATTAAAACCTTTGGTATGATGAAGGTAGTGAATAGGCAAGTTCATTAAGCCCCGCAACAGTGTTCTCATGATACAAACTGGTCTTTAGTGTGGTCTTGAGGGTCTTGAAACAGTTAACTAAATGCAGGTGGGTGGGTAGATTCATACATAAATTGAACAGAAATCGTCATTTTAATCTTCTCCTTATTCAAAGCGTTATGATACAAAAGACATTTCTTCTTTCTGTCGCATAGAATATAATAATAAATTTGTAGATTTTTAAATACATTATTTTATCAAGCATTCTGCTGCAGTTAAATTGACTAATATTTGAAGTAGAAAGAAAAACCCCCAATACATCTATTTTAAAACATACTTACACAACTACCTTGCCAGTCCAACTGCGCCGAAATTTCCATTCCCCGCACACACAGCAGTGCATTAAAAAGGTAATAAATCACATACTCCGTTCCCCGAACCCGGCACCGAATAAACCATCGGGGACACACAAAAACAACTTCACCTTCTTGCTGGAATGATGCACGATAAATTGCCAAATCCCACTCATCGCCCGGCAAAAAGCTTCAACCCTTTTCATCCGGCACCGCGCGCTCAATCTCTATTCCCTCTACGGTTCAGCATAATCTTCCTATCTGTCACCTTGCCATGGGGACCACGGGCACGAGCTAGCGAACGGAAACCGCCTCAGGACACACACACAGGAGAATGATAAAAAACCCTTTAGGGCCAGACAGATGTGCACCAAAGAAGCCTGACAGTCAACGACGCATTGTACGGGAGGAATTAGGAGAAAAAAATTACCCCTTTCGTTTTTTTTTTGTTCCTAGTTCTTGTTCTACCCTCCGTGCTAGACATTCCAAAAACTGCCTTACGGTCAATGTGAAGCGTGCCGTGTTGTTTATCTGCCGGAAACTTTCTTTCGTTGTGTCCTTATGTGTTTTTTTTTTCTTCTCCCCATCAAATCCTTTCCCTCGCGCCGGTGAGCCTTCCCAATCGGGATAGAAATTTAATTGCAATTATTGTAATTTATAACATCACAGCAGAGAAATTTCAATTCCAAACGGTTGGCTTTTATAAAAAGCTCGGCGGATGACAGGGACGTAGTAGGGGCGGGAGGTGCTCCGAGAGGCTGGAATCGGAAACCCAAGTACACACACACACACTTACACACAAACACCGGTACATTCCCGTACCAGATTCCCGAGTGGCACGGATGCAAATAAACCTTCCGGCAATTCCCGAGTACCAAAAAGCATCATGGTTTTAAATTCGTTCGAATTCATTCGAATGTTTTTCCCTTATTTTTTTACTCACATTCGCTCCTTTGTGCGTCTTTGCACCGGTTTCCTACTTCTATAATTTATTTTTTTCAACCCTCAGCTCGGCTGAGGCCTCACCGTGATAACGAACGTTCGTTTGTAGTACTGGAAGGATATTAAACGCACCGAAAAGAAGGAAAAAAAAACGTCACTTCATTCGCGAGGGTAAGGCATGGATCTGCGGATGAGTTGAACACGGTTGAATAGGGACAGTACAGAAAGAAAAAAAAGCAGCAGGCCCGACTTCACCCTGTCATTTGCATATCGTTTTTTTTACATCGAATCCTTTCCCTAACTACCACCCCTTCACATGTACCACTTCTCTCCCATGGGGATTGAGGCAAAGAAAAAAAGAAGACTTTTAAACATTCACAATGCTATCACGAGGGACACACAAGCACACACACATGTACCGAATAAAAAAAATCGTCCCATCCAGCATCCTGAGTTGCTGTCGTTACCCCTATCAGTTTTTTTTTTTTTTTTTTGTTTTACCATATTCCATCCCAGAAACGGTTAAAGGGTTGAAAAGGGGTTGAATGAATGACTGAAAAAAATGCACCCCTCACAGATTTTTTTTCTTTCGTTAGCTGGGTCGAACGGCTGACTGCTTTGATTCAGTTAGACTCATTGCGTTGCAAGAGAATTGCTTCTTTTTTGGGGTTTCAAATGCGTGTGCTTGCTCGATCGATTGGAAAACGCAAATGAATCTTTCAAACAGCGAAACAGCAACCCTTTTCGTACGGCACTGGTGATGGATGGCATGTGGTTTTGCCTTTGATTGTATAGCACTTCATCAGGAAGAAGTTATATTTTATACGAAGACTAAAGTTTAAAATAAAACCCTTAAACAGGTTTGAATTCTACAATTATTTAAAAAAATACATAAAATATAGGAAAATATAACACACATTATTTCACATAACATCAAAGACCCAATATAAATTTTTATTTACAATTAATTATGACGGTACAGTGCCGTATGGGCAACCGAACATAAATATTTAATTTAATTCGAAGGACCAAAAATGTACGGAATTTAGTGTGATATGGTTCTACTTTGAAGGCGTTGCCAATAGTTGTGATAACGTGATAAAAAATGCTTGTGGACTCGTGGGCTTACGATTTCCAACGGTTTATTCGGTCTTCCGAAGTTCAAATTATAATTTGTTACAGGAACTGGCTATACGAAGACAAGTCATTAGTGGTGGATCAAGCTGTTTAGAGGTCCTAGAGCTCTAGGTGAAATTGATATTGAGGCTCAACAAAAACTAAAGTATGGATCGCCAAGGAAGTTCGATAGATTGCTTCATTCCAGGGCTGACTGACGGACCCTCCGGGATGTACGAGGGCCATCAAATCCGCCGGTAGGTTTCATCCGCCCTCTGCAAGTCGTTGTGATAAGAAAAAGATTAGGCGAAAATTTCCCTAGTCATCAGAAAGCAGTAAGCAATTAGGTACAACTTATATTAAATGACAATTTATATAGAAACGAACCAGTTCAACAACAAAATCAAAAGTAACAAAAAGTAAAAGAAATATAAAAAAACAAAGAACACTTTGAAACTAAAAAAAAACGTGAAAATAATTTATCAAACATACTAAAACAGACGAATTTACGGCTACTTGCCACCATAAAAATAATAAATTTATAATAAATAATAATAATAAATAATAAATTTAACAATGATAAAAAAGGCTTTAAGCCCAAAGCACATCAAAACAACAAGGAAATCTTTGATACATGATGAATAAAAACTAATGAAAAATAGGATTAACGGTAAGGAATGATAAAAGTAAAAAAAAAAAAGGTGATAATAAACTAATGCAATTGTTCGGAATTTGCATAAAACAATACACTATTTCACAATGTTAAAACACCATTTTCAAAACAGCACTCCACCATCATTGATCTCGTGTCTCGCGTCTCATCTTAATGGCAAACAAAAATCCCTCCCAACGGCCCATACCCGGCAAAAGAGTTAATATTGATCCAAAAACGTGCACGAAATTTTGCTCATCCCCCGCGAGGTTTTATTTTACATTTTAGACTCCCCCTCTACCGCCTACCCTCGTATTCCGACTCCTCCACCCACATCGACTTTCGTTTTTCTTTATTACACCATCTTACTTTGCATCTTGTTCGATTTTAAGAGGGTGAATTATGTACATAAGAACCGAGCCAACCCATCCATCGAAGAGTCCAGAGAAGACACGGCACGGGTAGAGGAAGGGAGTGGAATGGGATATCCTGAAAAGGGAGTAGAACCTACCAAACTCCAAAAGCCAAAAAGACAAGAAACGGCAAACAGGCAGAGTGTGAGATGTAAAGGAAAAGAAAAAGAAAACCTCCCGCAACACGATTGTCGGGTGCTTCCGGTTGCTGGCTCTTATTATGTATAGCCGCCGCCTTCAACCCCTCACTCGCTGCCACCCACCGAAACCGTGATGATGAAGAATGTTTGCGTAGACTCTTGCGCGTAGTCAAAAATACGCAAAAGAAACCAGGACGCACAGGAAGCCCTGGGTAATTTATCCTTAAGAATAATGAGTTACCATGGTAACCTGGTGTGTCGGGTGGCAGTGGAAGCTGTGGTGGCAGTTGTTCGGGTGGGTTTCATTCTTTCTGCCGCGCCGCTTAACTAGCTGTTTATTACTTACGGTTGCTTTCTTCGGATCGTGTTTTCGCTTCAACACTTTATTTTTGCTTTTCCTCGCTCAGTCACATTCTTGTTCGCTCACTTTCGGCAAAGCGTGTCAGGTGAAGAATTGATCCATTTCCTACCTCAGGTGTACACGTTTCACCACCTATCCTTCTTACTTCTTACCTCTTTCCTACAAACAACAAAAAAAAACCTTTCCAAAGAATCCTTTCGGCACGCGAACATGGAGCTCAAATTTCGACCGAAGAGTTCTGCTTTCCCGTTGCTACTACCCAAGGGCGAACAATTTGAGATGAGTTTCGGTGGGTTTGCTTCAGTGCCTCCAAAAACTTAAGCAGTCTGCTACTGCTTTTGGTGTTTAAACCATTTACACCATTTTCGTGCAGCAAATATCGATCGAATGATGCTGGATGAACAGTATTTTTGAAGTTTTCGGGGCGTTGCTATAACGGTTTTATTGAAATCTGATTGAATCTGATGCTTTAAAGAAATCATAAATTCATCTTGTTTTAAATGTTTCTTTGCAATGATTAATTTAAAAAAAAGTAGGATAAATAAAGCAATCTTATTCATACAGCGTAGGAATCAAAGCCCCTAGAAGGTATACTAACAGCATAGCACAGTGACATAAATGGAGCGATAAGAAATAGACTTTTACCATTATTTAAACAATATTTTTATGAAAAAGTTCTTACTGGCTTTTCACATTGAAGCTTTTGTTTTTGTTCAATAACATAAAACAGTAACAAAAAATGAATGAAAAACTAATAAGCAGTCGCCTTCCAATTAAGTAAGAATCAATGCCCCTGAAATGTATGCTACGTGCAGCACACAAAACTTAAGAAAAAGGAAAACATAACATTTTAAACAAGTTATTAAATTGCATAAAAAGGGTAAACAACACTTTTAGCAAAACAAAAAAACATTTCGAAATTGCGATTTCACTAACACCGTCGAAAGGAGTTTCATTAATATTCAAAAATATGCACACGAACGTGTTCGATTCCTCACATCATCACCATCATTATCGCAACCCATACGAACATTACGCACTCCAGCACACAAAAAATCAACCAAGGACTCGTTGTAGCTTCCACACAATGAAAAAAAAAATCACGGCACGTATGGCACAGGCATGAGTAATACGAAAAAAAAAACGATTCCCGTATAAGCTGCACCAAGCACGCTATTTCTCTCCCATTTTTTTATATGGACTTAGAGCCCGGGTCTCTGTAAAGGAAAAAAAACAGCAACCCCGTCGTTAAACCCTTTTTTCTGTTATGAGCTCTCGTTTTAAATGTTGTTCAGTCTGTGCGGCGATTGATTCGATTCCGGAACGTGGTTCCGGTATTCCGCAATGTTTTTTTCAACCCCTTCGTTTTGATACGAACCGAAAGAAAGAAGAAAAAAACTCATTTTCCCTGGGTAAAAGCAAAAAAAAATATCACCCCTCGGAAGGTTACCGGCGGGAAAGAAGGAAAAAAAAATGTCAAAGGCATGTAACAGGATCATAGCATGTGTGAAAAAAAAACCCTTTCCATCCGGTTATGACTGTATCTGTGTGCGTCTGAATTTATTTCATGCATATTAAAGTACCGTCTCGCCCAAAACTCCGCACGGCACGTGCTCGATCTCGGCCGATCAAGCAAAGACGTCACGGTGGAATACACTACCGTACCGAGGAACCATGAGACGAGACGAGATTTCGGTGGCGGAAAAAGAAGTGGAAAAGAATGTAAACATTCCAAAACCATATCAACCATACCACGTGGTGTTTGGTACATGTGCCCGGTCTGCTGCACACATGTGTTAACACAAAAACTCGTCCACTTTCTTCTCTTTGCTCTCAGTCTCTCAAGAAAAAGCTCGCGCAACAAGCTTACTTCTACCACAAACACACACACACACGCGCGGGAAGTAGAATCCTTTCACCGTCAACCCGACACCCGAAGTGAAAGCCCCCTTTTCGGGTTTGTTTTCTCACTCGCGTACGACACACCCGTGCTGGCTGGTGCCACGTGCCACACAGGAAGGCGCGAAAGCCTTCGTCACATATGGTGCGCCTGCTTTTAGCGTCTTCAGCGTCCTTTCCTTTGTGCCGTGCCGCGAATTATCCTTTCCCGGACGGTGAGAGAGTGCGGCATGTGTATACCGACAACCTGTACGTACGTATGTGTGTGTGTGTGTGTTGGTGTTCGAAAAAGAAAGGAGAAAAAATCGATAAACACAGAAGCTCTCCGTCAAACAGCTGATCGTTTGTTTACACCACGGTGCCAGCTGGAGAAGATGAGGCGCAAAAAATCGGCCCAATCAGCAACACATGTGCAATCCTTCCACTTATATGTGTTAACAAATACACACACACGCATGCTATGTTTAGCGTGTACGCATACTACACTTCATGCAACGTAACGCGTTCAGGAAGCGATGAAAATTTAGAGGGGAAAACACGTGGCAGATAAAATGCAAAAATGGATGAATTTGTTTGAATTTTTCTTCGAAAAAGGGAATTTGTTTTTGAGCAAGAAGTTTGCTTTTTAATTGTGAAGAAATAAAGATATGATAAAAGCATTTCAAGGAAAAATATAAGTATGAAAAAGTAAGAAAAACAGGACAAATGCGTTTCAATGGTAGAAGTAAAGGCCAAGGTAAATCACTATTCCAAAATATTGTCAAATGTACCTGTGTGATACACAGGAAAAGGTCCCAATAAGCAGCGCTCTTGGTTTTCCTAACCAAAAGAAAGGTATTTAAAAGCAATCAAAAGAAAGGAAATACCAAAAAAACAAATTTTGAAACGGTCTGAAAACAGAGCTTGAGAAAAATGGTATAGTAAATAATAGATCTCAAAACAAGTATATCCAACCTAACTGAATACAAGAAAAAAAGATTTTTTTAGGAAAGACAATAGAAAAAAAAATCTATCAAAATAAAAATATACAAAAAATAATCCGTGAAGCAAACATATGAATATATTAATTTTCAAAAAATGGAGAGAGATAGTGAGAGAGAGAGAGAAAGAGAGAAAGAGATTCTAATTAGAATTGAACATTGATACAAATTATCATTAACACATAAAAAACACTATAAATTTAATGTACTACAACTAAACGTAGAAAATGTACAGAGAAATAAACATAAAAGGAAAGAAGAGTGATAAAACAAAACACGTAATTGTGATAAGAGTATTTTTGCTATTATTCTTAAAGTAACCGATAGCAATACGGCCAGATCGTCCCTTGTGAAATATAAAAATGACTTAAAATAGTTATCAGAAAAAGACTATACTCAAAATGTTTCAAATAACCTATTTAATAACATATTTAATAGCATTTTGCATTCATGTTTTATAGCAATAATAAAAACAATATTAAAATTTTATATTTTTCAAACTAAATTTGCACTGCTACATGCTTTTCTTGTGAAATTATCTGGAATTATGTGGTTCTTTATGAGGTTCTGCTGAATGGATGTAATAACAGATGCTGTGCAATTATTGCAATGGAAAGTGTGTGTATGTAAAATAAATAACAAGAAGCATGTTGTCTAACATTATTTCCATTTATACATCGTTTATTTTGACACTTTTTGTGTGTCCCTTTTTCGTCCAACGCTCTTCACGACAGCCACGTGTGTAATTTTGGGCTTATCGTTCAATTCGTCCAGCATGTTTTGGATTAATTGAGCAAATCCACGAAATAAAAGAAAATAAAACCCTTCTGCCTCGCTAAGGGTGGTCCCAAACCGTTCCGTTTTTTTTTGGGGGAAAAACACACTCAATAAATATCCGATACACCCTATCGATACCGTGAGATCCCCGTACAACCGATACAATTCCCTTTCACCCTTTTTCTCGCGTCGTACAGATCAATCGGGGTTCGTACAACAGCTTTCATTCGGACACAATATTAATGGCTTTATTATTTATCGATTGTTTCGTAGACTGGACAAGCGAGAGAGTACCCCGAGAGCGAGTAGTTAAAACCCTTTTTTGAGGTATTTTAGTTTCGGTTGAGGAAAAAAACCGTCAATGAAAGGGATGGTAAACACAAAGGAACGTTTGGTAGCCGCAGTTACACCGCTAGGCAGGGGTTCGGGATGCATCGAACCACAAAGGCGATTGTTTAATTAACGCTCGGTTTGATGGTCAATTAATTGGGAAATTTATTTGCTGTGGATATTACTTCTTCCCTGTAACAGCCATTGTAGTTTGAAGAGGAAAAAGGAAATCTTTTGGTTTTGTTAAATCTTTAAAAAAAGACTCCACAAACCCAAATTCTGTTTGGCTTTTAAATAAAAATCCTCCATTCTTTCTTCCGTAGCAGCATATCCGTAACCTAATAAACACCTCCATTAAAAGATTCGACAGCACATATCACCTTTCAAAACATCCAAATAGCAACAAACAGGATAGCGGAACAGGATGTTGTTGCCAAATGTCACCTAACCATAAAAGCATGTAACTCAACTCGCAACACACGCAATAATAAAACGTAAAGATCAAAAGAGAAACCAGAAAATTGGTGGAATTAGGAAACCTTTTTACCCTTTATCCGAAACCTCTCCCCCCAACAAAAGAAAGGATCATCTTTAGCTGTGTGAGTGTGTTTTTACTACGTTCTTGTTCTGACTTCATAAACACGTCCTATTACACGCCCACAACATTAAGGGCCTTCCCCGAGCGATATCGAGAGCCGTACGAAAACTCAATTGATCTCGCTGACACATTGTTGGTCGTGGGAGGGAAAAATGATGCTGCCGAAGCTCTCGATGGGGTTGTTGTGTATCGATATATCAAAGGATTGGCCCTTTTGAGGCATTGGAAACGACGATTGTTGACGTTGAAACAATCGTCGTTTGGGAGCTGTATTGTCTTTGTCTCTTTTTGCGCGATAAAGCTTGGTTCTTTTGCATAATAGAGGGTTGTTGAGTGCGTATTACCACTACAAATCTGGAAAACCACCGAGGCAAAGCAGAGTTTGGTAGAGCATTTTGCTTTTGCATTGCTGGGGATCTCGCAGATGAGCAGATAGCCATCCATATGAACAATATTTTGAATGTTTTATCAAACATAAAGCTCTTTATTACCTCTATCCCGGTACTTCGACACTGCGGATACTATCCGGACCAGCTCGAAGGATTCGCGGGACAAGATCGAAATTGTTATACAAAATTGCACCACCTTGTCCTATGGTTCCGGCTTAAAAACTCAAAGCTACTCTCTGTAACATTCACCAAAATTTATTTAGCAAATCTCAACCAAAAGGGACCTGTCCAATCATTCTGCAGCGAAGATGACAAATCAATTGCCCGCTGAGGCCCGAAAGAGTATTTCACCGTGATAATGTAAATTCTTATTTAGTGATTTAATTATTTAAAATTTGATCACACGATAGGTCAGGTTATTTACCACATTAAATAAAGTCAAACAACCGATCCTGTTGACTGACCTTTTTTTTTAGCTTCACTCTTTTTATAAGTTCTATCGCCGATCTTATTTTGTTTCATAAAGCCCAGAAAATTCTCTAAAAGATTATATTTTTTTCCATGGTGCTACTTCCTATATTTTTCAACAATAAAATTCACGAAATAGTCACGAGAAAAGTAAGCTGCTGCACTCTAGAACAGGGAGGATCCAGTCGGAGAGCAAGGACAGAAAGGTCGTTCATCGCATGTATATCATCTGCGACAACTGTCCTGAAGGTGCAGCACTAGCAGGACGAACGGAGCCTAGCAATCAGCGACAAATCGGAGATTAACGCAAGAAGATTATCCATCTTCATGACCGAGGATTCTGCTGAATCTTATTACAATGCAATGCGCCTAAATGTATGTCATCGATCAGACGCATAATTTTTCAATAGCGTCTTCAATAATTATCACATCTATTTGTCCCTTTGCCTATCAATTTGTACCAATATTTATCACAAATTCACAATGGAAAATCAAAGACAGCCCACATCTTCAAGCCACAGAAGCAATCAACCTTGAACCAGAACCATATTGCACTTGTACCGTGCAACTGCCGGCAGGCTTTCGAAGCGTGCAATTAATTTCTGTCAATGACAAATTTCCCTTTTTCCATCCGAATAAGCTTTCTGCCTTTTTTTCACCCAATATGACAGTAGATGGGGAATGGTTGTGTGTTTGATTTCCTTTTTTTGCATTTATTTCTTACTGCGCCATCTTCCGATCGGCTAAGAGAACCAACGACAATGTATAGCTGTTTGGAAGTAGGCAAACTAGGAAGCTAGATAAAAAAAAATCCAAACCGCTAACCAATTAAAGTGAGGAGAGAAAAAAAAAGTAAATCGTGTAAATAGATAGCAAAAATTCAGCGTCCAACAGCTCAATCCGGGTCGCGTCTCAGCCTACACCCCTGTGTGCTGTCATGTGCGTCGATTAAATGCCGATAGTGACAAGGACAGTGGCATGAATTCATTAATTTCCCTTCAAGAAACGCGCGTCACCGGCTCATTATCAGTTTGTCAGCAGCAGATTGTTGCAGTGTATCCGGACGTGTATCCTTTGCACTTTTTTGTTCTTTCTTATTCGCCTTTCACTTACCCTCTGACAGATGCTGACAGTTTTCTGAAGAGTGTTTTAATTAATGTAAATTTTCCGATACATTGTTTCGCTACATTGTTGAACGGTGGTGAAGACGATCTGATGAATTCTGTCCTTTCGGCAAAGGAAAGAGACACAAATTGAACTATCAGGTACCATGATTAACTCCATTTCTCGCACACACTTCACGAAAAGTGGTTCCCTTGTGTCGCGAAAAGTGGTTTGGAAAATGATTCTCAAATATGAAGCCAAGTTCAGTCCGCATCGCTAAGGTTTCCTTCTTGCAGCGTTCAGTTCCCCGTTTGATAAACTCCAAGCCTGCGGCCACTCATTTCATCCATTTTTGGGGAAACTTTAACGCTTATCTCTTTCTCTTTTGTAAGTGTGTGTGTGTGTGTACATATATACTTTCCTCTTTCTTTTCTGTTTCCCCGCTTTTTTCTTTTAACTACACTGAAAAAAAGTTGAAGATTTGCTCTTCAAAAAAAAAACATTGATAAACACCTTCGGGCGACCAATGCCAAGCGCACGAAATTACTTCATCGTCGGCTTCCTGCCAAAGTTCAAGCCCTCTACGTCCGGGTATTTGAGTGTGTTTTTTTGTTTCCCTTTTGATTTTCCAATCCATCCCCCTAACTTTGCAGCCCCACTTTCCCTCCCGGTGTGCAAATGTAGCTAGTTGAAGAAATTTTAATTTTATTCATCTCTGAATTTTAAACAGCTCTCGAACCCAACCCAGCGCCCTGGCAGGCTGACCAAAATGTCGGCCAAATATTGCGCTCCAGCTACTAACTGATAAGTGGAGCTCTTCCTTCAAAACCTCATCTTTGGAAATGCTTGTTTGATGGAATTTCAAACAAGCTGGGTCATATACCTTACTGGCAGAGGAAGAAGTTCTCAGATCGTCCGAAATGGTAAATAATCGTGTTTATTTACCCATGAGGAGTATTTTTATCAAACGTTACATTATTTTAACTTTCAATATTACGTTTTATGTTATTTTATACGTTTGCTCATTATGTTGTATTTAATTAAACATATATTTTTAATTGTTTTGGTTGATGTTTTATAACTTTTGCAATTTCTTTTCTCATTTTTACGTTTATGCCTTTACATTTGAAATTTCCTCTCTTCTTCCAAACCTTTATATTCTTTTTTTACTATCATTTAAGTTAAACAATCGCATAATCCTTCTTCTTCTCTATTTGTTTCCTATTTTGTTTTCTATTTTAGTATGTATCTATTAGTTTTTCTTCTTCGTTTCTGAAAAGGCATAAAGAGAGAATATTTCTGCGAGGAGTTTTACAATTTTTTTGTAATCCTATAACTGATTATTTATTTAACGTTTTGTTTGCCTTTTTTGTTTTAAATTTTTAAAAATTTTTTTGGTAACCTGTTTTTACAAATGATTATTTTTTCTTTCGTTTGTTTGTTTGCTTTCTACTTTATAAGATTATTGACGTTGTTTTTCGTTGCCTTATAAGATTATTTTTTATTTATTTAGCTTCAGTCATTGCCGAATGGTTTTGAAATAAATCAAAAATGGAAAATTGTCGAGTTTATTTCCCTTTTCTTCTTTGTGTTCTGTGGTTCCATACAAGTCAGGCCATCTTTCACGCTAAACCATAATTTTATAAACATATTTTCTTTTCTTTCGAACAGATCCTATCTGACCATCTCTATGGTTTCAAACTCCCAAAATATGTCATTTAATACAGACAAACAAAACACTAAATAGGGAAATACAATTGAACAATTCCGTAAAACATTCAAAAATTCATTTTTGCTCTTTAACTGTTGGCGCATCCTTCAGAATAGAAAACCCCATCAAAGAGGGTTTCACTTCTCGCCTCAGAAAACGCAGCAACAAAAAAAAACTCCCCGTCTTAAACCCCAAAAATGAAAAACGAAATATTTGCTCCCCACCAAACGGAAAAAGATAACACAGGCAGTCGAAATGAATTAGAAATTTATGATTGCTGGAAGAAAAATTGTAAGATTAAATATTTCGCCGTCCCACCCCAAATTCATCTCACTTGCTTCACGGACCCCCAGAAAGAAGAAGATGTAGGCTTTCCGATAAAATAATGGCACTGGTGCTGGGGTTTTTGGTTTCGAATTCGTTTCGGTTACTGCTCTGAAGAAGGATGGCCACGCGGTTAACTGATGCAAAACCCCAACCAACCCTGCGGGTTTGAGAGTTTTTTTCCCCGTCTTCTACTATGTACGGGTGTTGCTTTGTACTGCTGCTGTACCATTTGACCTCTCTCTCCCTCTGCGCTTTGCCCGGCTGAAAGTTAGTGAAACAAAACAACGAATTTACATTTTTGCAGTTGAACATTTCTTCGCTGCGTTTGTCTTTTCGGTTCTTTTTTTTTGTGCAGAAAAAGAGCTGCCACAACCAGCTCATTCCTTTTGCCATGACTGAATAAAGCAAAAAAGGAAGAACAAAACTAAAGCCGGCGTAGCATTCCAGTACGCTTCCACGCCAAATTCCACGCGGGTCAAAGCTTAGCTTTCCCAAGTAACTGTACCTTTCACCCCCGGTGCAGTCCCACACACACACACACACACTCCCAACTGACCGTACCAAACGCACCGAGCACTTTACATTCGCGTGTCCTTTCGGTTCTGATTAAAATGGATAATGTCTGTTTTGTTCCCTTTCTCCATCAAAAGCCAGTCCCCCCCTTTTACGATCGAGGAAAAAAAATCTCCCCCCCCCCCCCCCCCTCAAAGCAAGAAAGGAAAACCGTTCCGTTCGGTCTAAAATCCTTCGCTCTGGGTTAAGGGACCACAAATTCAGATTTTTTTTTTTTTTGCGTTACGACTGGGATTAAACAAAGTCTACACCGAGGCCTAAACCAGTGTTTCATGCTCAAGCGACAGTTCTGGGCTAAAAATCCCTTTTTTCTTAAATGCTTCCCCCTGTATTGGTGGACGGAGCGATGCTTTATGGGGTTTCTATATCTGTGTTCGGCTATCGTTGTCCGTGTGTGCTACCAGATTACCCCGAAGCTCTGACTAATGGGACCAGGTATGCAGAAAATGTACCGACTGAAATGCAAATTTTTGGGAACGTGTTTTTTTGTTTCTTTCATAAATATTAGCAAGCCTAGTATTGGGTAGTTTTGCTGCGACTGGGTCACACAAACACACACACCAACCAAGTCGGGGTGGTTTATTTGTGATCAAGATTTAAACCACAAATTTCCCTTTCTCAACGGATTATACCGGCACATTTGTGGGTAACTTTATATAGGTGATTTTGCATTATTTTGTCATAATACAAGTAGAATTTATTTAAAGCAAACGAAGAGCAATAAAATGTAACGAATTAAGTAAAAATATTCAAATTAAAATTAAAGGAAATTTTTGGGAAAAATAATTCAAATCCTTCTATATTTTATCATTGAAGCTCGGGAAAATGATTCATCGACAAGTTTATATATCTCCTAAACTATCTTTGAAGTATTGCATAAATATGTGTAAACAAAAGATTGATTACAAGGTGGTCTGCCTAACACATCCCGCTCCTTGTATTGGGAGATTCATGGCCGTAACCTCATAGAACAAGACTCTGGAAAATCTTGGACACGTGAAGAAAACATTGCATACGTTTTCAACGTCTTGGCGAGAAGTCTAGGATGGATTTCTCGATTAAATAGCTGCTTCGTAAGGAGCTGTCTTCATTCCTTCTGCTGCTGGAAGCGTCCCTGGTGATGTCCATTGCTATTGCCATCACCCCATTGTTGAATCCCATCCCAATCTTTCTGATGTCAGGTAACGTGTCTCCTGTTGCTGCACTGGAATACATTTCCCACTTGCGAAGTATCCCCGTGCAAAGTGATCGTGTGTCCACCCGGGTTTAGTCGTCCTCGCTATGGAGAGTGGTTGGTGCTGATGATCACAAAGTCAGTCTTTTGAAAGATTAGCTCCAATTTCACTCCTGACAACCAAACGTTCGATCTTTTCCAAGTTCCCTTTCGCTGTTCAGTAGTCCTCCCAAGCAGGGTGAAGGCCGCCTCATCAGCTAAGCCGATGATGTCCGCTCGTAGTCATTGGAACGGAAGGCGAAGTAGGTCGTCGTATATAACGTTCCATATTGTTGGTCTAAGAATCGAACCCTGTGGCACGCCTCATCGATAGTTGCACAACATTGCCAAGAGTTACGAGTTGATTGCCGTCTAATTCGTGGTGTTGAACGCATTGCGTACGTTGACTGTGTCCATAGCACATAACCAGGTCGCCCTTTAGCGTCTTATCCAGAGTTTTCCACTCCTCAGCACCTTTGGCACTAGTTGAGCGGTCTTTGTGGAATCTGTGTGTCGGCGAGTCCACCCATGGATTCCAAGTGGTCGGTTAGTGTTCATTGTATCAGTTGCTTCAGTACCTTGCCTAGTACGCTGAGCAAGCAGATGAGCCGGTAGAACGAGGGCATAATTGATCGTTTTCCTGTCTCGGATTGGAAAACACCCTCATAGCTCGCCAAAAATTCTATAAAAGTGTTAATTTCTTGTTTTTAATTATTCTTGACTGTGTTAATGATTTATTTCAATTCAGTAAACTACTAAATAATGCATGTAAATTCTCACACAATTTTTACTAACCAAACTTTGCACGTGAAACACTCGGGAAAACCTCTAGCAGACGATTTTCTATCACACAGCTCTATGAAAACATCAGCAAATAATTCAGCTCTATTAACCTTTCCTCCAGATCAATGGCGCACTCCACCCCCTGGTTGACAGTTACAGTTGGGAAGCAAGATATCACATTCCTCCATTAAGCATCGCGCATAAGTCAAAGTATTGCCGGTGTGAAAAGATGATAAAGGTGCGAAACAATGCACTCCATCACATTCCAAAATGTGAACATCGAGCAAACATCATAAAAACAGACAAGAAAAGGAAAACTTTTTTCGCCCGCAAAAAACCAAAAATACTTTTTCCTTCAAACGCATCCTTTCCCGGATAAAATCCCTCATCGTCAAGCTTCGTGCGGTGCGAGAAGGCAATAAAAACTTTCACTTTTACCGCCAACCAACGCGCCAGCGAAAGATTTGTGAGCCTGAAACGTATGCAACCGGTCGAACAAAAATGGGAACGCATGAATCGGTTTTCTGTTTTTTTACTCTTACTTTTTTCGCTTTTATCGCGATTTCTTTGCTGTGTGTGAAACGGTATTAAACTACACACACACACACAAAGAGATCTTCTACTTTTTTAAAGGAACTTAGGTGGTACATGTCCCTTTTTTGTGCTTCCGTTTGCTTCCATCTATTAAGTCATAGAAAGCACTGAACGTTGGTTTATTAGCATACAAATGTGAAAAATTTGTACGTCCTTCACCGGCGAGCACACACACACATACGTGGTGCTTGTCACCTTCTTTTACTTTTGCACTCTCAAACAGCCGTCAAGAACTGTTTCCGGTAGAACGTGTCCGAGGGTTGGCAAGGATTTCTCGTCTCTCCTCCCGTCCCGAGCGACGGACACAGGCTTATCCGAAAGCGAAACACTTCATGCCTTTCATGAGCCTCTGATTATGACAACAGCAACCATTGAAGAATGCGGTTGCACCGTGTAAGCACACGACGCTCACGCTCACACGCCCGCGAAAGGTGTCGAACCGCACGGCCCAAAACCCCGAGCTCAAAAGCCCAAAACCATGTTCCAATGGGTGAGTGAGACGAAAAAGGAAAAATGAAAACAAAACATGAGATCATAAAATATTTACTACTCGAATCTGGCGCACACTGGGAAGTACAGCGTTTTGTACCTTGCAGCGCTGGCAGTTCCGCTCCGGCCCTGCGCTAATGTAATAATAAAGTTGACTTCTCGCACGGGGAAGTCAACTCGGGGAAGTGGTGGCATTATTTTTCGCGTGTTCTTGTGTACTGTGGGATTTTTTTTCTCTCTCTCTCTCTCTCTCAGTGTCTTACTACCGAAAAAGTCACCCCGTAAACTCCTTGGTAATGGTTCAACCGTTCCTACCGTTTCTAGTAAGCGGAACCGTCTCTCATTGGTAATTCCGTGCTCGCTAACACTTTGTCACATTTGGCTCATTTTCCATCCATTTCCAAAAACACATTGCGCCCGAGGCTTAAACGAACGGAGATGGCGCTGGAGGGGGAGGGGAGGGGAAGGGGGGGCTTTTTTATGTTCCCCATGTTTCGCGTACAGTGTCATTAAATTTTTAAAAACACCTACTCCACCACCTTCCCGTGCGCGTTGAAACAAAACGTGACAACCGTACATGGCTCGTGTGCATTTTGACCGCTTCTTCTTTGCTGGTTGTATGCGTGGAAAAAAGGCCCACAGGCGAGCCTAATGACGTGACTGCAATACTGAGTCCGACCGGGTGTCTCGTTACGAGGTTTTGCGGCACATGTGGGAAGTTTTAAAACAGGCGCCCATTTTTAAACGACAAGCAAACCAAATGCGAAGAGGAGCCCGGTTGAAAGTTTTTACCATGTATGCGCCTGGAAGGTAGACCACACGCACGACACGTTCGTAATTTTTAGCACCAGGCTAGTGAGGCAGATTAGCGCAAATCGGTAAATTGGTTATGAAATTTTCATATTTAGAGCTATGGTTTGATTCGATCGGTACAGAAGCATTTGTAGCTATTGGATAAAAGGGTACTTAATATTAATATGGAAAAAAATACAGTTTTATAAAAAAAATAACAGCGATAGGGATGCTAAATTGGCTTCAAAATTTCATTTTAAGTTATGTACAGTAGCAGGTGATCTTGATCTGTTGTCAAATACGTACCAATTCACAATTCAATCATCAATACTTTATAGCTTTGAATCTTTATAACCATAAATTCACATTTTAAATATCACTGCTCTTGTATTTCACCTACAAGCGCCTGAAAGGTATGCTATGAGTGCGAACATATGCGACTTTTAGCATCAGTGTGCATTGACATAATGGTTTAATATTTTAATACCACATTCTATTCACAACAGACTTTGAAACATTTTCCATCTTATAATAAAGATCAAGAAAAAAACTAAACCTTTACTTCTTCCATTCATTATTCAGTATAAAATATAAAATAAAACAATTTACAACAACCGCCGATACATAACAATCACGTTTTAACCTCAAACAAGTTCTCCTTTTCCTCATTTACTGCTGTTTGGTGCTTGTGCAGCTGCTAGATTTAAAATCCCTCCAGGAAGGACCCAAGCTACGCTCCAGCGATGAAACCAATTTTTGAGTTGAAATTAAAAGAGAAACGATAAAGGTAGGCCTAACGGTGGCCTACCTCGCCCGTGCATGGCAAAGAAATGGACTGCCCGCAGGATGTGTACCATTTCTACGCTTGATGTCCGACATTTGAATACGACGATTCCGCGAAATCTCGTACCCGTTGCGAAGGTACGAAGATGGCCGATAGATTTACAAGCGCAACCAGGAGAGAGCCAAGCGTACAAAACGCCAGGGATTGTTTAAGAATCCTGTCCATGTACTTGGCACGAGCGAATATTGTTTCCCCCTTTTTTTTTTGCCTGCAATGGGCAAAGGAAGAGGAAGAGTGCTATCTTAAAATTTTAGCACCGTCCAGCAAAAGGATGCGGTGTAGATGGACTTGCTCAGTGGAGAAAAGCGCCAACGTAGCGAAGGACACAAGGGCTTAGAACTTGGTTTTCGGAGCCTATGTACGGACGATTTTCGGAAAACGATTTTCTTTTTCACAACAAGCTTTTCGTTCGTTGGCAGATTCTCAGCAAACGTCTCGCGGGACGGGTGAAGACTTTCTCATTTTTCCCTTCGTTTTCCACAAATGAAAAGGTGAAAAGCAACAGTGAAAAGAAGCACCCATCCTTTAAGCGCGGGATGGCACTGTGAAGCGAGGAAAACAGAATGGAACAGAGAAAATGAGCGTCATCTTGTCGGAAGGGCAAACTGTTGTAAAAGAAAGAAAAAAAACCCCAGGACTTTAGAACGAACTGGGTCGGGGTGGCCAGTGGGCTCTAGCTGATTGTGAAAGGAAATAAGCGGAAAGAACAACAGCTTCTCGCAAAACCGGAACAGGAGAATGATTTTACTGGATCTTACGATGGCAGGACAGAAAGGGTGCTGTGGTAGTGGGAAGTAATTTGCCTTAAAACAGTAAAGCAAAGTAATTTAAGATTTTAAAGTAGATAAAAAAGAATGTTTAATAGGCTCCAGGTGAAGGAAAAAAAGGAAGGAAGTCAGTAAGGCAAGAAAGGTTATGTATGAAAGACGAGTAAAACGATTAGATTAACTAATAACAAAACAACAAAATAAAAATGATAACAAATTAGAATAATAAATAGCAATGTGAAAAATACAACCAACAAAAGTTAAACTAAACGCAAATTTGATATAACAAATGAAGCAAACAGCAAATAGTAAAATATAAATAACAACTTGTTCAATAATATATAAAAGAATAAATTGTCAAAATAACACATTAAAGTATAAGTTGATAACATAGTAATTATGTTTAAATTTTTCAAAAACTCATTATTCCCTTGGTGAATCGGTCGATTGCTTTCCTTCACCGTCGGTGCCTCCATACCGACTTCATACCATGGGACGAAAAACATTCATTTCTAATGGTTTCAGTTTAGAGCAACAACCCTTGGCGAATCCGCGGATTCTCCTTCCCTTTCCCATACTTCACCCCACAACACACCGTTAACCTGTCCCTCATCCAGTCATCGAAGAAAGTAAAATTTTATGTACAATCGCCCAACGAAAAAAAAAGGGTGGGCTTCGCTAATGGAAACGCTACGCACCGCTTCTCCTACGCGATACAAATCCCCCCTCGCGCCAAACCCGTCCCACCATTACGCCGGTTAACCTTCACCAACCTTTTCATTTAAAGCATCACGTCGTGTCTTCCTGCGAATCCTTCCCGAGTTTTGCATAGCCATCCCATCCGCAACTCATTTACGATCGAAGGACGGAAGTAATCTTAGTAGCCCAAGCGAATCGACTAAAATCCGATCCCAGAGCACCGCCTGGTAGCCACACGGGATAGAATCGGTTCGGTGCGTTTCGGGTTATTTCCTAAAATTCGTTTAAAAAGCAGGAAAAAAAAGATCCAAACCATCGCCGTTGCTCGCTGAGATAAGCAACCGGAGCCCATTTACTAAGCAAAAGGCGAAAACAAATAGAAAGCCATCTTCCATCAAACGGACAGGCGGTATTAGGCCAACGTGCGAGAAAGGGGCAAAAACGAAAGAGTGCGTATTTATACATAAAGAAGAAATGGCATCCGTTTGCTGGTTTTTGTAGCTTTCCCGTTGCTCGAGAGCGAAAGGAAGGCTTCAAAAATCTAAATAAACGCGCCACCGATGCTTTCTGCCTTGTTCGCGACGCCACGCGATGGAGCTGGTGGTCAACAAGGATAGGATTCCGCAACAGCTTCCTGCTGCCGCCTGCTAGCCGGGTGGTGCACGTCATACGCCCGAAAGGTAGGCTACACGCAGTCACTCGGCCGAAAATAAAAATCGATTATACACTGGCAAAGAAGCGCACAGCCACCGGCACCGCAAAGCACAACCCATTAATGAGAATCTTGCGTATTTAAGAAAACGAAAATAAAAGAAAAGGGGAGAAAAATGGTCGAGAAAGCAGTTATCCCGATTCCCACCACCCCCATCCATCCCTCGTTTAACCCATCCTCGTGACGGTCGTTTGTTTCGTTTGCGACTTGCTCCTACTGCTATTCGAGCCTTACCGGGGCACTGTTGGATGAAAGCGGTCATACATTAGACGATCGATCATTCGAAATAATTATTTATCGGGCCGAATGTATTCAAGAACATTACAAACAGTAATTAGTTTCTGAAATAACATACGAAAATAATATATTAAGAAAGTTTTTACCGCGCCTTAGAAAAATAAACCCTCAAAAAATTTATAGAATCGTGGCCACTAGCAAAAGTATGAAATGAAATAATTAGTTAGTTAACAACTTGAAACAATTAATAAGGAATTCGACGTTGCTAAAGTTGGAAATGAAAAGAAAAACAGTGAAAAAGTTGCGCTTCCTGATAAATGTTTGTTTATTATATTTGACTTATTTTATGCTAGATTTCAATCCAGTTGTGCTTCGTCATAGGTTTAAGAGTTATTTTTCAAATATTAATTCGTAGTAGAAACTTACTACAACAAACCAATAAACACGCTTTTTTTGCTTTGCATTCGCTGCTCCGGGCATCTGCTTTTTTCCAATTATCTTTAATTTGATTTAATATTTTCATCTGATTTAAAACTGCAAATCATTTTGTCTTCGAATACTCTGTGAACATATTATTGATTCATGCTTTTTTCTTCCCAGAGATCAATTTTTTTGTCGTCTTACTTTACCAAAGAATATTAAACAGAAAACATGCAAATTATCGTTCAAGTTGATTGTATATTAACTTTAACTATATTTAATAGACTTCAAATATCTGAGGTACAATAAGGACAGCCTAAACTAACTCAATTGTATAAAATTTAAATATTAGTAGCATGCCAAAAATAAATCAATCACATAACAGGCTGGGTTAAGTTTTCGGTTGTACGTTTAAACCGTGAATTGCCTTCAATACGGCGACGTGTCGTCATACTTAATAATAAAATAAATAACAAAAAATGAACCGTGAAATGGAAGTTCAAAATCACAATACACAATGAAACAAATTGTGTTTTAATGTGCAGCAGTTAATGCTTTAATACAAAAGTATTTAGTATAAAACACCAGACAAAAAAAAACAACATTTCTTTCTCATGATTTGTTCCAAGCCATCCCATAGTGTCGAGGTTTTTAATGGGCGCAACAAAAAAAAACTAAGCGGAAGCTTAAACGAAAACCTTTCCCTTCACTTTCGTTCGCTTTACACAAGTGCCTCCCATCTAACCACCCAACGAAAAAAAAAAATACACCCGGTAGGCGGACATGCGCTTTCCAGCCACAGCCCAAACAGAAGCAGCAGCCGTCGGTTGCGTTAATGTCCCTGTGTTTCTGCTCGTCTGATTAAAAAACCAACGCTCGAACAAGGGGGTTAAAAGAACACACAGAACTACGCACAACACAACACAATGGTTACAGCTGGTTTGAAAAAAAAGCGGTCCTCTTCTCATTTGCATACGCACGCGTCGAACCATTCGCTGAAGTAACGTTCCCCCGTTTCTTGGTTCTGTAATCCTTTCACCAGTTTGGGCACCAGGAACCACCAGAGAGAGAGCGAACGGGTTAAACCGGTTGCTTGCCTTCGGTTTTGTTCTTGATCGGGTCGGGATCTGTTTTTTTGTTTCTCGCTCGACCAATTAATGAAGGAGTAGAAGGTTTTTTAACGGCCATGTTTTTTAAGCATTTTTTGTGATAATTTTTAGAGCGTTCCGATAGGTGTTCTTCCCGGCCGTTGGAAAGGGTTATTTATTGTTAACCCTTTTTTCAAGGTATTGAACTGACGGTCAAGCGCAGTGCGGACTGTTTCACTTTGGAGAAAGAAAATGGCTGGTTTAATTAATCACTTGGAACGATTGCTTCCACAAAATGGTAGAAGATCTTTCCCACCGAGAAGTAATTTGAATAAAAAAAGATGGAATTTTATTTTTTTCTCTACTAGAAATACACAAAGATAAAAAGGAAGAAATTAAATTTATATCTATTTCTAAAATTAATAATGAAATATTCATACCATTGCCTGAGATGGAACTCTCAGTCAAAAACCATGCTCATCCCAATGTAATCCATCAGCTTGCTAATTCTGTATATTTTTTCTTCTCTTTTCTCTCTCTCTCTCTCTCTCTCTCTCTCTCTCTCACTCAATCTCTCTCTTCCTCTCTTTTCCTTAGAATCAATTCTACAACAGGAAAAAGGCAAAAATTCCTACTCTAGAAAAATCGTTAATCCTTCAAATTAAGGCCAAATTACAGAAGTGCATAACAAATCGGTCCACACTGCCGTTCGTGCTGCTTGTCTTCTGTAATTTTCTTTTCTTAAAACCAGCTATATTTCTTCCCGGTTTCTTTTTTGCCAACAATGACTAACAGGCTGACTTGGCTTTTGTTTCCCTTCAGTCAGTATGGCGTATTTCGTAATTTATTTTTTCCTCCCGCAGAGGGAATGTGCTGCTGTGTACGTGTGTGCGTTATCTTAGAGGCAATGTTCTACAAAAAGGGAAACGCAAATAAAGCTTACGAGAACGATGTAAGTGTAAATTAAAAATTTTTAAAGAAAAATATAACACGAAAATGCTAGAGCAACACGATAAAGAAGGGTGAAAAGGAAAATATTTCAAAAAATTCAAACGCCGCCAACAGTGAAATGAAAAATTTCTCTCCCCATCGCGGTAAGGAAGCGCATGGTGTGCGCTATCTACTTGGGTGAAAAATCACAAGCCATGCAATAAATCCTAGGCATACCAAAAATTACATTACACACTGTCAGCCCGCTCACGATTACAAGGGGTTAATAAGAGGCAAGAAAACGCGAACCACACCATCCGCATCACTCGTGTCACGCTTTGAAAAAAAAAAAAGGGCGCCCGATATGAATCGTCACCGGCTTCCTAACTCTGTCTCGGGAAAACTCGGGCCAAATGACTCAACCCATGAACGCGACCCGGTGGTGAATGAGGGTATACAAAAAATTTGCATAATGTAACCCCCTCATTTTTTTGTTTCGGTTCTCTCTACCCTGAGTGTGTTTGTGTGTGACGGGTCCTTTCACCAGTGTGCCAGCTGCCTGCACCGGAACCGCCGGTGCGTTCGGTTCATTGCCTCGCGAATTGTCTCGGTTTTGCTATTACGGTACCCATTACTGCATCATCCATCCTTGAGTTATATTTTCATTGCTTTCTTTTGCCCTTTTTTCATGTTTGTCTCATTTGACTCCTTCCATGGTGGTGTTGGAACGGTTTGAGCCGTAAGATGAGATGCAAATAATTTTTTAAAAGATTGCTTAAAAACACCGAAACGGTCTTATTACGGCACGAATGGGTTAGTTGGATGAGGGAGAGCACATGGTGTACTTGAGTATTGCCTAGAGAATGATAAGGGTTCCGTTTGCAATGCTGTACAGTGATCAATAGTTTTAATTTCAACACAACCAAGCACCGTATTTAATAAATGAAAACAAAAATCGTTTCACTCGATAGAAATATTCCTTAGAAAATATACGATAAATTGTAAAAAACTAAAACATTCCACAATTGCATACATTTAGGTGCTTTTATTTAATATTTATAATTGCCACGAGAGTGATCCTTCAATTGAACCTTATTTTAAAGCAATTCTTGAATATACATTGTACTTTTGGCCACGCAAACATGCTCATTACCTCTAATGAGATCGGTTAAGATTTTATATTACTTTCTACCAACATTCACACCTAGAAAATAGTAAAAATCCTCGGTTTCTTACTGAATACAAATCCACTGATCACTTGTAAAGCTGAGCTGGATATCGAATCCCTTCCTTCCCATCTTCTTTTTAAGCAGGGCCAACTATTTACCTCCGGGTGTCAGCAATTCAAGCACAGAAACCCATACAATGGCACGAATGTAGGAAGGAAAAGTCAAATGAGGATCTTTCATTCATTCAATTCAATTCAATTTAATATATGTTTGATAATTTGCCTTATAACTAAAGAATTGAAACATTGCATATTCTTTAAATTTCTTCTTTAGCTGCCCAATAAGGGTTCAACGAGGTTTCTCCCTATTTGAACAGTGATACGAATTGTTACCAAAGTCATATTCAGCAATATGATTATTTCCAATAAACCTGTCAAGACCCGTACAGATCTTCTAGCATTATACCCCAAAAAAGGTTCTCAGCAGGTGAAGAAGCGTTCGATAAACTTCAGTAGATATCCAGATTCAACGTTTTGCAAAACCAATACGTATTGTTAAGCCAAACAACTAGCCATGTATGTCTGGGAAATTTATAGCTCATTCCTTTAAAGCAACCGTACATAAAACGGTACGCTTATGGTTCTTCGCCCGCTTATCACACAATTGTCTGTAACACTTGAAATTTGCATCAATTTTATGCCAGCGCATTAAGCGAACTTTACACCAGTCTGTTGCGGTCATGAAAGGCTCACGGAAGCGTCCCGTCCCGTTACACTGCATTTGCTCAAAACTGACCATCAAAGCAAAACTCCTCGTCACGTACGGTGCAAAATATATCTCCAGCGTGGTACATATTTGACGTAAAAAGCAAACCCAATTCACAACTTTTTTATACGCGAGTCATTTCGATATTTTATGATATGCACAAACATCGCTTACAAAACGGAGGTGTGATTTCTGATTCTTATTTCCTACCTGTCCTGTTTTGAGCAAACCAGTACTCAAGAAAATATTGCAAACGCATCAAAAATATCATACCGATATGCAAGAAGACTGTGAATTCGTGTCGATTTACAAACATGGAATATTCGGTACAAATCGTTTGGATTTAGACTCTTAGAATTTTCCAAAACCAGCCAAGATTTTGAAAACATTGACGCGACACGTGGTACACAAATTGCACTTCAATGTCAAGCATGGTTTACTTGTCCGTGTGGAAATGTCGTCCAAACGAACCGACGTGCATACTTTCACTTACTTTCACCGGTTTTCAAACACTCACTTTTCATGATCTCGTTCCTTTTTGGTGGGCACATGATTTCCCCAAGGAACCGTCCGGCTAGCCGTTAGAAAGTGTGAGCATTAGTGTGTTATTGCCAGCTTGAAAATGGCAAACAAAAAAAAAAAGGAATCCTTCACATCCAACGGGATAGAAACGATAGGTTTACTTAACCGTAGAAAATAACTTCAGCGGACCACACATACGTACACGGCCAAACAAGTCCGGCGGGAACCATTCGAACAGGGCGAAACCCATATCGCTGCCGGTGACAGTGAGCACTCGCGAGAAATTTCCTTTCCCAGGGAAGCACAGAGTTCCGTGCGTCGTGTTTCAGCACGTTGATGATGCTGTCAATAAGTCAGAATTAACGCCTTCTTTATATGCAGACGTTTTTGGGGCGCGTATTGGCAAGGACAACGAATGGCATGGAAGTGGAACATTGACGCGACCGGTACATGTCGCGTAAAAGTAACCTTTCCATCCCCTACGAGCGATTTGAGCTGAATGACGGTTGTCGATTGCTAGTGAGTTGGAATTTTTTTTTACCAATATTGTGGTTTCGATTGGCCACCGCACAATGTGTACATGCTGGATTGCCACGGGCATGGGATTGAAGCGTAAAAACAATAGCACCATGAAAAAATATGTTTTTGATATTTTTTGCTCATTATCGAATCGAGTGTGTCAAGTCAGTCTTCAATCGATCCCTACTTCGAACAGACATGCTTCCCTTCTTTTACAGTAAATTTTGTTAGCTTTGATCTGTCAACGAAAAACCTCAATCTGCTCATTAAAAGGTGAGAAGGGTGGGGGTCACCACACACAATAAACTCAGCTTAAAATAGAATTTGAAAAATTCTCGAAAATGTTAAACATATTTTAACATACATTAATTAGCAACTTACTTATAAATAACCCTTATTTTAAATTACATTGTTAATTAAAGGAATAAACTAAATGCTGAGTACTGATCAGCCCTAAAATAAAGTTTAAGTATTATGATTGCAGACAATTAGGAGCAAATTTATTATACTAAGCAATGCAACTAAGGGAATCGGTTGTATGTCGACAGCGGCGTCGGTCTTCACACAGCACCCTCGAATTGAGGACCGCACGTGCACGTGCCTAAATGCACGTTGCAAAGTGCTAAACAATATAAAAAAAATTACAGGAAATAGTTAATCATTCATAAAAGGATTTTTCTGGACAAAAATTCAGTGAAAAATATTGTATCTAAATTTAAATTATATTTTTAACAGCAATAGCACTACAAAATCTAAAACAAAAATTGCTTAAAGTATGCAGATTGCCTTCTGACAGGGGTAATTCTTGCGTGACAGTTTTAGGGCACCTACAGGACAATAACAAGATTTTTTTTGCACAATTGTAAAATAAACTAGAGGCTAGGAAGCATCCAAAACCGAAAAACAAACCTGTCAAACTTTTTTATCGGTTCGATATAAATGACACACCATTGTTCTATTCCCTAGGAAATCGCACCAAACCTGTCAACACGCAAACAGCGGCCCAGCATCAGGGACCAGTTCATTAACCATCAATTGATGCGTGTTCGATTGGAGTGTGAGGCACACACTGGAGGGTACACACTGATCGCACACTGACTACCATTACCATTGTTAGCTAACAGCTCGCTGACAGCCGTACCGTGTGAGCCTTCGTCAAAAAACCATTTGGCCCTCCGTCGAATGGGGCACCCAAAAACAAGCACACTCACCCCACCCGGCTGGATATGCGGTTCGTGCGTTGATGTTTACTTTGACGCCCGTTGGCAACAAGCGAATTATAATAAATTCGCTCCACTCAAAAACTGTTCGCTGCTGCCGCTTAAACTGCCCACACGTTTACTGCCGTAAATGGCACTTTTCGACGACCTTCCCCAGGGTGGCCAAAACGCGACTCAAGTGACGAGGAAGTGAATGATAAAAGGCGAATTTCTCCGCTCAAATCCTGCCACCTCTCATACGTGGTGGCATGGGTAGCAAGGTATTCGGGGCCGCCCGGTGAAGAGATATTAAAATTTAAATTTTCATTAAAATATCCTACCCGCTAGCCTTTTGCCTTGCCCTGTACTCCAATGTCCGGATCCATTTGATACCTTTCCGGTGCCCGACCAAACGATTAGGAAACGACCCACCTCATCACCAGCACCATCAACTCTCCCACTGCTGGTGGCGATTATCCTTGACAAAAACCGACCGAGCAAAAGAAAAAGGCGACGTTTGAGATGTTTGATCTAGAATGAGTATATCCTGTCCAGGGTTTCGGTCGCAACAACACGTCAAACGTGCTTACCGTGTATTAAAAATAAAATAAAACGAAGAAAAAAAAGCCCCCAAAATGGACCATTTAAGCCAATGGCTCCACTTCAATATTCAAACAGGACGATGGTACTCAACCTGGCTTTGTCCATCCAGCCAGAACAAAACGAAGCGGCACGTTAAAAAGCAACAATTAATATCGTTAAATTTCTCAAATTACGTACGCACCTTACGCAAACACATTTTTTTTGTGTTGGGATGAGGAGAAGAAAGCAGATTTTTGACGAGAGGTATACCTGTGTGTATGTGCTAGTGATTGCGCGCGGGCTCAATCCGGGCAGGATGGCAAATTGTTTGCATTTTTATAGATAGTCTAATATCATCGTTGGTTCGTCGGTATAAACCGAAATGTGCCTTGGCCCAGCCCTGAAGGAAAGATTTCAGAAGAGAGTTTTTTTTTTTTGTTGTTTCCGTGCTTATCTGTCCGTCGTTTGGTCACTTTGTTTTTATTTTACGAATACTTATTAAATTACACTCATTAATTATGTTGTTTTCCGGAGCCGCCCTTGCGGCATTATGTGGGAAAGGTGTGTTGGTGTATCGCGAGTTGATAAGGATGTTTGGTTTTTTTCCATCGTTTCGTATTAGCAAATGGGAGAAAGCTTTTAAACACGGTTTACTCCACGAGAAATTGCGTATTTTGTGGAAATATATTTAATGGATTATTAAAAAATTTTATAGATTTTTTTATTACTTACTCCGGTGATGCTTTGAAAATTTAGAGCTTCTAAATTAGAGGTAAAATTAATGAAAATTTTGTAAATATTTTAAATTGCATGGATTTCAGACATATAAACGGTTGCATGAAAACAATTTCGATTCGAAAAAAGAGCAGAATTTTCATTGCAAATGAAAGTATCGTTACAAGCTTGCTACTAATATTAGAGAAACAGTAAACAAATTCTACGACGAAATAGATTTCATCGAAAAAATGAATGAAATAATAATAACAACATTAAATTAACTAGTCCTTAATCGACGAAAAATAACAAAAATTATACGCCAAGACGACGTTATAAAGCAAACAGGATAAAACATTAACAAAGTAACTTAATTTTCTGCAGATAACAACTAAAGTACAGCTTTTAAAAGAATAAAAAGCAAGAAAAAATTGTCAACATACTAGCGAAACAATGACGAATAGAATAGAGAAAATAAAAAAATCCTTTCAAATGAAAAATACAAGCAACGTAAGCCCATCCAACGCAAAATTATTCAAAAAAATAAAAACTAACGCTAAACTCCTGAGCGAATAATAAGGAAACGATTACTGATTAGTTGAATGATGAAAAATTGATAAAAACCAAACATGCAACGTTACGCTGCGTATAGAAAAATATTTAATTTAACAAGATAAATATGTAACATTCAAACAGGAGAAAAATTAAATAAAAAAGCAGCAAATGCAATTGCAAAACATAGAAAACGATTAGGAAAATTCATGACAACATAGGCATAAAAGTATAAAATAATAGAACTAAAGTAAACTGTTGTCAAACACATAAAAATAAGGTTGAATAGCATTCGAACGATAATCAAAGTCATAAAAATATAACTCTGATTATGAGCATAAAATTTTGGTTAAACAATGCGCAAACAAACAATATGTACTTCGTTACTCGTTTAATCGTCTTTTAAGTTCCAACTTAACATAATACAAAACTATTTTCCCACTGCCGACATTGCATGCATATTGAACTAGTTGTCTGATATAGTTCGCTGTCTAAATGACAGCTTAAAGCAAGGCATCTATTCGGTCAGATACGGTTTCCTGTTTTCTTTTTTATTCCGTCCACCTCTACTAAACCTCCTATATCCCTGGAAGCATCCGTAAAATTTCCAAGAAATATGAAAATTCAAATTTAAATGTTTCCCACCATCGGCATAATAGGTTAAAAGGTGAGCTGCAAACCATATTTTCCCATTCAAATACAAAGTGTGTCATCATCGTCAAAGCAACAGCAACAACAAAAAGCATCGGTTGACACACACTGTCACCGTGCTGCTTCTGTTCCTGATGTCCAAGTGGACGCAATTCGCACGGGTTTTGACAAACACACAATTCACATCCAATCGGTCGAAAGGATACGCAACAGGAAGTCCGAGCAAAGGGCCACACAAAGAGGGAGAAATATTAACCCAAAACGGAAAATATTAACCGGCACCGGCACAAAATACAAACGAACAGAGGAAAACCAGACGATTTCCATTCGGTCGAATGTCCGTTGCAAAGATCAATTGTCGAGCTGAATGATAAGGGACGATGGGAGGGTGAGTGGACTGACTGAGAGCCTATTCTGGACCGGATTATCCTTCGACCCAAGGATCCCTTTATCCCACCACATCATCATCATCATCATCAGCATCGTCGTCGTCGTCGTGCTCATGTGTGGAAGCAATCGAACCAACCCTGAGAAGGATTTCAATGACCGAATGAAAAGGACACGGCCGATACCCGTTTTAGGTTTTTTGAATAGGGCACCCGATTTGCTTTCGACAGAAATACCCTGAGCTTTAACTTCGTGCCGAAAGATACCGGAAGGAAGCGGGCAAGAAACGAAGGACAAATCGAGAAGGGCTTCACATTGTGCAGTAGGTGAGTAGGTGAGAAATTGATGTGCTTCCTTGCGGCAGTTTCACAACAAACTTCACAAAACGACAGAAGGATCAAGAGGATGTGCATGAGCGTTTGCAGAGGGCAAAGGAAGCAGAAATTGAATTTGATTTCGTTTTGATTTGATGACAATCGATTCAGTGATTTAGCGCCACTGTCATGCAAACATCTGTTTGTCAAACGGTTTGCCCTGCCACGGAGAAGAAAAAAACCCTTGTGGACCGTTCTTAGGCTTAGCTTTCCCCCCACCCAACCTAGTGTGGAAACACATTTTCGGTCAGTTTAGATCGGTGGCTACCGATAAGCATCAAGTGGCGCATTATACATGTGGTTTACTTTTGCGTATGCATTTTTATCGCTCTTAGTTGTGGGAAATGGGATTTTTGGTGGTGCGATTTGGCCGGTAGTTTGCATGTCCTTACACGTCTGAATCGAAGACTTCAGTCTACTTGAGGTTAATTATATTATCAATGGTGCGAAACCGTAGTATGGCAGATTATGGGGGAATATTTTAGCGCATTTCTGGTAACGCGGGCTTTACTTTAAGCGGTAAACACATTCAATTCTATATTTTTTTCTGTTTCAAACGTTCGGCCTACAAAAAGATAACTAAAACTTCTCCCATGTGTATGAGTTTTGCAGAGAATTAGTTTCAAAATAAAGATTTTCGTTTCTTTCTAGAGAAATCTATTCGATTTACTGATTTTCGATATTTCTACTTTTTCTTCAATGATTTTTCAATTAATTTCTACCTGTTCTTCAAAAAATGTTTCTTAAATAAATTTATCTGATTTATCTGGACATCCAAATGTCCATATAATTAGGATAGGATGGGATAGTGACTGAATATTCAGTAAGTATAGGATGGGATAGTGACTGAATAATCAGTCAACGGGGGTAAATTGATTCAAAATGAGAGAAAGTGTAGAATAATCATCAAGTTGTGGGGAAAACAAACCTCTTAGGCACAAACAATCAGCAGGAATATGACTCAAAGGCTAAATGCTACAAATCGGTCGTGATTTTCCACGGTCTGTCTATCGAAAATGAGCAGCAACATCCTCCGGGCAAAACTTGATATCGTAGGCGGCAGTAGGGCGTTTTTTATATTAAATTTTTCCTACTTTCTGCTAATCAATCGAATAATTTTCGACCACTTTGAAAATATACTGCGGAAAAGGGTAATTCGCTTTGCATATATTTAGGCGTTTTTTGCATGGTAACGATCAATGTTATTCAGGGAAAAGAATCTTTCTTGAGTCTTTTATCAGACATTATATTAGTATTAGAAACAACTTAAAAACTCTAATGGCAACCGTAGAACGGCCCAAATTCTTATTTCAGATGTTGTATGAAGATACCATTTGAAATATGATAACGGTTCAGCAATTGCAGCTATCTAGGCGCTAACTTTTAGTAGGAAGTTAGTTTAGATTGCAAAATCTAAACACCCACACGACCATGTTTACAAGAACAACAATGACACACACATTGTAAACGCTTAAAAATAATTTTACAACAATTCCCAACATCTTTTCCCAGTGTTCCAGTCGGACACAGTAAAACTTGTTAATAACCCCCAATTGATTGATGCCAATTTGCTGTTCAACGACTGCAAAAGATTCCATCTCTCGAATTCCACCAAGGCAACAGGATATGCCTTACCTATCCGATCGCAGGGATCGTTTCCGGAACGGACCTCATTAAAAAAATTTGTGACGTTTTCATCCCCATACCATCACATCCGATCATTAAAAATCGTTAGGAAAATGAACTGAATTCATAAATTTCTTCTTCCCTTCCTGTATCTCATCAAATCAAACACATCAACATCAAAACATATTCCGGTCCGCTCCATGGGTGGACGATGGTACGCAACGTGCCATGTTGAAAAGTGATGGGAAATTAATAAACAAAAAGACAACAACCATTCCGCCCCTACCTCAGCCCCTGCACAAATACCGTTCACGGCTTGGCGCTATAATTATTAGGACAAGAAATTCTCAACGCCCAACGTCTAACATTCGGATTTTTTTTTGGGTGGCATATTTGTGAAATTTCCTTAACATGCCTTCGCAAAACCAAAAAAAAACGGGAAAATAATTTAAACAAGTACAAACAAATGCCAACACTCACCTTACTGTAATGTCTCGATCGGAATGCTGCATATTCATTATCTTTCGCGCGTTGGCGCGACCATGGCGGATGGACAAAATTTTGTTCGACGGTTTAATGGGATGATAATTAACACCAGCCTCGCATTGACGCATAATCCAGCACAGTACACTGCAGGGTGTAATGATGGTGTGGAAGAGGGCAATGAATTTTATTAATTTCGAATAAATAATTTCATCCACAGGGCTATGGGATGCGATCTCGAACGAGTGGTGGTGCAGAATGTTTGGAAAATGATCCTTATGCAATGTGACAGGCCGGTGGAGCTTTTGGTAGGAGACGATTAAAATGCCAAAAAGCTAGGACACACACACACACTGAACGTGGCACGCATGGAAAGGAGATTTTCGGATGAATTAAACATTTTCATAATTATGTCACAAGGGGAAAATTTGAACCTCAAACGAAGTGGGCTGTCAATTGAGGTTACGGCACCTTCCGGTTGTGATAATTTGTTTTGAGTGGAAAAGTGCTTCCCAATCGTCTTAAAATCACGTTCGCTTTGGGAAATAATTTCATGCCGTAAGGATTCCATTAGTTACACATTTTTTAATCGAATAGATCAATCGCTGGTCGCTATTAATCGGAAAATTTTTATACTAAATTTATGTAAAATTTAGTATAATTCATGTTTCATGCCGTGTAAATATTTCTTCAGCACCTTAAAAGGTAAGAACACTCTTAAATAGACATTAGTCATCTTTCGAAACGGTATTTCAACCTCGTTACCTTTGATTTTTCACAGGCCTTCGACAGAGTTAGAAGAAGTTTTTTGTGGCATACTATGTCTTCTCTGAGCATCAATCCAGGGCTTGTGCGACTGCGGCGAACAGTTGGTGAATGGAAACCATTATTAGATGGAACCTTTGGAACCTTTAGAAACAGATTAGACAGTATTTGTTGCGATCAGGATGGCCTGATCAACGCATTTGCTGACGACATCTCGGTGGTGACGACCTCCCTTCCAAAACTCGCCTGCGCCTGCTTGGCGTATTGTTCGCTAACAATACACGGGAAGCCATGGGGCATAACTGGGAAAAAGCAATCCAACAGTTGTAGGTTGCACCGTGTTAGAGACCTGAATGTGCTTTTAAACACTTTCCTTCTGCCCAAGCTATAGTTTGTTGCATCGGTGTATGGCGCACGATCATTGGACATCGATTTGGCCTCCAAAACGGTGCAGTCTTTCCTGTGGGACGGATCTCGGAATTGAGGTGGACTTCAATCTTCAAAAATCAGTCTGGCACAGCACATCGATTGTCCTGGGACTCCCCTGAATATAGGCTCCATTGCCACAAAGCATCCGTGCCTTCGGACGGTAATCCAGGATCTCGCATACCATCCGGCACATACAGTCTCAAGCAAAAGTTTGCGGCAAATGATGGTCGACAGACTTCCAGACTTCGAAGTGGCTATGGAGTCACCTTCCATGCTGTATTTGCTGGTGCACAACAAGGTGCCACACGGACTGCTGCTCGTCAGGATGAATCCAGGCTCCTTCAACCTGCTCAGTCTGCTCCCAGTCAAAGACTCTGGAGCACAAGTTTGCCCTGTGCGCTAGGGTATCTAGTCCGAGGAGCATGCTGATGCAGGCTATAGAAGCCATCGTCCCAAACCACAATCTCATCTTCCCTTCCCTCCTCTTACCGATTATAAGTCATAATAGTATAAGTAAGAGGATTCCCATCCCATGCGGTTATTGATGAAAATATCCTTAAATGTTCTTTGTAAAACATGTACGTCATCCCTACATATACCCAACTTTTGTAAACTAGTTTTTAAGTTGTGTTAAATAAACAATTAATAAAACGAAGGGTTGTTGAATACAATCGTCTGACTCGCTTCCAGTTTTGAAGCCACTGCCGTTATGCGTGTGACGAAAATTCATAAAGCCTCATCCAACGAGTAGATTGCTGGAACTGTGCTGCATTTATTAACATTCAAGTTATTTCTCACTTCCGTTTCCAACTCTACTCTAAACCTTCTAGCGCGTGTCAAGGCTATAGTAAGATTTAAAAATATTTTACACTGCGCCATGTTCCACTTACAGCAGCTCGAGCCACCGTTTGACCAATGCGGTCATTTGTTAGTGTGCTCGGTTTTACTGCATCCGCTTTGTGATGCTACTCGTTGAGTCGTAAAAGTCACCCTTCTGCCAAGTACGCACGTACTTTGGTTGATAGTAGAAAAGGCGAAACCGCTCGGTAGGAATCCAATTTTCCTTCCCCCACAAGCGTAACATCGTCGTCGCTTTTGCGTAGGGCTTTCCATGGTTAAAAGGAAGTCTTTTGGAACTACCGAAAAAGAAACGGTCATAACCCGCGGTCACCAACGGTTAGGTCACGATGTAGAAAGAAAGTTTTTTGCCCTTTTTTACATTAAAAAAGTAAAGAGAATATCGACAACCTTCAAACGATGCGTACACATTGTGAAGAAAGTTTGAAAGTGAAAGCGCTGGTAGCTTGTCCAGGAGAAAGTGGTAAAAAATGAAAATCTTTTGGAAATGGTGAAAACTTTATCCAATCCTCGGAGGCAGAAGTAGATCGAAATTCGTACAGAAAATGTAAAAAATATTGAAAAAAAATTAACAGTTTATTGCTTATTTTAAAAAAACATCAAATAATACATGTCAAAATATTATTTTATATTTAAACTTACTGCAACTGTTGCGACCAACAGCTCAATCAAATCATCCTTAGGTGCCTTATGCGGACTGCCGTAAGAGGGCGCTAAAAGCGTTAATGATTTCTCTCGGCGTGGCGTGCGTACGATAAAAAGCATTAGGAGGTAGGGCAAAGGTCCTCTTAGCGAACAACAGTAAGAAGAGACAGGAGATTTTTAACGTACTTACGCACTTATGCACGGAGCATAATCCCAAACCACAACGATTCGACCCACGCTAACCCAAAAGGACCCTGGGATAGGAACAAGGGCGATATAAAACAGACCCTAAACAGAACAAGGCTCTCCTCTTTCGAGTGTGAGAGAGCGCACGTGCTCAGCCGATAGCGCAGATCATTGTGACGCTCCCCCCCCTCCCTCTCATTGGTCATTCCTTCATCCGGCTAAACAAACTAACCCATTGCGTCGCCATAATCTGCATACGATTCTTATAACAATTTAAAATGAAGTCCACAAACTGTGCCCGGTGCAAGTGTTTACACATTTTGAAAATATTTCAAAGGTAGTGTCGTCTGAACCCTTGACCCAAAAATTGGTTGTCAGTTTGACAGCTGGCGTACCGAATTGTTGGGAATTTTAATTTTTATTCACAGATCGAAGGGCATCATGTGTTTATTGATTAATTATAGCAAATTACCATTTTAACTGCATTATTGTCAAAAATAAGCGTTGCAAATATAAAATATCACACATCTGCAGGAATCATGACTTAAGTTGTCATTTTGCGATTTTGTGTACTTGTCTTGCGTAGTTGACGTTTTGTATAGACCGACCTCTTTTAAATCTAGGCAAGGGCTGTGAGGCGCAAGAAAACAAATTTCCATTGCTGCACGTTTCATCAACGAATTCCTCGATCAGAGGGGAACGATCGCGATTGTTAATCACCATTGCTAATAAGATACAGAACCGTTGACGCGTTCTACTTCGTACAAAGTGCTTGTGAAGGCGTTAGATGTGCGTTTATAGATAACACAATTGTATTTTGGCATTTGATCCAGTTTTTCTGTGTGTGATGGAGGGCAAAATGGAAACAACAGGCAAATCGGTAGAACAAGTCACCGAGGGAGATCAGGACAAGTCGCGTAAAGAGGATGACTGTCTGCTGGAAGCGGCAATAACATCGGAAGATCAAGCAACTGGAAAAATCGATGACAAACCCTTTCAAGATGGTGACTGTGTGCTAGAAGAGAAAGTGAAGGATCAGCAGGATAATGAAGAGGAAGTAGATACAGACGAAGAAGATGAGGAAATAACGGATGAAGAAGACGACATGGAAATCAGATCAACCCCATCATCCTCAGCCCCATCGTTCGCATCGTATCAAGTCGAGAGTGACGAAGAATCAGAAGATCCAGGCAAACTGCCTCCCTGTAACGCGAACGAACCCAATTGCCTTTATTTAGAGTGTCAGATACACAAGGACCTGTGCGATATCTGCAACACCCATTGCTTAGATCCGGACGATAGTGAGCAGCGCCGCTTGCACCGTAGTGCATGTAAAAAGGATGCATTCTTCCAAAGGCAATTTGCGATTGCTGCGCAGCAGTCGTTCGACAAACGGTGTTGCATCTGCTTTGAGATTGTAAAGGATAAGCGACCGCGCGAACAACGCTTCGGTATACTGCCCAACTGTGAGCACGTGTTCTGTCTGAGGTGCATACGCAACTGGCGCAAGGTGGAAACGCTGCCCTCAACCGTTCGACGTGGTTGTCCGGTGTGTCGCGTTGTTTCGTACTTTGTCTGCCCGAGCTTTGTGTGGGTGAAGAACAAAAAGGCAAAACATAAACTTATCTCACAATACAAAAGTGCCTGTAAACTCATCCCATGTAAGTACGTTCAGCAGGACGCCGGTGTATGTCCGTTCAGGCGTTTTTGTTTTTACCAGCATGCTCCTGGCATTTAAACAGAGGACGGCCAGCTGGTAGAAAAACTAAACCGGATCATGATAGTCAATTCAACTTGAACATGATCGCAATTTATATTTGTTAGGTTTTTTTTTTGTTGTTTTTGATAAAATTTTATTTACATTTTCTCCTTGATGGAACCGATTGATCTGCAATAGCATGAGTATTTGTTGCGACGTGTTGCGTGTTGCGACGGCCAGGAAAGGACGAGGACGCAGACGATAGATAGGAAAATTGGTAGAGGATAGCAAAAAACGGTCGTCGTCGGAGGTTTCTAAAGGTAATAGACCTAGCAGCCGACAACGTGACGGATACGAGAGGCAGAGCTGAGCCAGTACCTCCAAACACTTTGCGCATAGCAAACCGCGTGTTGGTCCTTAGAACCCGCTCAACTCGAGACGCAGCTGTGATGGTAGTAGACGATCAAATTACTGCCAACCGATGCAGTAATTTTAATTTGCTATGTGACTAGCGAAACGTTAGCCTAGAGTCGTCAAAAACGCCCAGTTCCTGCAGACAGTCACAACGGGTTAATGGAGAGACAGAGAGAGAGAGAGAGAGAGAGAGAGAGAGAGAGAGAGAGAGAGAGAGTAATTGCATATTACAGGATTTAGAGAACTTGAAAAGGATATCATTTGACATTTAGTTGGACATAGTAGAAGCGAGTTGAACAAGCACCAAGAAGAAAAGGCGAAGAGATGGTTTTGAAGGGACACACAGTCATAAAGAGTTTTGATAGTAAGGAAGATGTTGATGTCATCAGCATAACAGAAGATGGAATCCGAAGGTAGGACAGTGCTCAGGTCGTTGACAAGAAGGACAAACAGTAAAGAGCTCAATATGCTGCCATGAGGAACACTGGAGCCTGGAGAAAAGGGTTTGGAAAGGATATGCAGTTAGCATGACAAAATTAGCTGTTAGTAAACTGTTTTTAACACCGACACCGGTCTTCACACCGAGTTTCAAACCCCATCGGGAGCGCTTCCTCTTTAGTGAGGACCGAGTATCCAACTACAATATATCAACGAGTCTAGTAAACCCTTCGAAGGCCGACGTGATCTAGTAGCATGTTCAGCCAAGAGGAAGAAAAAGAAATCAATTTTTATTGATCCTTTTTTTGCCTCCAAAAGCTTATGTCCAAAAGTTTATTAGTTGAATTGACAATTGAATTTAATGTACTATCATCCCCAATTGCTTTGTTTTAATTGTATCGAAAGAAACATGTGCTTATTTATTGCTCTCTCAATACAATTAGCAATACAAAAAAAAATTTCAGCTACAATTTCGCTGTACCAGTTCCTGTCATCTCATAGAAAACAAAAGACTATAATTTAAAATTCATAATCCATTGCAAATAAATCATACACCAAAAAAAACTTGTATCCCTTTTTTTATCACGCTATTTCTTCTGTGTTGATACTTTTTTTTAAACTTATTTCCCACCCCTTTTGGGCATTTGGTAACAAGCAAACACAGAAAAGAATTATTCAAAAGTTAATTACAATCAATTAAAGCAAGTGGCAATAAACATTCCAACATTAATTAAAGACATTTCCATCTGCAGTATTTCTACTTGAGGGCGATGGGTTTTTTTTTCTTCTTCTTAAGTTTGGTTTGTTTTCATCTAACTTTTTTGTACTGTCGCTTGAAGAAAAAAGCGAGGGATAAGGTTTTTCTTGTCTTGTGTGCTCTCTTTTTTCCCAAATCTGCCTACTTTGATTGTCATTCCGTTCGGGATGTTTCCTTTTTTTTGTTGCTACTGGTTCTCTTCTCTTCTTAACACCCGTATATTTCCTCTTATTAATTTTGGCTCGCGTTTTCTCTCTCTCTCTCTCTCACTCTCTTTCTCTCCATCTTCACTTTTTGCCCAGTGCCCGCGAGAAATCCTTCCCAAAACAAACTACCGTCATTAAAAATGAACGTAAATTTATGCTATCTTAGCGGCAACTCTTCGACCTGCAGCCACACAACCGGAGACATGCACACGCACACAACCAAACACTCCAAAAAACTTTCCTTTAAAATGCAAATTTCATTTTCACCACCACCCCCAGCTTCGGCCACGCTTCATTTCGGCTTGTTCGGCGATACCCGGCCATAAGGGGTGACCAAAAAATCCTGTTGCCGAGCTCCGTTTCCCAGAGTACACTCTTTTTTTTTTAATGTATTTTAAGCCAAAGGCAACAACTCTCAGAAAGAGGGATAAATGAAAGAGGGCAAAAAAGACAGCGCGCACCGTCTCCTGATGAAGAGTCCTGTAAAGTGAAAGACAACACAAGCACACTAAGCACAGTAAGAAAGATAAGCGAAAAGAAGAAAGAAGAAAAAAAGACAAGTGCTAGGGACACTGGTGCACACGGTAGCCAACTTCTAGAAGGGAAGCAAGGACTCAAAAATACTTTTAAAAAAGCAAAAAAGCACTGGAAAACTGGAGAGAAGAACAAAAAAAAGCGTTTTTGTGAGTGAGAGCGGGGTTAAAAAACAGTACAAGGCGTAAAGTACAAAAAATCAACCCCCTCACGGTTAAATATTCTGGAAATTATTTTTCACGTCCCCCCTCCCCCGCACTTTCACCTCAATTTCCCTACCTTCCCTTCTGTAGCAGCTTCCATCCCACAGCATCTTCGACAGCATTCGCTTTCGATTCCATCGTCCCTTCCGGTTGTTATCCTTTTTGGCTTGTCCCCCCTACTGATCCACCACCCCCCCCCCCCTCCCTCGCTTCGTTGTTGGAAAATTTGCCACGTTTTTTCGTGCCAAGTCGTCGGCCGAAGGCCCAGTTTGCCATTTAATCGCCGACACACGCACCAATACAAGGGCAACACTTTTCCGACGCTGCGACGTCCACCCGTTTTGCAGCCCCAATTTAGATACCTCCCCTCCCATTCTCACTCCCCCCCCCCCACCTCCGCCATTTATTTTCACCTTCCCCTTCTGCGCATCGTTTGTTTCTAAGGTTGCCTTCTTCACGCTCACACACACACCCAGTCCTTTTCACTCTTTCGTACCTTTACCCTAATGCCAGTTTGGCGCTTCGGTTTTAATGTCCCGCCGGCCATGGAGGAGTTTTTAAGTGAGAGTGCTTAAAACGTGGGCACACAAAAGACGGACAAAGGGGGGCAAAAAGGGTGGAAAGAAAACCCGGGAGGAGTTTTAGGGAAAGGAACTAACAACGGGTCTCTAAAATGAAAGCTCCAAAAATGGCTGAAAGGCTTCGGCTTTCTTTAGACAGCAACCCAGCAACAACGAAAAAGTGCGGGAGCTGGGTGGAATGGTTTTTTCGCGAAAAAAAAAATTGCTGGCAAGTGAAAGTGGGGCAGAAAAATCTACCCCTAATTTATCAGGCTCCCCCTTTTCCGGGGGGGGAGTTGGTTGAGGTGGGTTTTGTGCTATTGGACGTACCACTCGTCTTGCTTGCCTGCTGCTTTTTTTTTGCCCGTTCTGTGTGTTGGTGAGCGAGAGATAGCAATTTGGTATTAAAATGAAATGAAAATCGTTCCCGCGCTTTTACCACCCCACCCCTTTGCGGGGCTACTTTCTTTTTAGCCTTCGCTATCCCCAAAATTTGATGCCGGCCGACTATGTACAGAAAGAAAGGATGCTTAGGTACTGACGGTGGAAGCTTTCGGCGCTTTGGCCTTGGGAGACAGAGCGAGAGAGAGAGAGAGGGGGAGAGTCGGAAAGACCCTTCCGGTGAATGAGTTCTCATTTAAAAAGACCAAAAGCCACCTGAGCATATCTTTCGCTTGGATAATGGTTAAATTTTCGGATGCCAAGGAGGGAAAGAAAACGAAAGAAGTTGTTTAGAAGATTTGTAGCCTTGAGGAATAGGAGTGAGATGAAAGATGGGTAAAGGAATCGTAATTAAGAGTGGTAGAAATTTTAAAAACTTGAAAAAAGAATTTCTAGCAAGCAAGTCTGAATATCTACAAAAGAAAAGGTGAAACTGAGTTTAAGAAGAGTAATAAAAAATAAGAAAACCGAATCAGATAAATAAGTATATGAGGCAATCGCGGTAATTGGTAAAAATAACTTTAGTCAACCATTAAATGTCCCAACAAGTCATTAAATAGAAGAACCAGCAAATGCACCAGATAATAAAGTATTTTAAAAAAATATAAAAGTTGTTTTCTAAATCAGCTGACCGTAAGTTGCTTAGAGGCGTAAGAAGCGTAAGCCCTTGAAGCAGTCATTCAGTTGTAAATCATCTCAAACTATATTATAGACGACATTACTCCATCTGCGCACGACTTCATCAGCGATTGAGCCAGAAGAAATATAGTAACTTGATGCAGAGGGGTTCTTGGAACTCCCTCGTCATATTAGTAACCAAACCTAGAAATTGACGGCTCTTTGACACGACATTAACGAGCCATTCTGGGAAAGACAGCCTCGTATCAATAAACACACTTACATGTTTCACAATCTCGTACTTCATAGCTGAAGACTTTAGTCGATGCACAGAGTTAAAGCGTTGCGCTTGCACCAGGAATCCAATTCCCACAGTGTGGCTTTCGATGATGAATTCGTTGGTCCTCTGGCTTGCGGATTTGATGGAAAAATCTTGCATCATCCGCGTATTAGAGAGAGTTGTCATCATTAAGCACTATCTACAGGTCGTTGATGTATAGCACGAATAGCAGCGACCCAAGGCAACTGCCCTGAAGTACACCGGAGTGTGCAACGAGATCTTGCGATGAATAAGTCTAGCCCTTACTGTCTAATAACGATCAATTAGATACGATCGGAGCCATATGCACCTAGCCTCTCCAGTTAATGTAAGTGAAGTGTCCTCACTAGCGGGAAACGAAGTGATTCTCGATCCTGCCCTTTCAATCCCGTCGCTATCACCTTGGCCCTCATATTCTACAAAAAAAAATCTTCTTCTTGGCTTAACGACCTTCTAAAATCACGCCGGCCACCAAAAATGGCTTACTAGACTTGCTGATTCCTTGTGGTTGAATACTCAGTCTTCACTATGATGGGAAGGTTTTGGCTGGAATTTGGACCCCTATCCCACTGTGTGGCGACTCAACTCCATTGTCGACTCACCTCCATCTACAAAGTTTTATTCACTTTAATAGAAAAAATCCTTTTTTTATTTAAAGAAGCTTTCCTTTTGCTTCAAACATTTCCTCAAAACTGTTTCCAACACAAATGTAGCGTGAAATTAAATACTGGCCACCACTTTTACTTCCTGCGAGCAGCACAGCATCGGTTGGTTAAAACCCAGAACTCTAAAACATCTATCGTCCCTATTCCGATCGACAGCGTCAGCGATCGAGGGAGCTTACTGAACAAATTTGTACCATTGGTCATGAAGCAGAATCTTTCTAACCATTGTATCTGTCTAGCCTACTGGCAGTGAAGAAAAATGTTGTCCACGCAAAACCGCACAACCGAACCAAGCCGCCATTTAATGAATCGCGAATGGCAAATGTGCCGTAACGGGGATGCTGCCACACCGGCGACAATGGCCGCCACGGTCGAACCGCGACGAGGTGCAATAAATTTGTAGATTTTTCATCAGTCGCTCAACCGACAAAGCTGCCCAGTTGGCTGTATGTGTGTCACCCTTCCCCCTTTTGCCACTTTGATTGGCAAAGTGGCAAAGGTCTTCTTGCGGCGGGGGTTTTTTTTTTAGAACCAGAAAAGAAAAAGATTTCATAGCCGGCCGTAGCATTAGCCGAGATGACATAAATTATTGAATCTTCCCAACGCGTGGCCAAGGCTCCTCCCAAGAAGATTTCTGCCCGCGAGAAGTTTCCCATCGCAGTGTTGTTCGTATTTTTTTGCTCCTTTCTAAGTATCCTTACAAACACACACAAAGAAAGCAAAAACAAACTGACTTTACATTTGGTAAAGTAAAGGGACCAGAAAAGGTCAACCCCGTTACAGGATCGTCCTGGTACGACTGCCGAGCGCCAGCCGTCGGTTTTGCGTAATTTTATAATTTTTTAATCCCAAAGTAAATAAAACCCAGCCGTCGTTGGTGCCGCACGAACAAAAAAAAATGGGATTTTTATTCATTCGCGTTTGCCCAACGGATGCCGGACGGCCGGTTCTCGTCGGGTCGCGTTCCAGAGTTGTTGGAATGGAATGGATTTGCTCCGGATGGGTTCACCACACTCTCCACGGTTCAGGATTCGGTGTTCAGGGGGGGGGGGGGGGGGGGGGGGGAGGAGGAGGAAAATGATAAGTACATAATGCAGGTAGCGAGCGTAGGGTGTATGTACTGTGGCGTTTGCATACAACGGGAGACAACAGCCCTAAATTAAGCGAAAGTAGGCCGAATAAAAATGGATGCTGCCGGACGCTTCCCGGGAGGCGTATAGGAATGAGTTTAAAATGCATAGAAAAAAGAGTAAATGAAAGATTTCATTTAAGATGGAAGCCATAATTACATGCTGAATGTCATTCAAAGTTCGATTATTTACAACTTTATTATCTTAACTATTTATCTAACTATAAACTGCTATCACTAATAAAATCTTAAATCGATTTGACACAAATAAAAGCGATTAAAGAAAGTTAAAAAAGGGTTTATTGATCGAAGCTGCTTGGTTTCTACTAGATCTTGTGGTCTGTTCAAAGGATCTCTAAATTCTATAGAACTTTTTAGGCATTCAAAACACTATAACAGACTCATAGAGACAGTTGTAGACAGTAGTGAGGACTGACTGTCCAACTACGTGATCGGCAAATCTAGTAAGCAATTTTGGGATAATTTTCATTAAAATGAACTGAATTTTTTTTTAATTCCTTATTACTCCCAAAGAAATTTCTAGTTGTTGCTAGGGCACTGCTGTAGAAACGCAAAAGTTTTACTACATTTTCTTACAATTACTTTTTACTTATTCATTCTGAAGACATTTTTTTCCAAGTAACAGGTTGGCTGATAAGTCCCCGGTCTGACACATAGAATGCGCCGCTAGTATTAAATGCATATTATTTTTATATAGCACCAACCTTCAAATGATTCGTGTCAAAATTTGACGTCTGTATGTCAATTAGTTTGTGAGACAGAGCGTCTTTTGTCAAGCAAGTTTTGGTTGCTTGACGAACGAAAAAAGAACGAAGAAGAAAAAAGTGTTGTTCCACCAAGACAACGCACCGTGCCACAAGTCATTGAGAACGATGGCAAAAATTCATGAATTGGGCTTCGAATTGCTTCCCCACCCACCGTATTCTCCAGATCTGGCCCCCAGCGACTTTTTCTTGTTCTCAGACCTCAAAAGGATGCTCGCAGGGGAAAAAATTGGCTGCGATGAAGAGGTGGTCGCCGAAACTGAGGCCTATTTTGAGGCAAAACCGAAGGAGTACTACCAAAATGGTATCAAAAAATTGGAAGGTCGTTATAATCGTTGTATCGCTATTTTTAATCTATTTTTCGGAACCATTTTTAATTATTAAAAAGGAATTTGGAAAAAAAATGTGTTTTTCTTTGTTAGACCGGGGACTTATCAGCCAACCTGTTAGACAAATAGAGGAAACACTTGCTTGAAAGTGTGAAACACTTAGAAAATAATTTTCGTTGTTAATTTTTTTTTAATACAAGCTGTTTAACACTAGAATTGCCGCGTTTTTGGCGTGTGCAACTCTACCGCGATCAGTCAAAATGAGTGGTGGTTATCACATAAATAAATAATCGGATCTGACTAACATGTTCATGCCTCTTTAAGTTTGTATACTTATCATAATACACATTTCATTGGTTGTTTCTTACACCAGCATTTAAAAACTATTAAATAGAGCAAGTCAATCATTTATCCTATTGTGTTGCCACCACGAAGCTCCAAATCGTTTACAGTAAAATGATCAAAGCATTATTTTACTGCAGTCTTGTTACTCATAAAATTAAAATTGCATATTATATATTATCTTGTAGCTATACTGCAAGGAATACGTCTGTTAATTATCCCTTTTTGTGAGATTTTCGCACTGAAAAACGGTGTTTATCGTTCCAAACAAACCACCAGTCAAAATTATTCCGTTCGGTAGTTCTAGTGTTTAGAGCGGTTTCAAAGTTCCTTCCACTTAAATGTTGCCTACTTGCTTATTAATTGATACAACACTTGTAGTACATGTAAACTGATTTTTTACAGATGTTTTTAGTGTTTTAAAATACAGTAGTAGTAGTTTATTTTAGACTTATTATTTTATAGTGATGTTGAACAATTTTTGTTCATTGACAATCGGTTCGCACTGTTTGCATTCCTCACTGACTCCTTCTGGTTAGCGTTTGCTATTTTTATTTACTTTTGCTATTGATTATGATTTAATATTTACAATATGGGAAAAAATCACACAAGAACCTGCGAGGAAAACTTTTAAAATAAAATCTAACCTAACCCTAAGACGGTAGTAAATAAAAATGAAAATAAATGATAAATAATAAGATAAATTACCTTAAGATCCAGCCAGCTTGGCTTTAATTGCCAAGTGTTGTGTTTTTAATTGTGCAATGTTCTTAAATTTCAATGTTCTTTCTTAATAAACCCTTCAATTGTAGCAATGTTCCCAATACTGTGAAGCTCTATAGTATTGTACCTTGGAGGAAAATTTATGATCATTTCCAATACAATTTTTAAATTAATTTTTTTTACGATGTGAGAATGTTATGCTCTTCCAAGCTGGGACTGCATACGTAAGTACTGTTCGAAAAAATGCCTTGTATATAAGTAATTTGTTTTTTAAATTCAATTTTGATGTTATGATTAACAAAAGGGTACACACTTTTAATTATTTTGTTCTTTCTTACTAGAATATTTGCAGTATGTGTTTTAATAAGTAGACTCCTAAGTATTTTATGTTTGCTTTCCAAGGAATGCTTGCCATGACTGATCAACAGTTCACTTTTGTGATAGTCTCCTCGTATATGTTTTCTTTGTGAAAAAGATTGTTTTATGCAGGAATGATATTGTTGTAATCAACAAGCAATCAAATTCTGAAGACAATAAGCTTTTCCAGACGTTTTCCTAGACAACTCAGAAGACTAGTAGGTCAACAGCTTTCCGGTTGAGCACGGTCCTTGCCAGCCTTGGTGATGGCCACCCATTTTAGCTATTTTTATTATTTGACAATAATAAAAACTACATAAAATTCCCAGATTATTGCCATAAAGATCATTCTTAATTGATGCTGCCACATTCCAATGCATCAAATATAAGACATCTGCAATTTCAAACAAGTATAGCAAACATTTTATCATAAAACCTGTGCCAGAACTTGACGCACCCCAACCGACATCGATGCGAACTTTATCGCCCACCGACTAAAAGCCCTTTAATGCACGGTCAGCAGCATTTTTAATGGTATGCAACAAATTTTCAGCAAAGGATGGTTTTATTACCGTAAAATTGTTCACTTTGCCCATTTCCATCCAGCAAACTCACACACTTTCCCCAAAGAAAAAGCACCACTAATGACGGTTTGTCCCTGTGTGGCACACGGGAACGACAACCATTTTTCTGCACTCCTTCCAGCTCAAGTGAGATCAGCCGTTGTTAGTAAAAAAAAAAACCCCTAAAACGAAACGGACACTGCTGCCGTGGCAAGGGGCGAGTTAAAATGATAATGGAACCGAAATGATGCCGGTCCTGCCAGCTGAGCCACTTTTTGGCGGCCCCAGTGCGCGTGAACTAATTTTTGTAATTTTCCTATCGGCAGCCGCCGGTCATATGATGCCGCTTTTAATGTTCCATTTGCTTTTATGATCGGATTCTTTGCTTTTCTTTTGCTGGCACTGTCCCCAACATGGACACCCTTCTTCCAGAGCAGAAAAAGGAAAGCAACGTCGTCAATGTGAAAGAAAAACAAACTGTCGAACAAATAATGCCACCATTATTATCCATTTCAGTTGGCGTCCATACATACCATACCTGGTCAGACGTTTGATAACGACAATTCCTGGAAACTGCATGTTTCAACACACACTGCCACGGAGGTATGAGTATATTGAAATCTATTTAAAATAAATTTCAAACAACTTCAACCACACATTCCTAACAAAATCACTTCAATGCTTAATAAAGGATCGTTTAAAACTCTTAATCAGCTTCTGCTCGCATTATGCCCGGCCAATCAATTGATGTTTAAATTAACCTGGACAATAAAACATTCCTTAAATCTTAGTAAAACGCATCATAAAGTACGATCACTTCAAACTCACTGGCCCACTGGCGACAAGAGCCATAAAATATCTGCGATGCTATTAGCCACTGTTCCAAGAAACTGTTTTTTTGCTGAGATTTACTTTTCCCTACCCGCCTTGAAGTATCCTCCCTGCCCAATGGCTGAGAGGATAATTTGCATTTAAGATTTTTGATTTGTTTATTTCATTATTATCTCGAGAGAGAGAGATAGACAGGTGCATCGATGGGCGTCGTCGTCCGTGCTTGGTTTCCCTTCCAAAACGATGCCCACCCAACGGTTGAAAAGATAAGCTGAGCAAATTAACGAAAAGAATGTTTTGACGAAATGGCAACGAGAAACAGAAGCAGAGCAGTAGCAACAAACAGCAAATGTATGTCGATATACGGGCGTCGAACATCAGCAAAGCAATCGCGAGATCGTTTAACGATGGACACCAACCAGAAGCACTCGAGTGTTTCTACTGCCTTCCGTTGATGATGGGCTAGCTGGCACAGGAAGTATGGACGAATTGCACTGATTGGACAGGACAGGGCAGCTTTAGTTTCACCCCGAAGACCGTTTCCCGAAGAAGCAATTTTAATTTTTGATTACAATCAAAACAAACCGTTAACGGTGGGGCTAGGAAATCATGCGTTAAACCGATAGATTCGTGGCGTAGCTGGTTTGAATCGAATTATTCAAATCAGTACGATGATGATTCCAACGGATAAGTGATCGACAAACATACGATGCGTAGCAAAACTTTCACTGCCTGCTGTGTGAGAGCAGTGCAGAAATGGTACACGACTTTAAGATACAAATCAGATAATAAAGCAGTCCTTTAAACAAAAAAAAAAGAATGGTTTTCTTATTTTGCTCTCAGCTTCTACTGACTGACTTGGTTCGAAAGTGGCTGATCGTATAGGGTTAAGGTGTTGTCCAGTTTTTCCGACTCCTTTGCAGGTCGCTTCGAGGTTCCTCGAGGGAGTGTCCTTAATTCAATCTTATTTCTATAGTTTGTCTATGACTGGGTGTATTCTCTCCCTTCCAATGGTCATCTGCTCTACGAGGACCTTCCTATGAGTTCGTCAACTGATTGCTGATTCCTTACAAATTTTCCTCCATAATTTTTCCATTTGGTGTCGTAATAATGGCCGTTCATTATGTCCTGATAAATGTAGTGTCAGATCTCTTAAGATTCCGTACAGCTATACCTTCCATGACACTGTCATAAGTCAAGAAGCCTTTACGGAAAAAACATGTGGCTGGATGAATTTACCCCTCTCTCTCTCTCTCTCTCTCTCTCTCTCTCTCTCTCTCTCTCTCTCTCTCTCTCTCTCTTTTAGTGTACATTTTGGCCATGCTATTTCCAAATCCAAAAAAAAAAATCCTTTGGTCTGATTTTAAAGGCTTTCCTCCAAACTCAGCTACCCCCTCTGCCTAAAGGTACCTAAAGATTTACCTGAGAGTTGTTTGTTGTTTCCTTGCAGGCTATCAACTGTCTTCGCCGTCCTATTCTATTTTATATTAAGCAGTTTATTAGGCCTCCCTGTCCATAGATTACTCTCAGAAGCTCTTCAGCGTACGTTCCTGACGGTGCTGTGTTTTTCCTACTTATGACCAGAAATGTGGCCATGCAGTCTCAGCTTGAGAGCACCTCAGGAATTTCAGCACATGATCGAGGAATACAGCTTCCTCAGCAGCAGCAAATTCAACTGAGCCATATAAGTTTAGATACTGAACACGATACTTCACCTTCGGATGTCTTTTAGCTAGGCGATCTCGCGTTCGTAGTTGATTAGAAGGTGAGAAATATTTTGATATTTTGATTGCAGGAGTAACCTCAAAAGGACTTAACGGTCCGGGTCGTCCGGTGCCCTTCTCATGACATGACCAGCCATGACCAGAGCTTTCATTGTAGCGGATCCGCCAGTGATTCAATATAGTCAGTGATATGTCAGTGATATGATTCAATATAATCCCGGCATCGTCCGTTGCGGAAGGTTTTTTTGAGTGGGGTGTAGTTTCCTGCAGTATGATCGTTTGGAAGCCAGCACACTTGTTCGTAACTCAACATCTATTTCGTTGTCGGTGCCGACTCTTGACCCCTGATAGGTGAAGTTAAGGACGACTTCAAAGGTGCGATCAACTGTCTCGAACATTTGCAAATTACCTCATAGTTAATGAGCTGTAATAACTGATTCAATAAGCACAGTTCTTACACAGTAATAAGAAGGGGAAATAAAAGTACCTTAAAATGATTTCATCAGAACTCAGAATCTCCAGGGCACAATTATCGGTTACCTCTCACAACACAACGCTTTCTTCTACCGCACCGGTCCATCAGCATCATCATCATCATCATCCTTCACTCTTTGCATATCAATCAAGCGATTTTCCCGCGAATCCGTAAACAATGCTCTTCACGCTTCGAAACACTTCAATGGAAAACTCCCAGTGCCTTCCGAGGCGGATTTCACGAAAAACTTTTTGCCATCGCCGAATTTCACTGCTATGCACCGCTGATTAGGTTAGGGAACTCGTCTTCCCACTCGCTGTCTCCCTCCCTGGAAAATGTGCCGTACGAGACGAATACGTAGCGGTACAAAAGTTTAAAGCTTGTCGTCCATTTTTGACGCCACCAAAAAAAAAAACCCGTCACTAGCAGACCCACGCATGCACCACACGCGCGGTAGGAGAACAAATCGCACGATCTTTGTGTGCCGGCCAATGGGGGCCGGTTGTTTCCGGTTGGATGCACCCATCAAAAACTTCGCACTCGCCGATGGCTGCCGCTACTTGGTCCTGCAAACTCCAACGAGATGAGATGTCAGCTCCAAGCGCGAGAAATGCCCTTCGGATTCGGAAAGGATCGCACAGCAATCCATGAGCGAACGGTTGCACAGCAACAACAGGGTTCGTTTCTGCACCTTTTTTGGCAGGCAGGACGAAAGGATCTTCTTGGTTGATTGGAGGGAGTAGGGTAAGAAGGACACACAGTGAACACACAAAATTGGCCGGTGTAAATAAATTTGTTGTTTACCGAAATCAATTCAAACAGAAATTTTGCCCACTGCCCACCGGGTGCCGAAACTTTTCCACCCGAAGCTCTTTTAATTTTCTTCCCTCACGCTAAATAACGTCCGCTCCCGGTTTTCTCATCTCAGCATCAGATCAGCGCTTTCACCATTGTGGGTAAGTTTTATTTTTCTGTTATTGCCCCCGGGGTGGGGTGCGAGAGTCGAAACGAAAACAGTCCCCCTTCTTCCATTCAGCATCATGGTCACCTTCAATGCTTACTTGGCTGTCCAGCGTTTGGGTTTTGGGAAAATAAAAAAAAAAACCCCCAACACACACATACACTTCTATCCAGCCCGGTGGCCAGTGGCAACGGTGGAAAACTTTTCCATTTTCTATCCGCCATTTTTTTTTAACAAACAGCCTACCACGATTGCTAGAGCACAAGCATGGCACATCGCAACAACCCAAAGCAAAGCTTCGGTTGCTATAGTAAAGAGGAATTTTTATCCATTCTTTCCTCCCTTTCTCTTTCGCTCTGTTTAGTTTGCCAATGTTTCGTACTGTTGTTATTTTCCTTTTCCACGACCATCTCTCTCGTTATGTTTTCTTTTAGTTCTTTTTTACTAGTACTTTCGTATTTTCTTGCTTACTTTTAACTTTTCACTGTGCCGTTTACTTTACCTTTTTACTTTTTTCTCTCGTTCTTTCTTTTTCTTTCGAACCATCAATCTCGCTGGTCACCTACCCATACTGCTTAAAGATCACATTCAGTCTTCGCGCGCAGTGTTTTTTTTTTTTTATCTCTCGCTTCAGTTCATAAATCAAATATTTTGATAAGAACTCATTAATTTCTGCTTGCGCAAACTTTCAAGTTTGTTCCTGTGCAATTGCCAACAACTCTTGGTTATTTCGTGTGGGGGAGGGTTTTATTTTCTCCACCATACAACCGCACAGAGCTACACTGATTGCTGAGCTACACAGAGCTACACTGATGGAGAACTTCGAGGGAAAGGAAGATTTATACAAACCATTTCGTCATTGCAACGCGATCGTATCATCGTGACGATCAGGCAGACAGTTTTGGGTGCCGTTTTTTGGTAAGTTGCTAATACTGCTTGTCTTTAGTAACTTCAGAAAATTTTTCTTGATATTCAATTCAAAATTACGTAAAATTATGCACTCCTGATTCAATGGGTTAGTGTTGTTTTTAAAATATTTTAAACATCTTATAGAAAAATTGGACTTGGGAATTAGAAGTTTACTAAAAAGTTTTACTAATGCAAGAATGCAAGAAATTTAATGTCGAATATATATGATTGTAATATTCAAGATCGCTCCAATAGCATCGTGTCTCAGTGTTCGATCTGTTGTATCGAAGATCAAGAGTTATTTTTCTTCATCTGAACCAACATTTCATCAGGAAATGTTGGAATTGAAAGTCGCAGTGAATTCCTTCAAATGGACCTTCTTAACTTTTGTAGTAAGTCCAGTAAACCGGTTCAAGGCTGAAGCTGTTGTTGACCCTTGGAATTACAAAAGTGCACCTTTTTTTAATTAAGCTTTGTTGGCTTTTGTACTTGTTTTTGTCATTTTGAGTTCTTGAGTGAGTTCTTGTCAAAATGTCAGAAATTGTGTCTTCATTAAAAAATGTTTTAAACGCGAGAACTTCGAAGTCCAAATACGAAAGAACAATACAGAAAGTGCTTAGTCAACTTCTTCTTGGCCTGCTCAAGATTGAGCGCCGTTTCCGTTTGCAGGAAACGTATCGGTCCAACGCTGCATCCGATCCCCGACTCCACCTCGTCCAGCCAACGAGAATGCTGTGCTTCTCTTCGCCCCATGCATGAGTCCGTCATCTCATCACGTCCCTTAACCATCGTATCCTTTCGGTTTTGACTACCGTCAGGACATCTGCACCGCTAAGCTCGTATTTTTTTTTTTTTGTTCATTTTCCTTCTTTACACGCCCTACTCGACCACACTGCCAAAGATAGTCCGTTCGAAAACGACGAGCTCATTTGCATAGTGATCCCACACTATCCTCTGTCGGAATAGTCCACGACTCGTACCCGTAGAGGCCTACTGGACGTATCAGTATTCTGGATTGCAGGAGTTGTCTGAGTGGCCGTAGTAGGCACGATTTCGCTAATCAATGCGCCTTCGGATTTCGCTGCTTACATGGTTGTCCAATGTTAGGATCGTTAAAAGGTAGCAAAAATTCTCACCACCTCAAGCTAATCGCTTTCAACCGATACTCGTCTCCAGTGTCGGGCTCTATAATGAACAGTGCCTCCAGGTACTTTGTCTTCGTCGTCGATCAATCCAATCCAATCGAACTTGGGCTTCAGTCCGCCGTAGAGGCCCGTCCTGTCAATTGAGAGCATCATGAGTTAATTCATAGTAGATACAATGGGCAGTCTTTTCACGGCATGGCCGGAGTCTAATTCCCATCCGTACCGTTCATCCGTAGTATGCACGATTGTGGTCTATGCTGGTGTCAATCATACGAAATCATATGATAAAAAGTTAAGGACTTACCAGGACTGCTATCCAGCCATGAGCGACGTAGCTCTGTTGGATTTATTGGATTTATTCATTACAGTTAATTATATTTTTAATCGTGAAATAACCCTAGAATAATGACTATGTAAGTATTTTTTCTCAAATTCTTTTCCTTTCTTTTCTCAATATTTTTTCCCCGTAATAAATTAACGCAAACACGCTTCGATATATTTTAACTTCTTCTTCATTACATGATTTATTCTTTTTTCTTCGTCTTCATCTTCTTTCAGTCTCAAAAAATACATCTTTTCCTACTTTTAGTTCGTTCGTTGCGATTTTTGTTCGAGTTTTCACTTTGTATCACTTTGTACTGTTCCCAAACAAAAACAAAAAGTTGAAAGTACGATCCAGTTGAAAGATCCATTAAACGGAGAAAAAAAAAGTACTACACTCTAAACGTAAGATGAAAAGATAAAAATTGTAATCGATAAAAGAAAGGAATACAAACAAACAAAAAGTTGAAACCCAGAGCAGTAATATCAACAGTTCGATATATGTACAACGGTCACTGCTTGTGTGTCTAACTAATGTGTGCTCCAAAATTGCACAAAACAAACACAAGAAATGTTTGAAAGTAATGCAAAAACACTTGATCTACTGATAGATCAATCAAGAAGGAGAAGCTAAAGAAAAACTTCGCTCGCATTACAAGAGCTCTAAACAGAGGTAAATTATAAATAGTGAACAGTGAATTATAGCAAAACAAAACAGATTACAACAAGAATTCACAAAATATACGAACAAACACACACACGCACGCAAGCGCACACACACACACAAACACCGTTTGAGTTTGCCGTAGTGAAAATTTCAAACTTTTAATTCAAACGTACTTTGAAAGAGAAAAGCAAATGGAATCATTTTTCCGAGTAGAAAAATAAAAACTTAAACAAAACCTTATTTCAAACTCAAGAGTTCTAACAAAATTCAAAACTTGCATTCGAAACACTTGTCTGCAAACCGTTTCGAACTGATATTCAACACATTTTTTTGTTTGTTTCGAGCGCGCCACAAACATGGTTGAGGTAGCGTAAAACCTACAAACAAGTAGTCATAATGATGCAGCAGTCAATTTTGTACTTTTTGCACTGCATCGGGGATACATCGATGCACCATCACGCAATGCAGCCTGAAGAAACGGCACAACTACCCACCGGAACATCCAACGTTCGATTTTTGTTTTCCGACAATTTCTCCGACTGTTGTAGCTTTTTCACTCGCGTGAACTTTTTTAATTCACCACTAAAACTAAACTTCTTCTACTCTGCTATGGCGGCGTGCGCCTTCTTGTGCGCATTGATGGCTTTTTCCACTTCGATTTTCTGATCCACCGCACTACAGAAAAATAAATCCCGAAGAAGAACCGCTTTGCATCGATATTGCGCACGCGCACTGGCAGCTAGCACACGACGACCTGCTCTGTCAGCACAAACTCGATCGATGTTCGATGAACAAAGCGAGAACAGAATATCGGAGGGATATCTGGTATAACAACAACTTACCCACAATATGGAGCGATTTGTATACACCTTCCAGGCTGTGTTCCACCTTCAGTTCAGCTCGCATCTGATGTTGTTGTCGCGAATCCGGAATCTTCACTCCCTTCTTCTTGCACTTCTATCCACTGGGAAAACCCAGGAGGGGGAGGGGGGGGGGGGGGTTGAGAGGTAGTACCAACAATACTGGATCATTTTAATGTACACTTTAAACGGTAACTCAAACGAAATAAAAAAGGCCAAGGAAAACCTACTGTAGATGCTTGGCTGCTGGACAACAAACTTGAGCGCGCAAAAAGTTAAGGATGGCAAAAATTAAGGGTTCAGGAAGAAATCTAAAAACCAAATGGCGATGGCACTCAAGTATAACACACGTGTGTTTTAGGCCGCCGTACGCTGACTAAAGTGCTCGTACTTGCAGTCCCGATCAACGCATTGACCTCCGAGCTCAAAGGGACAAAGGATACCGGTGGGAATGTTCTGTGCACTGTTGGAGAGTAGAAAGAGAGAGAGGAGAGAGAAAGAATGGCAAGAATGGCGGAGAAAACAGGAAAGGAACGGGGATCAGCGTGGGACATCGATATGTTTTATGAGGTGTGACAAGTTTGAGTAAATTGGTAAAAGTGTGCTCCAACAAAACAAAAAGCGTTAAAGAAATAACTCATCACGTGTAGAGTAATCCAGCAACACCATAAACCGATTGAATAATTAGTCAGATTAAATGAAAACGAATGAAATAAGGATCAGTTAAAAGAAAAGCCCAAACAAGTAGGAAAAGGTAGGAAGGAAAAACAAAATGAAGGGAAAGGGAAGGAAAAAGTGGAAAAGGATATTGATTTGAATTTGTATCACTTGCTGACTTGAATCGAACCGATTGCTGATCTGCTCTTGGATCAGCATCTCCATCTTGAGATGGTGTGTGCCTTAACTTACCCTTGCTTCAAGGACAGCAGCGGTGACGTATACTTTTCTATTCGGAACGTTTCGCCAGCAACGATTCCTGCATCTTCTTCGTTGCGTTCTTCTATCGCGCTAGTGTCTTCTGCTGACCGGATCAAACCCGGCGAAACAGGCATAGACTCATCCTTTGGCAACTCCTTCTCCTGCAAGATCGCTTCCTCAACCGAAGCATCATCCGTCTGCATTACATTATGTACAATTGCTGGCTCAGTAGTTGTGGACATATTTTCATCCTCCTCCTTCTCGTTCACGACAGCCGCTGAAGGAATTGCTCCTCCATCTACGACATTTTCTGATTGCTCTTGCACATTTTTTGGCTCCTCCTGAAGAGGCTCCTCCGGAACCGACGCTTCTTCCCGATTAATCGTATCTGAAGTACGCATCTCCTTAGCAGATTCTGGGACAGCATCATCATCTCCTTCACGCTGAGCCTCCGCCTCATTCGATCGTCCCTCGTCACACTCGTTATCGTACGTAACCGTCTTCCAGTACCCTTCAGTCTGATCGTCCGCGTTCGCCGCTAACCGTCGCCTGTGGTTGGTAATCATCTCTTCCTTAAATTCTTGCAGCGTCGGTTTACGGATGTTTCTTAGCTCACGCGTTTCGGCTATCAAAATACGCAACTGTTGCTGGACCACGGTTCTGCTCGAGGACGTCGGCAATCTGGAAGAGAATGTGTTAGTAGTGGTATAAGACCCTGCTTCCAAATCCCCCCGTTTTCGAGATCCCGTCACGTAACTTTTGCCACAACACGAGTGCAATACCATCTATCTCTCTCTCTCTCTCTCGGTTGTGTCTACAGCAATTTTATCCGATTCCAACTTACTGATACGTTTCCCCCTTAATGGTGCGCCCGATCTGGTAGCACATGCGTTCCAGCTCACCGGAACGCTTGCGACTGAAAAGGATCTTCTTGCGGGTCGCCTGCAGGCTGGTAATTGTGTCGTACGATCGGTGCTTTCGCTTTTCATACACGTTCTCGAGCAGCGCCAGCTTTTCCTTCAGCAGATCGATACGATTCTCGAGATGATACAGCTCCCGGCGTGCCTGCTGCGCTTCCAGTATGGTCGCGTTATGGTGCTCGAGCTCACCCAAAAAGGTGCCGCTGAAGTAGGTTTTATCGCGTTTCCGGATGACAAGAAGAAGAATATGTGATAAAACGTGGCGTGGGTTGTGTATGGGGTCGGACTGGGTAAGCGGTAACAATTGGGCAAATTGAAAAGGAGCATAGAGTGCAGTTACCTGTGCTTTTCGAACTGTTTTTCCGCGGTAAGCAACAACCGGTTACGGGATGCTTCCGATAAGTTCGGCAAACTTGAACGTATTTGTTGCAACTTTCTTTCGACCGGATCCTGCGCGGTGTTCGTAGCGTCCGTTTGCTCCTCGTTAGCTTCTGATGTGGTTGTTGCAGTAGTTGTTGTTATTAGTTGGGAAGAAGCAATACTTAACGATTGTTTCCGTTTGCCAGGACTCTTTCCAGGTCTTGATTCGGTCGATTTTTGCTCAACAACAGTACTACTGTTGGTGACTGTTAGGGTATCTTGCTTAGGAACTGAGGTTTCTTTAATTGTGCTGCTAGGAGCCTGTGCAGAATTTTGACGTGCAAGCTTATCGCGCTCTAATTGTGCCATACGGGCCACAAGTCTCATGTACTCCATCTGAGCCGATTTCGAAAGATGTCTCACAGCCTGTAGAGCGAATGATGAATTAGTGTCGGGAAGGTTCAGCGTATGCATCAAACATATTGGACAGATTTTAACAGATTGCTTAAGCGAAAACCCAGTACCGGTGCTTGTACCGGATTGATTACGTCAAATCATTTGTAAACAGACAAAATTTCACTACGTTATCAGTGGATTTGGAGTAATTGTGGACAAAACAACCAAGGAGTTATGTTTGATTATTTGTTCGTGCTATCAGTGCTAACTCTCGGCAATACAGTAGGGCATCAGTTAATCTTCAGTTTGCGATGAAACTGAATAAAACCTAGCACACAATAGCTTTCTTTCTCTTCGCTGACTCATCAGCGCTCCTATTCTGAAGTCGGCATATCGAACCTATAGCTTTGATGAAGATTGTTGGTGACGCCCCAATGTGCCTTACGCGATGACGCAACAACATGCTGATCCTCAAAAATTAAATAAATATTAAAGGTAACATAAATTAATTCATCAAGCGATCGAAACGATTGAAAAACTAGGTAGAAAATGTTGACCACGGTCAACACGGACCACGATCAGTGCTATTACAGCCAGTGCAACAAATTCGGGCCAATCGCCCTCATTCAGCCATATCGATAAAATCATTTTAAAAATCTTGAAAAAATTGAAAATTAATTAAGATCAAGCACCAATCTCCTTGTTGCAAGTTTAAAACCCAATTCACTTGCGCCGAACAAATGGAATACAGCGTTTTACATGAAAAAAAAAACGAATAATAAAATAATAAATTCAAACTTCTCACCATCGGCGTGGCCATCGCATTACTACTCGATGGAAGTTTCTTTGCAGCATTCTTTAACTGCTGCTGCTGCTGCTGCTGTCTCGTACCCGGTAAGCTCTTCTCACTTGCAGCTACTCTTCCACCGCACGCGGAATGTTCCACCAACTCTTTGGCAGCACCATCTTCTTGGTTAGTTGTGGTCGTACTTTTACTACGTACACTTTTCAAAAACTTATCCAATTGTTCCTCAAATCGTACCGTCGGGGTCTTTGCTATTGCGATCGCGGAGTCTGCTACGCTATCGGTTACTGGAACGGCAGGATCCTCCACCATGATGTCCCTTTTCTCTGGGGACAATGCAGTGAAATCAACGTCCGAATCGGAATCGGAATTACCGAGCTGTATGACAAGTTTCGCTACCGGCTTTGAAACAAATGTGTCAACCATTGTTAGTTCCTTGGGTGATTCGGTTCTCGTAACGGTCGTTAGGTGGAGTGGAGGTGACGGTGCAGCAGCGGTACGATTCAGATTGATGAGCTTCTTCGGATTGTTGACGAGCTTTTGTGTATGAACGACGGAAGACGCTTTGTTGGATTGTTGTTGTAGTTGTGGACGGAGTTCCGAGGGAAGTTCGGGGACAGGAGAAACATTTCCAGCGGACGCTAGTTGTTTTGCCGGAAGACTAACGCTATTCGATAGTGATTTTTTCCTTCGCTTTCCTTGCACTCTCCGATCGACAATTGTGATCAAATTTGAAGATTGGTTCGTTGTCGGTTGTGGGGAAGTCATTTTCTGAACAGGTACTGCTTCCCGCACTGGTAACATTTTCTCTTCTTCATCCTGCACTACCGGGACATCTTCTGTTGGGACGGTTTCAATAGGATCCTGCTCTCTCGGCCCATCCACTGACGGAGGTTCAACCACTTCCCTCTTTTTGCTTTGCTTTTGGCGCATCTTTGTTAGTAGCAAATGGCGCAATGCTTCCGCTTCCGCTTCCTCCATCGAATCGGGTGTAACGGAAGGACTTTCCGGTGCAAAATCTCCCCTCCGATGAAATAGGGCCGAATCGCAGGAATCGGTCCCCGCAAGAAGCAACCTTTGTTCGATCGCTATGCCACCGTCAGTAGGCGACGGAGCACTACTAATACTATCGCTACTGGCCAGCTCCATGTCGATCGGTTGCTGTGAATCTTCCTCCATATCTTCAACCTTCCCGATCGGACTGGCCACCGGGCTAATCTCCATATCGTTCCCATTATCATCCGTATCGACAAGGTCGATTTGTTCGTAGTGTGGTTCGACGATCTGCACATCATCGTCCTCGATCATTTCCACCGAATCGTGCCCATCGCTGTACGCACCGTTCTCATACGCCGGAGGTATCTCCCGGACGGGGGAGAGGACGATATCGTCACTCGGCGAGTACGGTTGCTCATTGTCCAGCTCACGGCGCTTCTGTCTCGAGGCGTGCTTCTTCAATACGGCCGTTTTAAGCGCGATCAAGCGCAGTTCGCGCTCTTCTGCCGATATCGTATCAGAGGTGCGATCTTCCGGTTTATTTATCGTTGGCGGTGGTGGCGCTGATGGTATCTGAAGATCGGAAATAATCTCCCCTAGACCTGCTTCCCGTACGATCGGTTTCGTGCTAAGCGCTAATAACCGCAGCTGCAATTCTTCCTCCTCATCCGCATCGCCCTCTATTATGACCGCATCCGAATCGTCCGACACTTCCACCACCGGTTTCCGCTTAACGTCAGCCTTTCTTTTCCGCTTAGACGTTTGTAGGAAAAGTTTCTTTTTCAACGGATTTTTCGTACTAGAAAGCCGTTGGCTCTTCCCATTTTCAATACCCAGCGCGAGGTTGAGATACTCCCGATCAACGACCGCTTCCGGTTCCGAATCTGACGATGGTTGATGCCGTGCTGGTGATCGGGAAGCGTATCTTCGACGTTTGTGCCGCGACCGGTGTGAGCATCGTTTCGAGCCTTTTTCTTTTGTCTTTTCAGCGTTCCGTTTCGTTGCAACCGAGCGCGTGTATTTGCTACCCTCGGTGTAGCGACTGTCCTCTTTGTTTGTGTTGCTTGTTTTGTACGGTTTGTGGGTTCGATATGATGGGTGCTGATGTTGCGAGTAGTAATAGCAGTAATTTTCCTTCCCATTCATAACCTCCTCAACATCCAGATAGTCTGCAAAAGTAATTTAAAAAAAAAACCCAAAGAAAGCGTTAGAGATGAGGGAAAACATCAAAAAGGCGGAACTGGTTCCGGACGGTTCCGGGCCGTCCCGATGGTTCCGACGGTTTCATGATCGCGAATAAAACACCATTTCCGTACCATATTTGCTATGATTGGCAAATTTGCGCATCATCATGCCCACTTTCTTGTCTATCGCTTCCAGGGCCGCCATGCGATCACGGATGGTCGATTCCTCCTCCGAGCTGATGTCTTCCAACTCTTGTTGATTTTCCTCCTCATCTTCGTCCTGTATTTCACCCTCCTCATGATCCTCATCCTCGTCTGGACCATCGCTTTCACTGCTTACCAGCACCAAACCTTCCGGAAGGTCACCGATTTTGGGCGATGATGGCAATTGCTGCTTCTCGTCGTCTGGAAGCTCCATGGTGCATGGGAAAAGCGTGCCCTCGACCAACGATGTAGGCATATACGGTGGAGCGCATTCGATGGTGTCGATGTTTGATGCAAAATGTGACGAAGTCGGTCCCTAAAAAACACTATTTAAAAACATTCCAAACACATAACAGTTCACTCGTGAAATTCTATGTAAAGCACAGCTGAATATCTTCCTTTCATAACTTGCTGTTTTTGCGTTTACTTCGACGGGAAAAAATCAGGTGACAGCTGTCAAGCCAGCTGTAAGAAACCCAAGGTTGGTAGAGCAATGTAACCAAGGTGTGCTACATTATTACTTTATTTTACGTTATTTTAAAAATATTTTTTCTTTGTAATTTATGCCTCCTATAGAATATGTTGTGTTGCATGCAAATATCCCATTGTTTTTCCCTGATAAAATTCAGACAGATTTTTCAATTCGGCAGTGTACGAACACCTTGTGGCTACGTCGAATTTGTGTATTGGGCAGTGAGTATTTTTCCAAACAAATCGGCATCTGTCAAATCCCGAAACCCAAAAAAGGAGGACAAACAGTTTTTCTCTGCTTGCAACAGCTAAAAAAAAATTGAATTCTCCCCCCTTGGATGACCCTCTGGTGACCTGCTGGAGCAATATCTTTTCAATCTGTGGTGAAACGGCAAGATAAGGGAATAAAAAACCCTCCCCCGGAACAGGCAATCGGAAATAGGAAGCGCCTCCTGGGGTCATCCCATTTCCCGGGCGTTTTTCGCTGGTAAAACAATAAGAAAATGGTGCCATAGGAAAAAAACGGGCGGTGAACTCTAGGCTCAAACGGTTAGACGAATATGAACGGTACGGCGGCTGCGGCAGGACAATCGCGGGAAGATACCGGACCGACCATGGAAGCGGTCGAAACGGTAACCCTGATCAGCGACGATTCGGACGTAGAAATGACCGACATTTCCGTGAAGCGTCCGAGCAAGTCCGAATCCGACGAAGGACGAAGGACGAGCCGTCGGAAAAAGGTAAAGGTAGGATACGGTGATAATGGTGCGAAAACTAACACCGGCACTCCGGGTCCCGGTAGTATCTGCGAGGGTCCCGATACACCCGCCGATCGTAAGCCGGAACCGGGAGCGAAACCGGATCCTCCTACACCGAAATCGAAAAAACGTGAAGCAGAAGAAAAATCTGCCACCGGCCCGGATCCGAACCCGTACCAGGAACTGATGACGGGATTGGAAGGTGCGGCCTTCCAGTCACGACTGCCGGTAGACAAGATGACAGCTGCGGAAGCCGTATGCTTTCCACACATCATCAAACACGGGTTGGTAACGCAGCGCATGTTCTTAAACGTACGCAACCGGATCCTGCAGATGTGGATCGAGGAACCGACGGTACAGCTAACGTACGAAAATGCACTGAAAAAGATGGAATCACCGTTCGATAGTGATCCGTCGCTGGTACGCATGGTGCACGCCTTTCTCGAGCGGCATGGATTCATCAATTTCGGAATATTCGAACGCTTAAAACCACTGCCGGTGAAAAAGCACGCGAAAGTGATTGTAATTGGGGCGGGCATTTCAGGCCTGGCAGCAGCACGGCAACTCCAGCAATTCGGGTTCGATGTGATTGTGCTGGAGGCACGGGATCGTGTTGGTGGACGGATTGCGACCTTCCGGAAGAATGCTTACACGGCCGATCTCGGTGCAATGGTAGTGACCGGCATCTGGGGCAATCCGCTGACGATATTGAGCAAGCAAACCGGCATGGAGATGTGTCCGATCAAGAGCACCTGCCCGCTGTATGGGGCAGGCGGTAAACCCGTACCCAAGCACAAGGACGATATGGTGGAGCGAGAGTTCAATCGGCTGCTGGAAGCGACCAGCTACCTTTCCCATCAGCTGGACTTTAATTACGCTGGCAATCATCCGGTGTCGCTCGGGCAGGCGCTCGAATGGATTATTAAGCTGCAGGAGAAGCACGTGAAGGAGAAACAGGTTCAGCATCTGAACGGGATCATCGGGTGGCAGCAGAAGCTGCTGGCTAATCAACATCAGCTGGTGGAAACACTGGCCAGGATAAAGGAGTTGAAGGCGAAAGCGCAGCATTTGAACGATACAAAGCCACCGAAACCACCGCCACCGGTCAAGGAGGGGGGCAGTGGCGGTGGAGCGACACACGATGCCTCGGGAGGTAAGTCTTTTGTCCTTTTTCTAGTCTCACTTCTTATCGTTCGAGGTTAGGATAAATAACAGTTTTAAAATCAGAAAACCGGTAAAGCCTCAGTAAATCCTTCTTTTACTTCCTTGAATATCTTGTTGGCCAAATATATTTATCATACTCGGCTTTAGGAGCTTTGCCTATCTCTGACTGGCTCTTCTATATCTCTGTTGATGTTATTCTCTCCTGTAATGTGGTTGTCAGAGGGCGGTCTGGTGGTAGCGGCGACAACCGCCTCGGTCGGACAACGTGGCAATAACTGGGATCAAATCCTCCGGTGGTGTATGTGTGTGGACTTGACTTGAAAACGAAGTCTGGACGGATCTGGAGCAATTAATGATGCCTCGAGAGGCCCTACTCGGCCGGAGTTTCAGGATGTAGAAGTACAGGGTCCTTCATACCGCAATTTCCGCTTAGTGCCTCTAAAAAGCTTAATCCTCCTCTAGATACCTGTGACCTAGCGGTCGTTGAATCCAGGCGAAGAAGAAAATGTGTAATTGGCAATGAAGAAATAGTTCTAAACTGACCCGCCCTCGTTTTCTCCATCGCTTTTCCCGGAAATTTGTCCCGTGTTTCGACGGTTTTTGAGAATAAATTCGCGGGCTGTCCTATCTTGTCTTGTTTAAGGGCGCCAGCTGGAGTTATGGCGATATTTTTGAATATTTTCAAATCCATTATTCCTTTTTTCAAACATCCCTTCATTTAATAATTCCTAACTGTCTTTTTTTACGCAGGTGACAGTGCAGCGACAAAGTACTTCGAGGTTGAGTTCCAGCTTCGTGTAACGGCACGCGAGGAACAGTTGGCTTGGAAAGAGGTGGAACGGTTACAGGCGTACCAAACCGAGCTAGAGACAAAGGTGCGTGAGCTAGAGAATGACCAAGTGTCCGAGGTGTACCTTTCCTCGAAGGATCGCCAGATCCTGGACTGGCACTTTGCGAACCTGGAGTTTGCAAATGCGACTCCCCTTAGCAATCTATCCTTGAAACACTGGGATCAGGACGATGATTTCGAGTTTATCGGTAGCCACACGACGGTAAAGAATGGATACTCCTGCGTACCGATTGCCCTTACCGAAAATCTGGATGTGCGAGTCAATACGGCCGTGACGTGCATCCGGTATCGGCCCGGCGGTGTCGAAGTGACGGCAGACCTTAAGTCAAACAACTCCACCGTCTGCTATCGGGCAGATCTGGTTCTCTGCACACTCACACTCGGCATACTAAAGCTTGCCATCGCCGAAGAATCGAAGCAGCTGAACACGGTCCGGTTCGATCCACCACTGCCCGAATGGAAGCAATCAGCCATCCGGCGACTTGGCTTCGGTAATCTGAACAAAGTCGTACTCTGTTTCGACCGCATCTTCTGGGATCCGAACACGAACCTGTTCGGACACGTGGGCAGTACTACGGCGAGTCGCGGTGAGCTGTTCCTGTTCTGGAATATCTCGCAATCGCCGGTACTGCTGGCACTAGTCGCGGGTCAATCGGCTGCCATCATGGAGAACGTGTCGGACGACGTAATTGTGGGCCGGTGCATTGCCGTGCTGAAAGGCATCTTCGGCAATTCGGCTGTCCCACAACCGAAGGAAACGGTCGTCACGAGATGGCGCGCGGATCCTTGGGCCCGCGGTTCGTACAGCTTCGTGTCGGTCGGATCTTCGGGTAGTGATTACGATCTGCTCGCTGCACCCGTTACACCGAAAGCCCCCGAAGGAGAGGCGGCACGTGCAAAACCACCTGCACCTCAACCTCCACCCGTTCCTCCACAGCAGCAGCAACCACAGCAACGCCATGACAAAAACGGTGAGAAGAATGAGAATGAGGACGATGATGATGCGGACAGCAATCCGATCGACATTCCAAGGCTATTCTTTGCCGGTGAACATACGATCCGCAACTATCCGGCCACGGTGCATGGTGCACTGTTGAGTGGGTTGCGGGAGGCGGGCCGTATTGCCGACTACTATCTCGGCTTTCCCAACTGCTACCCGGAAGCACCGAAGGAAGAAACGAAGAAGTGATCCTCGTAAAAGACGCTCTTGCCGCACAAAATGCACACATTCACACACACACAGACACAGTAGGGAGGATGTGAGGGGGAAGCTTTCGGTCTCGGGAGTTGATCGGCCATTTTTCTCTACTCACTGCACCGTGCAACACCACTCACACATTCTACACCCACACATGCAAACATTCACCGACACATCACCATTTTTCCCGTTCGTGAACGCTCTCAGACCAAGGACTCCTCCCCCACACTGCTGCTGCCTCCAACCGATTATGGTTCGTGATTTTGGTTTTGTAGGAATTGACACCGAAGCAGTTTTACTACTTAATTACAATCACGATCTCACGACATATTTGTGTGTACTGCGTGTTTTTTTTTCGCGTGCGTGTTTAATGTGTGTGTGTTTTAGTGCCGGGAGTACAACGGTATTACACCTAGTAAATGGTTCATTATTTCCGTCTGCCATGTTCAATAATGTAGATAAATAAAAATCAACAAACTCTGTAACGTAATGTAAACGAAAGAATTAAGTTGTGTCCTTTTTCTTTGTCTTTCTGTTCCGTGTCCAGAATTCTGAGAAAAAAGACTTCATTCGGGGTAGAATCTCCTATTGTTAATAGCCAAACCTGTCCGAGAAGTCCTTCATTATGGTAGACATTGTAGTAATTTCCGAAATGCGCTTTCAGCCGATGTCCTGTCCAGTCACTTTTGTGAACTCTAGATGTCAACTGAGAAGCTGAATTTACGTATTGTGTTAAAATCGCCTCGGTCTAGGGCGGCAGTCCTCCATATACGGTTGCATTCGATCCACGACAGGTTTGACTCCACCTGAACCAGCGAACGAGATCCTCACGCCTCGTGACTAACGGGTCGCTGACGAACGAACGAACTCGAACCAGCATCCTCATCACGTGCACCAGCAGACCCGTTTCGTGTCCTTCCAGCTTTAAACACCTATCTTGAACAGTTGTGTCTATGAGAGTCGAAGAGACTAGGAGACGAGCAGAACTAATTCTTGAGCTACGGGTAATCTGGAGCTGTGTTGCATTTCGAAAGAAGAATAGCAACGCATGACAAAAAAGTAGCTCAATAATGAAAGGAATTAGATAGCAAGATTTGGAACATACTGATGCTGCTCTGGAAATATCAATCATCCATATGAAGTTATTTTATAATTATATCGCTTTTTTCTTCTTTATTATTTACGTGCTTATTCGTCGTCGTTTGCTTCACCACTTCTCTATATCAACTGCCACGTTCTACTGCCCATTGTCTACGAGTTTCGACAGTTTTTCGACCGATTTTCCACCTCTTTTTCTTCACATTTCAAATATAATACATGTTAAACTCAAGCGTCGCCACCCAAAATGCCAATCGATCTGCTCCTGTGTCCAGAAAGAGAGAGAACCTGTCCAGTGTGCCGTTCAAATCGAAATCACCGAATATGCGTAGTGTTATGCGTCTGCCTCTACACTATATAATTATATTTCCTATTTAGCTACTACCCTTCCAGGGGATCAATCACTGTTTCCCGTTTGCCTCTCTCTCTCTCTCTCTCTCTCTCTCTCTCTCTCTCTCTCTCTCTCTCTTTCTCTTTCTCTCTCTATCTGTTCCAAACTTGTCAAAACGCTACTATACTGTGGCAATTATTTATTTATTGCATTTCTTATGTTCCTTCCCACTCCTGCACCTCTGTCTCTCTCCTCCGTTTTCCTTCCTTTGCGCTTTTCGATACCACCAACTGGATAATTGCATCAAGCTGTGATCAAGTGCCTTCCGCTTGCTGCTATGTTGCACATTCTTTTATGCAGGTTATTTTTTGCGTTTTGTACTTTGCATTTCAAATGGCCACAGCAAACCAAACTACGCTTCTCTTTTTTTCATTACCTTTTTCTCTATCCATATTCCAGCAACAACTCGTCTCTCCAGAGAAATGCATCCAGTCAAGATTAATGCCTGTTTTGTTTACTTCATAACTGTGTGTAGTGGGGGGGGGGGGGGGGAGGGGGTCTAAGTGTGGCGGGAGAGTAGTAGTGTGCTCAATGCAAAATTTCCGTGTCCTTCTTGTTCATCTATATTCGCACTAGCAGTAGCGGTAGTAGTAATAGTAGTAGTATTAATAGTAGTGGTAGCGTATTAAACGTACTATTTAGGGTCTATATAGATTCTTACAAAAGCTAGCCTATTTCAATCGATCGTGCGCATTAGTAGAAGACTGAATATAAGATGATCCTCATCACGTTTTTGTGGCATCTAACCTCCACTAACTCTACACCGCCGGAAGGTGATAAATTTGGCCTTGCGGGACTTTGCATTTTCAAACGAGGAACAAGGAAAAATGAAGCCCTACAAGAGAGAGAGAGAGAGACTCTTCGTTACCCACTTTTCAAAGCAGCGATCCATGCAGGCATCTTCCATACACACACGCATACACACTTTCCACTCCTATTGCTCATCATAACTGGTACATCCGGTACGATTCGGACTCCTGCACGATCTCCATTCTTCTCACCATCGCCATAATGCCTATTGATATTCGGCGCACACTACTATACAGTCGCGCTCCACTTCTGCCTCTAATGAGTTTACTAAACCTTATTATTATAATTATTGAATCTTTTTCAGTATTTGTGTGTTTGTAGGCGGCCTGCTGTCGATAAAATTAGCATCAGATCAACCGTACTGTCTACGACCAAAACAATAAACAATGTTCTACGACCGTCTGTGTGGGCCATACATTTTTTATGGGATTTTTCCGGTTTGTAAAGCTAATATCTTTTGATCTGCTCGCCGTATTGGTATGAAATTTCTAAGAAAAGTTTTCTTTTTAATTTAAATTTTAAAATTACCCAAATGTAATTCGCTAGACAACAAATGGCCTCACCTCTCTTGAAAAATTTAAGCAAGTACGAAGAGTAGATCAGACGATACAAGCTTTAAAATCTAAAAAAAATACAAATTCCCATAAAAAATGTATGGCCTACACAGATAGGAGGTCTTACATGTAAGGGGTATCACACAGGGGTATCAGGGGAAAAAATAGAAAAAAATATTTAATGTGAATTTGAAAATTTTCTTGTTGCACGATTTTTCTAGGCATTCTATAAATTTCAAGTGTGTAAGACTTCCCTTTCAACAGATATTAAAGAATTAATTCACAAAACTTACCCTGGTGGGCGGTCATTGACAATAGGGTTAATCGGTTAATAAATACAGTACTGTAATGATTATATAAATTTACAGTGAACATGTTATGTGTGTATGTCAGTGAGTTTCGTAATTTGTGAGATTTGTCGTTTTGTTTTTCGCTTTCGAAGGTACAGATGCACAACGGAACCGAGGCAAACACTTGACACGCACACACAATTAGGCTGGTGAACGATTCGCATGAAGAGCAAAGAAAAAAAATACTAATAATAAATAATATCCATAAAAAAACAAGTAAAGTGAACATTAACACCCATAGGAACAAAATCTCACCTCTCACCATAGTGAGCAGGTGCTTCACTATCATGAAAAGAGAGATTTTCTTCCTAGGGAGAAAACTATACCGTTTTTCCATTTCCTTTCGTTTTCCACCACAAACACCTACACACAGTTCCAGTGATAACGAGATAATTTTTTGTCCCTTTTTCGCTTTGCCTTAGAAGACTTGGTTGCACATCAACAAAATGTAAGTAATAATAAAAAAAAAAGAATTATTCAACAAAACACTTCTGATTTCCAATTTCCCTACACTCATTCACATTCTCTTTCGCTATCTTTCGCTTTCTCTTTCTCTCTCTCTATCTCTTTCTCTTTCTCCTTTCCACTTTCACTCTGCTCTTCCTGGCAAGGCGGCTACCAACTACCGACGAGCGCTAATGCCCTCTTTTTCTACAACATTCTAGCAACAATGGAGTCCTATTACGAGCGTGTACCTGTCAGCATGTAGAAGAAGATGGCCACCACCGGAACGATGCAGGCAGCGATCTGCAGTGCGAACCACTGTCGCGATTGACTCATATCGTTCGTCAGCTGTTGTAGTTTCTGATTGAGCCTCACGTTTTCCTCGCTCAGATGGGAGTACTTTTCCTTAAAGGCAACCAGTTCCTCCTCACGCTGCACATCCGGATGGTTGATCATGGCCAGCTCGTAGTCGATGGCATTATTGGCGACTGTCGTCGTCCCGGACAGGATCGCTCCATTACCGGTGGCATCGTCCACAGTATTCAGGAAAGTCGTTCCGCCATTTTTACTACTGCTACCGTCACAGAGTTGGCCATCGTCCTCCACGTTACTAACACCGCTCGGTAGTGCGTCGATTGTGTTTCGCAACATGTCCAGCGCATGATGTTGTGCACTATAAATTGCGGTCGTTTCGATGGTTTCCGTCTTTTCATCGTCATCGTCATCATTATCCAGATCCTCCAGATTCGAGCAGATCGACATATCGCCACCATCGCTCGTATCGGTGCTGGATGTAACGGTTACGGCTAGAGGTAGAACTGGTACTGGCATGCACGCGGACGACTGCACCACGGTAGGCACATCCGGAAGTACATCGGTTTGCGTTTCCACGTCCACCATCGGCACGGTGGGTATTAGAACCGGCGAGGGCATTTCCGCCATCGGAGCATTGTCCGTCACAACCAACAACGTCGTCGGCATCATCAACAACTCCTGCTGCCGTGCATGTGGACTTTCGGCCTCAGCATCATCCTTGACCGTCGATTCCGTTTCTGTCGACCGCTCCTTTTCCTTCTCATTCGGGCTGGATTCATGTTCTTCCTTAACCATAATCGATACGTTCTCCGAGGACTCGTGAGCTACTGCTGCCGCTGCCATTGCACTTATCTTTTCGTTTTCGATGTTTTTCTGCTTCAGCAGCTCAACCTCCATGCGCTCCATCTCGAGTTGACAGCGATCGTTCAGCGTACGCAGCTCGTCCACCTCGTGTCGTAGATGCGAAAGACTTTCGGTGAGACTATCACACAGCTGCTGCTTCTCGTCCAGCTCGTCCTGCTTCGGTCGGCTTTCGAGTTCCGCCTTAAATGCCAACAGCTGCACAAGAGAACATAAGAATAGTCAAATAAACCTTCCCAACAACGCACTTAACTAGTGTTGCGTGAATCTGATTTAGATTTATGAATCTGAATGAATCATTCAGCTGCATGAATGAATCTGAATATCTATTCCAAAGAAAACGTCGCGAATCCTTTAAGATTCATGATCCTAAAGCGCTTTATGAATCTTAGAAGATCTACGAGACTTAGGAGTCGATTTTGCATTTGAATCAATTACAAGCAAATTCAATTAAGATTCATATGAATGAATCTTCCTAAAAGGTTCATTGAGCACAGTACTAAACAGAAACTCCCCTTTTCCAAAAACTTACCTCCGTCTCCAGCTCATCGTACTTCGTTTTCTGGATAATCTGTTCCGATTGCTTCTGTGCTACCGTACGCTCGACTTGTCGCAGCAGTGTCGTACAGTCGTTCTTGATCAATCGGAGATTACGCTTCAGCATGTTTTTATTCATCTGATCCGCCGCTCCTTGACCGTACGGTGGGGCAGCAACAGAAGCCGGTATCGTTGCGCCATCTCCTTCCGACGCTTGTTGTTGAGAATCCTGATCAACGTGCGCTTCCGTCGGGATAGTTCCGTTGTCTTCGCTACCATCTCCACCACCGTTACGGTGCATGGTCGTCGTCGTCGTCGTCGTGGTGCTGTTTACATCGTTCTGATTGCCATCGCATTCTACTTGCAGCGTTGGTGGTCCATTTTCGTCTCCTTGTGCAGAGCTAGCGTCCCCGACCAGGTCATCGATTTTGGATTGTGCAACACCGACGGTTGCCGTTGTTGGATTAGCTGCGCCCGTCAACACGATTGGTTCCGTTGCATCGTTATCTAAATCGTCTGCTTCTACGGAAAGCCAACCGAAAAAGTTAAGCAATAGTGCTATGGTTCAATGTTTCCTTCTTCTCTTACCATTTTCCGACTTCAGATCTGCTCCGAACAACAGGGTGAAATTTTTTTCAAACGTATTGATGCGTCGTTGAAGCTTTTTCAGTCCTTCCGTGTAATCACTACTGGTAATCTCATTTTCCTGACACAAATAAAACAAAAATAACACTTAAAATTGGTTCTCTAATGATTCCTCTACATTACATACAGTATCATTACAAATGGCCTTAATTATGTCTTCAGATCCTTCCAATTTCTTAATATCTGAGTTTTTCAGCCAGTTTGACATGGCCGAGCTGTTTATCTGGTGTTGTTGCTGCTGTTCATCATCAGAGGATCCAATCTGAAGTACAGAACAGAAGTCATTAGTTAGTAATAAGGACTCTTCAAGTAAAATAAAAAAAAAATCTAAAGAGCCCCCTAAACCACTGCTCAAAAGAAGGATTGTTACAGATTTTATATGGAAATTGCCAAAAATCTTCTTTTGAGCAGAGCTTTGGAGGGCTTTTTAGAGAATTTTGCTAGTTAGGGAGACATCACTCCCCTCCAAAGACAAACACTTACAGCATAAACATCAACAAAGTGATCCAGCTTGTGCGTGAGGCTCGTAATTTCGGACTCTTTCGCTTTCAGCTGCTCCTCACTCGAAGCGACCTTCTCATCATACTGGTTCTTCAGCGTATCCATGCAGATGGTCATTTCCTGTGTTTTTGGAACAAAAAAAAACACACACACACACACACACACACAATTCCAATAATCAAAAGGACAATCCACAGTCGTCGAAATCATTCAATTGCATTACCTGCAGCTGTTGTTTCGTTTTGTTGAGCTGCTCCCGCAACAGCGAACATTCGTCCTCACTGGTGCACAGTGCCTTCTCGAGCGAAATCTGCTTGTGCACTGCTTCGTGCCGCTCCTGGTGCAGTTTGTACATAGCCTCTTTGGCCGCGTTCTGATACTCTTCCTTTTCGTGTACCAGCTTCATCAGCTCCTCGTGGAGCTTATCCTCGGTGATGTTCTTCTGGCAGTACTGTAGCTTCTTTTCCAGCATATCGATACGGCTGAGCAATCGATCCTCATCGACCATTGCCTGCCAGCCGAGGAAGGAATTTTGCCTAAAATTAAACAATCGCTCGTTATATCCCCTGTTCTTTTCATCTCTAATGTGTCTCCAAGGACTCACTTTGTCGCTTCGACCATCTTCTGGAGGCTAATCAGCTTCGTCTCGAGTATCTGCTCCCGCTGATTCGCCTCCTGGATGTACTGATTTAATCGGTACAGATCGACCGGCGGTATGATGGCGCTCTGCCCACCGATGCCCACCTTCTGGCTTGCCTTCGTTTCCCGTCCGTCCGGCAGGAAAAGCTTGAGCGTGGCCGTAATACAACCGTGCGTTTCGCGCCGCGTATTCTCCATAACGTCCACGCCGAACTGCACGATATCGCCGGAGCTGATTTCGTACGGTTCCGACTCGGAGCACGTCTGGCTGAGGCGAAAGTTGTTGATGAACGTGCCATTACTGCTTCCCGTATCCTACAACCAAATGAAAGGTTTAATAGTCTTCCAATGCGAATCGTCGCGAATTCTGAATGCAATACCTTGATGAAGAAACGACCTTCTTTGTACCACAGCACGGCATGATTCCGGGATAGCACCTTACAGTCGAAGATAGCATTGTTTTCCGACACGCGAATTCTCGCCACCGACCGTCCTACCTTAGCTTGGGCACCCGGCTCAAGGTAAAGTGTTCGGTTCTGTTCAATGGGACGAGCAAAATAAAAGACGGGTTAGCACTATCTCCATCACCTGATGTAACTGATGCCGCTTCAGCTATACTCACGTTAAACGGATGCGAATTTGGACGACAGATAAGCAATGCCCGGGCAACCTGCGGCTGACCATTGTTGTTGATGCTGTTATTATTGTTGATGTTGTTGCTAACATTCAGTGTCCCGCAGGACCCGCTCACACTGATGCTGTTGTTATTGATGAGGGTGTTATTGTTGTTATTGTTTGTGGTCGTGTTGTTATTATTGAAGTTGCCAAGCTGCTGCTGCTGCTGCTGTTGTTGTTGTTGTTGTTGTTGTTGTTGCTGCTGCTGTTGCACCTGTGCGGCAACGTCTCGATTTAGTGTCGTAGTGGTCGTCGTCACGTTGTTAACCAAAGGAGTTTGCATTCTTACTCCTGGCGCTTTCAGGAATGGTAAATACTCATCTCTGTTATTTATAAAAACCATGACCTGCGCGTGAGAAAATAAATAAACAGTAAGAAAATAAGAATTTCAAAAAACGATCGTAATAAGGCGCCGTTTTTAGACCACATCGCTCTCAACATCATCTTTCGCTGCTATATGGTGGTTGATGTGTTTGGCAATAAAGCGGATAAATTGTAACATAAATTACGAGCAAAGGAACCAGCTTCCCCAAGATTTGCAAAACGCACACCCATACATCCTCTACCTGTGCTCTCTGGTCTGTTTCAAGTCGGATCATCAGATTTAAAACACGTTTTACATTGGCTTCTTTGTTGCGATTTCTCTGGGGACCTTAGTGCTCCTCCTCACCGAAGTACACACTGTTCAAAAGAAGGCGACTTATAAACAAAGCCATATGAGCAGCACCTTCCGTTCTGTGGAAGGAAACCGAACGAACACTAGCGCCCTTAACCCAGTGAGCTTTCCCTAGCCATAACGACGGTTAATGTGCAAAGGAATCATTAAAACGGCACCGAAACTTATTAAGGAAAGTGAGTTGCATACATTAAGTAGTTGTGAGCTTTGTAGGTAGTACAAATAGTTAACCTACGCCGTAAAGTTTTCACTCCGTCGAACAGAAACTACCAAAAGGTTACAAAAGTTCCGAGAATATTGCACAAAAACAAAAAGACACATGACTATGCTGGGTTGTTCCAACAAAGCTTCCATGAAATCCTAGAGCATTAGATATGAACACACTATCGTACTACATCTTGGGTTTGCATTGCCAAGGTAATGGAGAACCCTTCAAAACGAGTACACGCACCGGTGCAATCGTGCACGTAAGACTATACACCTCGAACCTAACGGATCATGCAAGTTGCAGCCCGCTAGCAACACCACGTGTCTACCATGCCTTCGGAGCACGGGCGAAGAATTAACACACGTAGTCTCTCTCTCGATATGAAACATTCCATTGACCCCACCTTAACTTGCGGACCGAAAGTTCTATATTACATGCATGAAGGGTTTGTCGTGGCAAGAGTTGTTAGAACTTCCCGGAATCAGCTCCAGCTCTCTGTGCCTCATCATTTCTTTGCCTCTTTTTAAGGGCTCCTGGAACTTCGCTCATCGATATATAACTTTAACTTTAAGAAACTGGCGAGAGGTAGAAAAGGAGCGGCTTAAAGTTGATTGCTTTTTGATTAGCATTAGCCGACATCGCACACATATTTTGCCCTTATTTTATGCTGCCCAATAAAGAAGGGAGGCCAGTGAGGTGAAACCGGGTACCGACAGTCGAAGAGATGCGTACGGTAGATTATCTCCCAAAAACAGAGCTTTACGTGTTTCCGCATGAACTGTATGCTTTTGACTTTAGCCGCCATTCGATTAAGCCCGGCTGATTTGTGTTTAACGACACACAAACACTCGTGGATGGCGTTCTGAAGTTCAGTTATGGACTGCTGATGGGTGTGGGAGAATGATATAAACATCCAGAATGGGTGATGTCGTCTTCTCCCAGTTATCTTTTGGGTTTTCAGACCACACGTTCGAATAAGTTCCGCTTGGGAGCATAACCGCTATGTATCGGGGAAACGGACAACGCAGTAGACATCAAAACATCACAAAAAATAGTAGTAAAAAATTAATAAACGGTAACAGTACGTACTTGGAAAAAAGGCGAGGTCTAAAGACGCATCACAGAGTTGTTTTTTTTTTCCTGTTAACGTTATCGACTGAACCATAACCGCCTAGGTTCGTGCGCTAAAACCCCATACTTGTCTGCCGGTGATCAACCGGATAATGATGGCCGGATAGCTATGGTGATGAAGTGTTGCATTTACTTCATCCTCGCTTTGGACTACAAGCTTTGGATTTTTTTTTCATGGAGCAGCATTGTGATCAAGATGCTCCAATTTTGCCAGAGACACAATCGAGACCAAAAACACGAGGCCATGGAGTAACAAACAACACGCTAATAATTAACAGTGCACCGGTTTATAGTAACAAAACAGATTAATTTCTAAAGTACGCGCAGGACTGCTGGTTGCACAGAATTATCGGAGGAGGTATCACAACCAACCATAGACAGCACCAATTAACATGTTATGGCGCACACTTTTTAAGACGCATTTTTTCCTCAACTTTTTACGGACTAATTGTTGTTTTGCAGACAGTGGAATAGGCCAAGCAACATCAAAACCGCAAACTAAGCTAAATTAACATTTTGACGGTTCATTTGTAACGCCCAGTAATGTGTTATAACGTTTCTTTCGATTGATAATGGGTTTCGTTCGACTTGGGAGACAATATTTTTAAGCTCATCATTACAATTTCTGTTGAATAGAAGTGGAATAATAGTAATATAGCATAAAATATTAATATCGATTTACTTGTGTCTTAAATTGTGCCTCATTTTGACTTTTTGGATCGCCGTTTCGCTCCTAATTTTTTTTTGCCGGACGGCGGATTTAAACCACTATGAACAACGCATCAGTACCAGATGTTGTACAGATTTCATTTAATAATGCATAATTTAGAACGCTGTTAATGTTGCCGCATTAACACCGGTGCGCTTAGACCGCTATCGACCTGACTCCGTACCCACCCTGTGACAATCTGTGAGCCTTTTTCCGTCATTAATAATACAACAAAAAAAAGCTTCCACAGATGTACCACATTCTGCACACTGCAGTGTCATAATTTAATGGTGGTTCAGCAAACGATTGAAGCACACGGCAAAAATGCTCGAGAAAATAACACTCGTTGCGTCCCGCAAAAGGAAGGTTAACGTACGCGGTTCACAGTACAGTTTCGTCACCAGAGCTAACCGCTCACGAACCGTGTTGCCGACAGTCATCTGGGAGTGTTTTGCAAATGGCATTAGTTTAACAACGTCACATGAAGCAGAAAGAGAAATCCAACAGACGATAAGGACAAACAGAAAGCTGCTGCTCCAATGCGAACGCACATTGAGCAGTCTTGTGCCTTTTTTTTTTTCTTCATCCAGGTCGAACAGGTCGTCGTCGGCAATGGTAGCGCTATTCTTTAAATCAATAATTTCTTTACTCTTTCTGTATCTTTGCTATCGCAGGGCTTATCCGCAGGAATCGTCGCTCAAAGGATCTCTTCTTTGGACGAGGCGAAATGTGCGCCTGAGTGGTATGCAAACAGAATACACGCACAGTACGATAAGGAGATGTGGCGTAAGGACGTTAAAAGACATTAAGAATGAAAAAACCCTAGCCGTAATTCGATACCCATGGGAACAGTATCGTGTGTGGGCTAAATTGAATGATGTTGATAATGGCAATTTATTGCGAAAGAGAAAAATGCACCAATCCTAGGGAAGCGAATACAATTTAATTAACGTACAGTTTCACCGACGAAGTACCCGAGAAACGGCCCCGGAATGAGGAAGTTGACGCAAATGCCACGCAAATGATGATGACGGCGCGCGCGTTGATGCTGCTCCGTTGCTGACAGATGCTTCGTGTGACATGCGATGCTAGAGTGTCCCAGGTGCCAGTGTTTCGCGCCGTTTGCTATTATTAGCCATAATACACACGATGCGCGATGCGAAAGCCGTAATCGTAAAAAATTTTGATTGATAAATCCGCACCACGCCCGCGGACTGGATGGATGGTGCGGTGGAGAATTGGCGTGAGGAAGGCTGAACCATAGACATCATCGCACAACAACTCGGTTACCCGGTTATGGAAGCATGGACCATTCGAGCGTTTTGGAAACGATGGCAGGACCAAGACCACAAATAGACACACATACACACACACACGGAGACCCTACCGTGGAATGACTGACAGACGGGCTGGATATGACCATGAACAGCTGAGTGCCGCGGTGCGTTGAAATTCCGATACGCGTTTCGTGTGTTGCGAGTAAAACTTGGAACGTGGTGTGTGTTTTTGATACATGGCACAGTCAGTGACCGTTACTTGAGATTGGGTTAAAATCGAACAGGGTTGGAAAACGATGCACATAATTTTATATCCGGCAGTGCATTCAGCAAATATCGACCATTACACCCAATGACAGATGGGGCGCAAAATGGGTGCCAACAGGAATGCAAGGGATTGGGAAGGTAATCTCTTCACGTTCCCTCGTTAAAACGATTTTAATTTATAGTTATTTCGTAATATTTTATAAACTTACACGTTACCGGGACGCGAGAGATTTATGATGATCATTTTTCCAGTCACTAAGCGCCTGAGTAAGATCCTCGAATCGTATAGTGATGATTAATTAGACAAGGGTATGTTTATTTATTTATTATTGAGTATGTCGGCACGTAGAAAAGGGTGTAAAACACATAGAAAACATTAAAAAACTTGCTTCAAATAGTAAGCTTTTCTTTACAAAGGTTCATCTATACAAAAATGGTGTTGGTGTGGTAGTCATTTAAATAAGGCTTTTGACGTAATTAGTCTAGATAAAACTAGAGTAATTGAACAATCGAGTCCTTGATAACTTCAGTCTGAGAATCTCATTTTTGGGCCAGTTTCTGTCCAGACAGTCCAGCATTCATAGTTTGTTAAGCCGAAATGTATAATCTTATCCCGATGCGATGCCCATGGCTATGTTTTGGACCCAGCTTTGGGTCTTAGTTTGCATAGGTAAGCACCGTTTCAGTAGCGTTTCTCGCTTTTATCATATGTTTTCTGCTGATCAACAAAATTAAGTTTAATCTTTTAACATTTCAACCAGTTAACCAATAAGCTCTCAAAACACAAAAAAAGAAAATATTTAAAAACTGTGAATTATATGAAAAAACTGAGACAAAAAGGCTCACGAACGAAAAAAAAATCCTTCAAATGGTTATTTTTGAATTGATTTTTTTCTGGGACTGATTAGTAAGTGAAAAATAAAAGTAAAATTAAAAGAAATTAACCCTTAAAACACATGATGGGGTGAGTTACAACATTAATTACTTAAAGTGACAAACGCTTGCCCCAATTTTTCCCACCAACTTTATACATGGATATCAATCTTTGAAATGTTCTAACTCCCCGCAAACATTTTATTTTCAACCAACAAACGGCTATCGTCTTGAATTTCTACTAGATAGATTGGATACATTATTAGCAGCAGAAGCATAAGCAGACGAAACATCACCTTGGATTGCACTTTGGTGAACGTTGGCGGTTGTGAGTCAGTCGTGACCGTCCAGAAAACGATAATAACTACACAATGACGGAAGATATGGAATGCAGCTTTACGACGTCTAAGACGCTGGCCAGCACAAAGGCGCACTTCAAGCGCTTTTGCTGCCTTCACTATTATCGCATACGTTCTGCCACTTGCGCGTTTAATTATATGGAGATGAGTTGAAACTGCAACGTCGAACAGAGCCCGCGCAATGTGCGTCGTCGCAAGTGGCACAGCGCACGTATCGCGGTGAGTTTTGTGTTACAGCAATCGTAACAGCACAACTTAACGCGCATTCCACCCGGTGTGTGAGTGTGTGGTGGAACACGAAACCAACTCAAAACTTCTCATCAGATTGTGCACGCGTGTGATCCGTTCCTACAGCCATCAATAGCGTGTCTGTCTACATGAGAACGTAGCACCAGCAAAGTGCAGCAATTGGGCGTGAATGCAATGGTGGATCTGTGCAAGCAGCACACAATATGTCGACCTCATCAAGTATCGCACTATTCAGCGAGTGCATTTGGTGCAGAATTTTGCTGATCTTTACCCAAATTTAATTTACAAACCAACAAAAAACTTGGCCACGAATCCACTTGCACCAGGCCAGGTCGTGGGGTTGAGGAAACGAATTTCGAAACGAATTCATGCTTACCATGAACGCAAAGAGAGGCAAAAGAGGTAGGCAAATAATAATTACATCAAAAAGGTGGGAGGCGGCGCTGTACTTGCTGGCACGATCAGCTACGGGAGTGAGGTTGTAGGAAAACAAGAATGTTTAGATCAATTTATGCAAATTGAACGATTGCAACCATCCACAGCCACACACATTAACTTGTGGCGACGGCTCGCGGCCAATTACACCCAATTGCGCCGTACAAGAGTTTCGTACCAACACATCATCTCGAAGACTCGCGGCTATAGTAAAAAAAAAACAATCCTTCTCGCGAGCTACACACAACAAGTCAGCAGCAACTGCAACACACGGGTTGCACATTCTGATTCATGCTCCATCGTGTTTCTGCCTCCGGTTTTTCTTGGACACGATTCGAATCCATTCGAGTGCGACACAACAAACCAGAGAAACCGTCTTGTAACGCATTGGAGAGCAGGAAGTACAGCTGGGGAGGGCCTTGTTGTGCCTGTTCTGCGTTCTGCTAGTTGATTATCCATTCCCCTTCCATTGCAGCTCCAATACAATGTACCCTTAAGCTGTAGGGGCCTAGAAAATGTGGACCAATGTACTAGAGGCGGCGTGTGTCGGATCAAAAACCCGAAACGAAATGGATTCTGATTCTCCCCCAACCCAACACGCGCAATCGAACCACCAAAACCTGCATAACGTAGGTACATCGCCATCGGAGGATAGCGTTTTTTTCCTCGGCGGTACTAACGGGCGATACCCGAGACTGCCGATGATGCTCTGCTAAATCCATTTAAACGGTTTTCTAAATAAAGTTAGTCATTCCCGCCGTTCCCGCCCGACCGGAAAGCCGGCAGTGCGCGAAAGAAGCACGGCACACGCATTAAAACGACTTGATTTACTAACGATCATTACATTCTCTATACGATCGAGGCGCATCGTGGCGAGTCTGGGAAACACAAACTACATGATGATCAGCTTGTCTCGAAGGAAGGAAAAGAAATCCACCGACACACACACACTCTTGAACTACGCACTAATGATTCTAGCAAATACCAGAACACAGCTGTTGCTTTTGATTCATTGCGCGAGTGGTTTCGCTTCTAGATGGCTGATTTCGTATTTATTGACGAAATCGACAGACATGGCGTCACCCGCGAACCACACCAGAGTTATGTCGAAACAGGTTGGTGCGGCCGACAGACGATGCGCATTAATAAATGAGCTTTAAATCAATAAAGTACCATCATTAGCGCATGGGGGAAGAAAAAAACGGCAATGTATTTCATCTTTTTCGCTGTACCGTCACGTAATCGGGCATAAGAATTCAGCTTGAAATCATTGAGCGTTCTCTTCTTGAATACATCGTTCTTTCAATGGTGTAAGACATTGATGCTAAAGCTTACAGCACAAGAAGAAATTTAAACTCTCCAAACAAAAAGGAGCCCACAATTTGCACTGTACATGTTTTCGTTTTATTAAATACAGGCTCTTCAACTTAGCGTAATGCAGTGGAAAGGAACCACATTGGCTGTAATCAACATCTTAAGCTTGTCTTATTAACAAAAGAACTACCGGTCATTTTGACGGGTCCCATCTCCGGTCTCGTGATTGAACTATCGTATCTAAACAAACGATAGGTCATTCGAAAGTCACAAATGTTTGAAAACTGTAAACAAAATGTCGAGTGAACTTAATAAGTGGAACCCGCCGGAACTATGGAAACGAATTACGTGCATCATGATGATCCGCGAACCGATGACAGATAAACGGGGACATCAAGACGGCGGCGAAGTGTGCATTAAACACGCGTGAAGGATATTCGCAAGCAGGTTAAAACCTGCAACGGAGATTTGAGGCTGTCGTACAACGGAACGACGAGTTCTTCGACATTCCTTCAAGTAGGGCCTGAGGCAGACGGCTATGTGAAGCTGCTGGATACGGTCGTCAAGCCCTGGATAACAAAAGTGGCCAAAGGTAGGCCGCTTGTGTGGCAACAAGATTCGGCACCTTGTCATGCGGCCGCCAAATCGCAAAAATGGCTTAAAGACAATTTTTACGACTTTACTACCTCGAATGTTAGGCCTCCCAGCTCCCCGAGCCTCAACCCGATGAATTATTTCGTGTGGAGCACGAAATAATCGAAAGGGACACCAACCGGAAGGTCCTGCAACACAAAAGCAGAATTAGTGCATAAAAAATTAAGACTGGTTTTACGACCTTACTCAGGGCTATGGTAGTCCGGGCTTGGTCAAGGTTCTGGAAGCGAATACAAGCGGAGGGTGCTTACTTTGAGTAATTTGTGCATCCAATATGGTAAGCTAAACTTCGTAAAAAAAACATTTTTCTTTTTCTTATCAGGCGCTACAACCGTTTTGCGGTCTTGGCCTGCCGCAGCAGAGTCCGAAACCGTTCACGGTCCCGCGCCGTGAGTCATCCGCCAATCCGTTATCCCGACCTTGATGACGGATGATTCCACGCCATCCTTCCACCTCAATCTGGACCTACCAAGCCTCCTCTGTCCGTGTGGATGGCCTGAAAGGATTTTCTGAGCTGGGTCGTCCTCCACACATTCGGGGCCAACGATCCTTCTGAGGATCTTCCTCTCGAACGCGGCTAAGACGGCTCTTCGTCTGTTTTGGACAGGGTCTATGTCTCAGAGGCGTATGTGAGTACTGCCATGATCTGGGTTGACTTATAGAAGATGGCTCCCGAAGTCTCCACCTCCGAGCCACGGATGGCGCTCTCTAGCGCCAAGTTGAATAGGAGACAGCCGAGCCCATCGCTCTGACGTAGGCCTTTGGTGGTAACAAAGGACCCTGAAAGTTTTGCATCCACCTTCACCTGGCATTTGACGTTGGTCATCGTCATTCTAACAAGCCTGATCAGTTTGGCCGGGCCTCGTAGAGTTTTACCCTGACTATGCTATCATATGCGGCCATGAAACCTATGAGGAGATGGTACGTGTTCAACTGCTGTTCAGCCATCTTCTTCAAGATTTGCCGCATGGTGAAAAGGGTTTTTTTCTTATTTGCATCTTTAAAAAAAATGTGTGTATCAAGCAGCATTTGTTTTTAATAAATCCTGTTAATTTAAAAACAAACTGTGACTTGTTTGCTAAAGTAAATAGCATCATAAAGATACCACACTTCTTCAGAATATATTGCGATAGACATAAACCGTAAGAGTGCTTTCTGATATTTCTGTCAGCTAAATGTTACTTGCTGTTGAGAAAAAGGGTGGTGGAAGTACTGCAAAAATTTCCGGGATTGTAAAATCAACTCCCTCCCCTTCACGCCAGCTACCTAATTAGTCGTACGATAATCTACTGAAACCGGTGCAGTAAAAAGCTGATGCCAGGTGTTGAATTTAACAGCTTGCAGCTAATTGATACCTGGTTTTATTTTGTACCGGGTCTATCTCTCTCTCTAAACTAACATACAACAACCTGTGGCCGACAGCTTTTCTGGAGTGTATCCGTGTGCAGAATGGCCCACTGCCAATGTCACGTTTGCGATGCTCACTCATTTTGCTACTGGCCCGTCGTCGTGGCTAATGCAGTCGTATGTCGCTTGCAATTAATATATAAGCGAACAAAAATTGCACGTTGTAGGGCGGAAAAGAAACTTCGTAAGGTTGTGGATTGCTTCGTGATGCTAATAAACGTCAGCTTAGAGGAAAGAATGGGTGATGCCAATCATAACACGAAGGTGATGGTTATGAGCGTAAATTATGTGCAAAATGTTTACGACCGCATGACACAACCCCTGCCGTTAACGTAACGAGTCCCCAACTACAAAGAAACACTGGAGAACAGTTTGATGCAGCTTCTGGTTGGTTAGCAAAAGCATAGTTTACTTTCACCGGAAATAAATCTTCCTTTCGCGTGTTTCGTGGAAGGCGACGATTGGATGCTACCAACAAATTAGCGGACGAATCTTTCTGCTAATGGATCGTTTAATTGGGTTTAATGCTGTTGCCGGACGGTGGAACGGTGCACAATTACTACTCCGAAACATTATCATTATCAAACGGCTGAACCCCGATCCAGATGCGTTTGCCATCTCTTTCGCAAATAAAAAAAGCCGAACTGATGCTGCTGCTGGCTTACTTCATGTGCATAATTTCGACAAAATTGGTTCCAAACAACACTCGGCAGCTCTAAAAGCAGCCAACGTGGTTTATCTCTCTTGTTAGGCGCGCACGTGATTTATGGTTTTTTGGCTCATCGTAAATGGGGTCTTTGGCTCGCTTGAATACGGAAGAGAAGAGCTGAAGGATGGGTGATTAATTTGAAACTGAAAACACCTGTTATTAGTGGTGGAATGATTGCTTATTGTAAAGAGCACCATTATACCATAAAGCAATAACTTTTTGGAAACATTTTACACTCGCCTTGCCGGTAACAAACCGGGAAAGAGTGAACCCCGTTTCCCGGGGAAGATATTAATTTTAGTTTTGTTTATGCTTTTTGGTGCGTAGCATCGTTCACTTCTGTTAATGTCACGTTTTGTTTTCTAATCAATGGAATCGCCGTACAATTGTTTTTTGATGATTTGCTCTGGAATTGTTTTAATTTGTTCTCTGTTGTCCGTGTTTTTATTTTTATCTCCTGTTTGCGTACAAAGCAATAACTTATTTGTGTTTAGGTAAGTTGTTCGATTGAAACTAACTTGGTTCGTTTATTTTTAACACGACTCCCATTTTATTCCATTTGCTTCTAACATTAATGAGCGTCAGTTTTTACAGTGACGGTCATAGAATTAAGGTCACTCGCTTGAAATTATTTTAACGTACATTCTAAGTAGTTTATCCTTCTCCAGTTGATCATTGAGTTTCATTAGGGAAAATAAAATAAAACACAAAATATAAAAATATTCCAATCGTTCTATGACCCGATTTACGTATGACAGTCAAACTATAATAAAACACTAATAACAACATAATCGTCATATTCAAAAGATTTTCCATTTCCTGATTCATGCAATTCAAAAATACACCCAAAAATATGTTCAGTGTCAGCGCTTAGCTATCAGGCTTAGCTCTTTTTTTGTAAGCCAAAGAAAAAGCTGCAACTGAGCAACAGATTCCATTTAAATTTTCTTTTTGAATTAAGAACTAATGGCACCCGTTTGCTAAAATCTACATTGACTTACATTGATGTAACGTTTAGTATGACTTAACTTAATTATATTACGTTGATTCGAGTTTTTGTTAGACACTCAAATGGGGGGAGGGGGGGGGTTGTGCTATTCTTCATAAAATTAGCTTCTAAGCTCAATGAGCAATGAGAAGTACAATATATATAAAAAAAAATCATTAGTTTTATAATTAAAAATAACAAAAAATACTACCATAAAGGTGCAACTCAAGTTGTCAAATTGATTACATATTCACGAGAGAGTTGTTGGTTTAATAATAAGTCAAATGAAAGTCTATGCTCTGATGAATTCTAGAACAAAATAGGCCACCTTACTGTATTGACCACCACTGTGCATTGGAGCAAAAATCGAATTCTTATTGTTTCTTAGTAGTAAATAATACTTTTTTCTAGAATTTGCTATTAAACACATAAGAATAACAAAAACAGACACACATTCTACACTCCTTTTGATGACTATATACCTCGGTATCACCTCCAACAGCGTCTGATTACAGATGCTGCCCGCCATTAGTGTAGTGCACTTGACTGAGTGTATTGAAGCGCCACCGCAATCTTCTCGAGAGCACATTCACAGTCATAAGATCGTTCAAGAGCAAGGCAACGCGCATTCCTCACAAGAGCAAAAGCATCCACATCAACAAGCAATATTCTTATCGGGACGTATTGTAAAATGATGATTCTGGAGTGACGCGCACACGCGCATTATTACTACATCCATACACACAGCTCGCGCACGTGCTCTTTCGCGTGCAGAAAATTGTAACTTAATACTGTATGATGATTTACAAAACCTTCCCTTTTTTATTACTTCACTACCGTTGCTGAAATTGAACACTGGTGGTGGCTTATCAGAGCGCGCTTATGTGTCTTCTAGCAAAGGAAAAATGCTTTTTACTCAATGGACAAACCGTTCGATTTGAAATTGGAAATTGGGAGAAAAAAAATCTGCGCTTGTGTTCAATTTACGCAAAGAAAGAAAAGCAAACAAATACGCATATTCGCCGGAAGAAACGATACCGTGAGAAGCAGGAGGAAAAGCGTGTCGTGTATAGTAAAATGGGTGGAAAAAAATAAATAAAAACACGTAATGTACAAGCGTATATGTACCACGGGTCAGGCGGGCTGAGTGCATGCAAACACACACACTCGCTTGGGCAACAGGAAGGCAAATCGGATTCTAAATTTATCGCACAGCAACGGCCACCACTTCTGCTACGTCCTAGACCCAGCTTCTGTTAGCGTCAGCGCCTGGTTCGCTTTTTTCCCCTGCCCTTCATTTCTGCATCCCCTGTTTAGCTAGCCCCTCCCCACGGTACTAGTGTGTGAAGCGACGGTTTGTACGAAGGACCACCGTTCGACCATGCCTAAAATTATCCTCCTCCATTACTGAATTTCTCACACACAAACCAACATGAGAAAAAAGTGGAAGAAAAAAAAACCCCAAAACCGACGTGTTGCATTTAGGGTTGGATTTTTTTAAAATTTCAACAACGATAGTGGTTGATTTTCTGCCGACCGAAGAAGCGAAGGCTTTCTTTTCCGGGTGATTTTTTGTTTTATTTTATAAAAAAAACGATTTTTGTTGCCGCTGCTTTCTGGGTCGCGAGAGGGAAAATCTTCTGCTGATCGTGAAGTATAGCAGCATTTGCAAATCAATCCAATCGAATGTGATGAAGAATTTAAAGACTTTTTAGTTCTTCTTTCCTTAGTAAATTATTTTCTCCCAATAATAAGTTGTTAATCAACTACTTGCACAAAACAAAATCAAGATGCAGCCCGGGCTCGTATAATTACTTCCAAACGAACGATGATGTCATTGCTGACTTGGAAAGTTTGTTGTTTTTCCCAGTTTTCCAATTTCCTACGATGGAAACATCGCCAGGAAATTGATACGTTTGAACGGTGAACTCCACACTTGATTGTGTATGTGGGGGGTGTGCCTAATGAAATGGGATCTAGCTTAACTTCCGCGCTACCCCTCCCAATTGACCACTGGCAGCAGCAGTAGTGTTGGTGGTCAAACGGTAAGAAAACACACCACCACACCATATCGAACAATGTTAATTGTGGATTAAATTAGGCCCCACTACCAATGGGAAGAGAAAAAAGGGGTGCCTTTTTTCCGTCTGCCAGACGAAGTAGACGCCAGATTATTATCTGATGGATACTTCATTATCGGGCCATTGACCGGGACTGCACGAAATCCCCCCTCAAAACCCCTACCACCGAGCATGTAAAGATCGTGGCGGCATGGCAGGTGAAAATTGGAGTGAAAGTGACCATCACCTCAAGTCCCAGGCCAAATGGAGCTTTTGTTAGGCTTCAGTTGTTCTCCCTTGGATGACAATTTGTTATCAAATTTCATGCTCCGCGCAGAGAAGAGGAGGTTGGTTCATTTGTCACCTTTCCTCGGGAGGGGGGAAGGGGTTAGCTGTCTACCTTAAACGGGGGAGGGGGAGGGGTCTGGTGGTAACGACAGATGAATGGATGAGATACCTCGTTTCAGTAAAGAAAACAAAAATTCCCGCTGAACAAAACATGTACAAAGCGACGTAATTTGTTTTGGGATAAAATATAATTTACATGACTATTGGATTGAGTCATTTGGTTAGTTGGACATTAGACTATTGGTTTTTATTTTTCTTGTATTGAATTTGTGGATTGTCGATCCATAAATCGTGACATCATTTTTGTATGCTTTCTATTTTTCTTCAATCAATGGAACTCAAATGTTTTTAACATTTCTAGAAATACTATAAAATATTTCACATTTTAAATGCTTTCAAAATTATGTCTGCTGCTAGCATCCAACCGCAAATCGAGTGTTGTACGTAAAAAAAAATATGGACAGTCCAACCAAATTATTATCGATTTTGATTGGACTGGCTGTCAATGTTGTTTGCATTGCAATATCATATTATGAGTATTAAAAATTATTCCTTTCTAACACTAGAATTACCACGATTTTTACAGGTGCAACTCTACCACGACCAGTCAAAATGACTGGTGGTGGTTACCAAATAAATAATTTTGATGATCCAACTAATATTTTCACATTTTTTGAGTTTGTATACTTGGCTTAATGCATATTTGATCGATTGTTTCTTATATCAGCATTAGAAAACCATCAAACAGAAAAAGACCGGCATCCCTAGTACCGGCGGGTTCCCCTTATTAAGTTCACTCGACATTTTGTTCACTGTTTCCAAACACTTGTGGCTTACGAATGACGTATCGTTTGTTTTGATACTTTGATAGCTCAACCACAAACTATAGACGAAATGGCCAAGTGTCAAATTTATCGTGTAAACCGTGTATACAGCTGATACTACTGGACATTAAGTGTATTATTGCAATTATCATTAAGGAATGGGACTATAATGATAATAATAATATAATGATCATAGTTACATATATAAGCAGTTTGAAATAGGATAGAATTGGATTAAGCATCAATGCGACAAATACAAAGTATCCGCTTGCCGGAGGCTCTAACCGTGATAAAGCCCGACTCGGAAGCAGAGTGTCAGTTGACGGAGACGATCTCGAGGTAGTAGAGGAGTTCTGCTACCTAGGTACGATCGTAACTTCGGACAACAACATAAGCAGCGAAATCCGAAGGCGCATTGTTCAGGGGAATTGTGCCTACTACGGACTCCCCAAACTCCTCCATCCAGAAGACTCCAATAACACACGAATTGCACGATTTACCGCACCTTGATACGTCCGGTAGTCCTTTCGGGTACGGGTCTTGGACTATGCTGACGGAGAACGCCAATGCACTCGCCATTTTCGAACGGCGGGTGCTAAAGACTATCTTTGGTGTGGCAAAGGCGAATGAACCACGAACCAGCTGAGCTATTTGGCTCTGCTGATATCGTGACGGTAGTCAAAGCCGGAACGATACGTTGGCTAGGGCACGTGAAGAGGATGCCGGACTAATGCCCCACCAAGAAGGTGCTCGTCAGCGACCCGTTTGACACGAGGCGTAGAGGAGCACAGCGAGCTTGTTGGCCAGATCAATGCAGCCGTGGACGGAGGACTGTAGCCCTAGACCGAGTTTCCTGGAAACTTTTTGGAGACCTGGCCATGTCAACGCGACGTGCTCAACCTTGTGAGCAAGCCAAGAAGAAAAAGAAGAACAATCAGTAATTCTACTTGGTTGTTGCACTGGAAAAAATCAGTCTGATACGGAAACAGTTCCGGAATCTGAATCAAAATCTAATCAAGCATTGGAATACGAATCTGTTCTCATATTAGTTCCGAAGTCGAATTCGGAATTAGTTTTAAAATTGGTTCCAGAATTGGTTCCAAAATTTGGTCCGGGGGATCGGTTGCAAAATTGGTTCTGGGATTGATTCCGGCACTAGAATCGATTCCCAAAACGGAATTGAAATCGGAATCAAAGGACCCAGCTAGTTTCGATTGTGAGTGCCTGTTACAAAACTAAAATAGTAAAGTTTTTAAACATAAATCAATCTTAGTCACCAGACTAACTTAGTGGAACTTAACAGTTAACAAACATTCACCACTATTTAGCAACAAATGTTGGTTAGATTTATGTAGGTTACCCGTATAAGTGGCTTGATAGACAAATAAACTAAATAAAACTAACGCCGTGGGCCGCTGAGTTCACGAAAATAGGGAAATACAACTCTAACACGTAATATTTAATATAGACATAAAAAAAGATATTATTTCTTTCACATTTTATTACCTCATTTATCACATTCCAAGCTATACAAATGCAATCAAAATACATCACCACAGTAAAAAAATCCGCGAAACTGGGCCAGCTAGAAATGCAGTCTAAACAAACAATTGGCATGGCAGAGATAGAGAAAAACTAAAAGCCTCGCCAGACAAGTTCATCACTTCCGGATGGCATTTGGCCAGCGCCCAACCCTATTCTCCATTTCCTGTCACTTTCCCTCCTCAATTTCTATCCTCCATTTTCATCAACTCGTCACACATCAATCAAGGAAATTTATTTTATCCAACCAAAAATGAAAGCCAAAAAAAAATAAAGAAAACATCGATGCGGAACAGCAAACGTGAACCAGAAAATGCAGCTGTCGGTATTCTTCATCATCTGACGCAACGAGATGGAATGGACAGCGATGAGGAACTTTAACCGTCCGGGGGATTCATTCGACTTACTCAGAAACGCATCTATTTTGCATAAATTTACCCAAAAAAAAAGGCTAGAATAAGCGAGTGTTGGTTGAGGTTATGTGAATTTTGTAGAACAAAGTTCGACAGACTGGCGAAATGGCGAAGCTTGACCGAATTGCATCTATCGAACCTGTTGAATCGAGGGGGGTAGCGAACTGCATCCCAACATGGTATGCACAAATGCAAGTGTCACTAATGCCCGGACGTCACTTCTCGACATCACAGTTTGGTGCGCTTGATGACGGGAAATTGAATTTTCTCAATTACCTCACATGTTTCGTGGAGCATAGGTATATAGGCACAGAAACACATAATTGACATGCAACGGCATATGACAGTACACTACACATCAGAAGACTAATTTCGAAGGAAAATTGAATTTTCTATTACTACAAACAAAAATTCGATCCTAATGAAGTTTGAACAAACGTATTTTTGCAGAGGAAAAATATAAAGTGGCAGTGGTGTGGCTGATAAAAAAAAACAAAAGGTAATAGAGTAATCTGCTTACAGTATTAACAAACTTACAAAAGGCATTCGTATTCATTTTAAGGCTCTAACAAGATTTTGCTCTCTATATCAAGACAGACAGAGCGAGAGATAGAGAATACGTTGCCCTCCCTGGGAAGATTGAATAAAATATGTATCCCTCGGCCCAAGCTTTGCTCGACACGGACAAAGTTCCTCAAAGAAACGATGCAAAAAAACAGATACCAACCGGACGGATTAAATGAGTTTTGCAGACGTAGCGTTTGTCCGCTTCCAGCTGAGTGGTAGGAATTGTGGTGACCCAGTGTAGTAGTGTGTTGTGGTGTTTTTATGCTAACCCTGAGCGAGCGATACGTGCCCGGAAAGCTAACCGAACGTCCCATCACCCGCCCCATACACAAGAGCACACACATGACGCAAAGGTCCGGACCGGACTTGCATCATCGTACACACCCCGTGCGAATTCTGTGGCAGTGTGTTACAGATGGTTTTGGGTTGTTGATTGACCGAAAATTCTCATAACGGATTGTTCGTACATTAACGATGTTCGCACCAACCATGTATTACACAAACGCAGCAGTTGAGTACCTCAAAACGGACAAAAACAAACGCTCAATAGTGGGCATTAGTTGATGGTATAGGACGTGCGATGAATGCATTAAGTTATCTGCAAGCTTCTACGACTTTAGAACTACATTTTTCCCAAAACAAATGTTTGAAATCAACATTATAACTCTCTTAAGCGGTTCAACGCCAATTTGACCTATTGATTCTTATCAACCCACTATCAATGCTTTAAACGCACCATAAATAAACCCATATCCCAGTCGAGAAGTTCAGAGCACAATTAGTCATCGGTTCAAATCTTGTCCGTTGCTGCCGACGGAGTTGTCCATGAGTTGAACATTTTAATTCCCGAGGTCAATTAGCTCAATTGCATGTATGTGAGTCGTTTCATTCGATTCCGGGTGACCTTTGCACACTTTTCTTTGGGACCAATTGACGGGTTGGACATAATGGTCATGAAAGTGTGTAAGAGCATAGCAGCCAGTACAGACTTGAAGTTTGAATCATGAAGCTTGTCACTGGAGAAATGAAGCTATGCTACAAAAATTATTCACAGCTCAACAGAACACAGAAATGTTCACTTTCCAATTCATTTTATTTCATTATTGTTTATTATTTTATGCATTTCCCCTCCAAAATCCAACCAAATAAAATGCAGAGAACCTCTAGAAACGCATCCGAATCCTGGTTGAAACGGATAGAATCCCAATAGGATCAGATCGAATCCTAAATCGCATCTGTCAATTAGAATCCAATCCGATCCGAATCTGTCGAGGAATTGAATCCGAGTTCCGAATCTGCCAACTCCAGTTCAGTGATGTCTAACACATGAAGAAGCAAAGATGAGAACAACTACTCTTTTCAAGGAATTCATTCACTCTTACTCCTTCCCTGTTGAGATTCATCTATTTTTACAAGCATTTTGGGAGTGGAATTATAATTAAACGCACGCTGAACGAATTGGAAGTCACCAGGGGGAGATTCGAATCGCAGATAGTTTTTAAAACTCTTTTGTGATTCAAATCTATCTTGCATCTATCTATACCTTCAGAGTGATTATAACGACTCATTAAAGAGTTTTGAAACTCAATACGATTCGAATCACAAAAGAGTTGATAAAGCCGTCACAAAAATCTTTTTGGAGCTTCATTCTTCTTTTTGGCTTAACGACCTTCTAGATCACGCTGGCCATCGAATGGCTTACTTGACTTGCCGAACTACGTAGTTGGATAGTCATTCCTCACTACCGGTGAATGATTCAAACTGGCTGTTTGAAGAACGGGCCGTCCCGGAACTTCATTAGAAAGATTAAGATTACTCACTAACTCTTACTCAGTATGCTCAACACTAATCTCATACAGCATTTAATATTCTGAGGACCTACTAGTACTCTTCTTAGTGATTTGCTCCTCTCAATTCCTCACATAAGGGAGGCATGTCACAAAAATACTATTATGAGTTATGTTTTGAGCATGATTTTACGCATATTCTATAAATTTCAATAATCTATTTTGTCTACCTCACAGTAAATTAATCAATCTGGTTATCAAATTCTTTTCGACGCCATTAAAAAAAAAACAGCACAAAACAAACGTCAAAGACTGCCAACCTTAAAGTTCTAGGTCAGACTAGGCAGAATGTATAGAAAAAGCGAAACACAAAAAAAAAACAACGAAATGAGTCGGCTTCCGTACTTAATTTGATTTAAAACACAGCCCATAACGGATTGAAACTAGTTCTTGCTAGCGGTCACGACCTTGTCCGCTCCCCCTAAGAGGAGGAGGCACACGCGTTCGTTAGGTTTCGTTTACCATCAACGCCAACGCCAAGACGAATTAAACTTGTCGTCATGCAAAAATGACTCCCCATTGGTATCGCTCACTCTCTCCGTGATAGCATACACGCGAAAGTCACATTTATACAGCAGAGCGTCGTATAAATGTAAAAGTAAAGATAACTTTAATTAATCGTCAAAAGAGCACAACTAAATCACAAAAAAAAACAACCTAAAATATTGGCCACAAATTTATTATGCCAACACCAAAAACGGAACAAATGCACAATAAAAACGCACCATTTAAGAAATCAACAGACTTCAAGTTCCAAAACACACAAACGCACACAAAGATCGTCCGGAAAAAAGGGCAATGGAATGGCGCGAAGGTGACACAAGCTGTAGAGAGACAAAAAGAAAAGCCCCTGAGCGCTCCAGGGGTCCCAGGGGCGGTGGAAAAGTTTGGCGCGGAATGAAAGCGCACAAAATTGCACATCCGCCGACGTGTTTGTGTATCTATGTGTGTGTCTGAGTGTTGGAATGTTTCACCAAAAAATTTTCCCTCTGCACACTTTCCACGCTCGCAAGACACGAAAGTAAGGGAACGAAGGAAATCGGCCAATCTGGTTCGATCTCGAGTTGTCGTTCGTGGCGCTGCTAGCTGGTAATACGGGCTGACGGCATATAGTGTGGTGTGTTTTAAATGCGACACGTTGGAAGGGGATGTTTAATCTACAATTCATCAAAAAGGCAATCACCGCACACTAATAAAGTGAAATTTTGATTAGTTTTTCTTGCGATTGGCGGGTGGAAAGAGGAAATATACTTTTCACACATGGCAGACGGAATAACTTTTAAATTTATTAAATAAACTTTTTTTACAGTAGATAACCATACCATACAATTTTATGAGCAACAATTTATCCTTAAAACGATAAATGATTTAATTCAATTTTCAATGGTCATTGTTTCCAATCGATTTGTTTTCATTCATTCAGTTTACTTTTTGGCGGATGTCCGCATTTTTAAGGTCTTAATTGTCATGCAAGCTGGGTGGAATTTATGTTAAAAAACTTAAAAAGAGTAAATTTTTCTAAAGTAATTTATGGTAATTAGTTACACATCACACAACCAACGCATTTTTGTGGAGCTTCATGGATGAAACACAACGAAGCCACCGGTTTGACAGTTTTAAAATCAAACCAATCCAGAGGCGGCCCAATTCAATCTTCACAAATTCGACGACGCCCGTCGTGCATAATAATTGTTTCTAAAATTGTCATATACATATACACTGAGTCAAAAAATGCCCGTACAACAGTGTTAGCTAATGGAAATAATAGAGAGATTCCTTTTACACTTGATTCATCTAATGCTAAAATTAATCGCTTTTGTAAGTAACTGATTGTAGTGACATAAAGTTCGTCCAATATTTAGACAAAAACTTTTTTATTAAAATAGTCAACAAACAAATGTGCCAAAAAAATTCCATACAGAGAGTAAAAGTATGTTTTCAAACGTTTGTGGAGTAAATAATTATTTGTTAGTAGGGTTATCTCAAAAGTGTCAAAAGTGAGGCTAGGAGGGCTTTGCTTAGTGTTTCCAAGAAAAACAAACACGGCGATACGATTTTCTACCATAAAAAGATCAATTTCTGTATGTAAAGTGCTACCCAATGCGACAGCGATCTGCTAAACTGCCCTGTCGTGCAGTTTTGGCGGTAAAATCGTACCGTTCGTAGGTGCGGCTGGCGGTATGAAGTTGAGAGCATTAGACATGGACTATTTAGTGACAAATTGACGACAAGTTAAGGCTATTGGCGTTCTTGTACATATATTTTAGTGAAAACTATTAAAAATATACCAACGATAAATCGTGTAAAATAATGGAAGCATCTCAAATTATGCGAAGCATTTGGAGACGTTTCCGTGTTTCCGTGCGCATATTATAACGATATTTAGGGAAAATATAGGTTATTATTTTTTATTGAATAGTATTAAAAATTGCTGTACCAGTTTAGAAAGGTTTAACAACCGATAAAACGTATAAAATAATAAGAAAATCTCAACAAGCGCGAAACATCCGTAGGCGGCTTATTGCCGGTAAGCTAAGAGTTACTTTGTTGTACTGCTTATATTTCAGTAAAATATACGAAAAAAAGCTGATTATTGTTTATTAGATAGTAACAATATCTGCTGCACCAATTGAGTAAGATTTACAACCGATAAAACACATAAAATAATAAGAAACTCTCTAAAAATGCAAAACAACTGCCGATGGTAATTTAAGGGTAAATTAAGGGTTTCGGTGTTCTCTTGCTTATATTTGCATCTGCATATATTTGAAAATGCATCTTACAATACTCCTGAGAAGAAAGAATCCAAGCCACAGCCACAGCAACATCATTGATTTGAGTATGAGACCAAACCCCAACGCTGAATTACTATGAACGATCAACTATGCTCAATTTTACAAAGTATCCAATCTAAAACTAAATTAATTTACTTTATTGCAATGAAGTACGGTCAATACTTTTACCATTATTAACATCCTGAAACTAGAATCTTGTCGATGGTTCCTATGTCACTCTCGCCGTAATTATCCCCATCTTACATAAACATCCAACGTCTAAAATGTCCGCTTTTCTCAGCGCATGTAATGCTCGTTTTAGAGCTCAAAATTAGTCTACGGCACTTGAACTCTCCTCCCTAAACCAGCGCACCACACCTCGAAGCTCAACGAAACCGGGAAACCAGTGAACGGCCTTGCCGACAGCATTTTTGAATCGCAGAAAAACAACCGTGGAATCTGCTGTTTCGTTGGTGATTTAGTGGATTTAGAGCAAAAGAGTGCGACCGAAGGGTAGATGGAAAGTCCGTGGTTTTACTCCTCCTTATAGACAAACCAAACTTCTCAAACTGTAATCCGCGTACACGTGCCACAAGGATTGTTTATAGGAAGGGCTGTGCTATTTTAACGCATAATTGTGAGGCGATATGCACACACACAAAAAACCTCTCGATCGCGGAATAATGAATGTTTGCCGATCCGGCATATTGGGATTTGGGAAAGTTTTGAATTTATGAAAACAATTTTTAAACCTGGTTTTGAGCCGGAAAGGCAAAGCAGTATATTATCGAAGGCAAGAAAGGGCAACGGAAAACTTGTGTGAGAAATTACTGCAAATGTATGGAGGATAATACAAAATAGCAAAGAATGTTCATAAACCCAGGTATAGCCTCTTAGCCGTGTTGGAAAAGAAGCTGCTTAGAAGGATTTCTGGCCCCATATGGGTGTACTATACTATTACAGGATCAAAAGATCTTCCCATTGATCCAATTGGCCATCCCACCCAATCGAGGTGGACTCAATCTTCACATCCCCGCCATTACCACAACAGCGTTGCTAGTGAATCGGTACGTTGCTGAGCAGGGATGCCTAAAATCCGGCCTTTTACAGCACATTGATTGTGCTGGGAGTCCCCTGAATATAGGCTCCATTGCCACATCGTATCCGTGCCTTTGGCCGGTAATTCAGCAGCTCGCACATCCGGTTTAAACCAAAAGTTTGCGGCAAATGATGGTTGACAGATTTCCAGACACCGAAGTGGCTATGGAGTCACCTTCCATGCTGTATTTGCTGGTGCACAACAAGGTGCCACACAGACTGCTGCTCGACAGGATGCATCCGGCTCCTTCAACCTGCTCAGTCTGCTCTCAGTCAAAGACTCTGATGCACAAGTTTGCCCTGTGCGCTAGGGTATCTAGTCCGAGGAGCATGCTGATGCAGGCTATAGAAGCCATCGTCCCAAACCACAATCTCATCTTCCCTTCCCTCCTCTTACCTATTTTAAGTCGCAATATATTAAGTAAGAGGATTCCCATCTTATTCTGTTAATGATAAAAATAGCTAAAGAAGAAAAATATAAGTTAATATGACAAATACTAAGGAAATAAGGTTTTTAATTCAAAACAATAATTTACTTCTAAATCAATTGTCATTTCAAATAGCGATCTCGATTGTTAATCATTCGGGACCCAAGAACATGTCCAATCTAAGCAATAATCTAGACTCAACATATCTTGAGCTGTTAAACAACTGGTCAACAATCTACTGATAAATGGCTCAAATTGGACAAAAGATTGATGAATGTCAGTTAGGCGAACAGACTGTTCTGTCTTTTAATATTTGTAGCTGTCATGTAAAACAATCAATTAAAAGTTGAAAGGTAATTAGTTGGAAAATATATAAACAATCATTGGGAGAAATTTAAATCGTCTCATTTTTCTATATAAACGAGACAGCTTCTGAGGAATTCCAGATGGGAAAATATGTTTTTTTCTAACAGTAAAAATATGCATCAATATCAAAACTACTCCAATAAAGGTTTTTCTTTAATCCTTCGCGATAAGAATAAAAAGAATGAATCAGTCAAAACTGCTCAAGTCAATGCCCAGCTTCCCACCGGTTAAACCGCTCCGTTGATCATGCGAGATAAGACAACCCCCTGCACAATCGCCCAACAAACACAACAAACTGCACCAATCAACACGCCAGAAGCGTCACCGAGAACTGCACTTGGAAAGGCAAATGCACGAAGAAAGAAGAGAGAAAAAAACACGTGTCTGAAGTAAAAGACAAATTGCCACATTAATCGAACGTCCTCCCTTTGGTTGCGATTTTTTTTTTTTACCGCTAGACTAATCAATCGCCAACTGATAAGAACGCAAACGGCAGAAGGTAGATGCACGTGGAATGCAAAAAGAAGCCGCTCCGATGCAAAACACAACAACCAACAGTGTTTCCGACGCAATTACGCGGAGGGGTTTTTGGATTTTGGTTTTGATGAATTATTTTCATTCATAAATCATTTGTTTGCACACAAGACGATGGGAGGAGCACGTAAATGTAGAACAGTTGGTAGATTGTGTGAAGAGTGATTGGTTAATTGATTTTTTTTTCGTCATGCGCATCCATTATACGAGATCGTTTATGTTTTTTTGCTATTTTGTTTGTATGACCTAGTTGCAAATTGACCTACATATGCTACACGAATGATATATCTCACCGTCAACAAGATGATCAATCAACTGATAAGTGGGACCAGAGATATAGAAGGTAATGAGATCCAGTCAAAATCTTGTAATTAAATTAAATATATCGAAAAATTTGGAAGGTCTCAGGACCCTGTCAAAATCAAGGCCTGCACAAGGACAAGCTACCCGTACTTGTATCTCTTGTGGGTTCTTGGAAAATTCATCAAAGTCTTGGGTTTGTGGCTCTCCTAGGAACAAGCAGCAGTAGGTAATCGCATATAAATCCTCAGGCTCTACTAGGAAGATCGTGATCGCATGAGCCCATCTAGACTTTTAATGTTGTCCCTCATAGAGTAGCAAAATGATGGATAATCGCAGAGACAGACGACGCGTCGTAAGCGGATTAAAGACCTTCTTTAAGTAACCAAAACTGAGAAGATCCCATAGCCAAGAATAACTAGCTTTTTAGCTAGAGTTACTAGATACTTCCAAGGAAAAATGGACTTCCATGCAAATGTAGTAAATAATTTAATTTATGATAATTTTGTCAGTATGTGTGTGCATCTTATAACCTCACCCCATGTGTAATTATAAAGCGTCGGATAATCCAATGCTGCCAGTCTTCACACGGCAGGATCGCGTTCCAAATCCCATCCGAACCGTTCCCTCGTTATGAGGTCTTACCCTCCAAATTCTTCTTCATGATCGGCTTAACATTGTTAAAAGGTAATGGTAATTATAGTCGTAATAGTCGGTCTTCCGTGCGGGGCAACGGGTCGGATGGGATTTGAGCTCTGGTCGCCTCAAATTATACAACGTAAAGGATATAATGATGATTTCTATAAAGACCTAACGCCTAAAATATGTTCTATATTAATAATATTGGATATTGAATATTTACCTGAACTGATCACTGCGGAGAGCCGTTCTGCTGATCGTTGGAGGCGAATGGGAGAAATTCGAAGCTTGTTTAAGGAAACCTCGTAAGAAACCGAATATCACAGGCCAGAAATCCTGTGGATCCGAAAGGTGGTAGGTTGTGTCAATGTTTTATATCCTTCAGCAGCAAATCGGCAGCCAAATAGGACGATACATTCCCGAAGATCCAGATGCCGTGTATTGTAATCTTCCTTGGACTTGAACTTGTTAAATTGCAACACTTTTCGCTATCATACACATGCCCGCAAACATCAAATGCACATACACACATACACGCACTTCACTTGTTTTTTTTTCTATTGCTTTAGGACTATTGGCTTCAAGGATTTGATCGATCTAATTTTTGTATCACTTTTTTAACAATCGCACAACACAACACAACACGTTCACTTCCGTAAATTGAAGAGAAACGGAAGAAAAATTTCGATATCAATTTTTTTTTTCACCCGGTGCACTACGCCACTTCACTTAACCACGGTAACTGCGTTTGTTCCGATGGTTTGCCGAGCACTTAGATTTTCGTTAAAATCGTATATTTTTCGAAACTTCACAACATCACACGATACTAATGGCGCTCTGGATTGGTGTTTCGGATGTTTGGAAGCTTACTGAACCGACTGGGGGAGGGAAAATAGAAATTAAGAGAGGAAAATTATTTCATCAACCTTTGTGGACGTTATTATCCTTCAAGGATTCTTCAAGAGCGAAGGAAAAATACTATAAATAGTGTAAGCGACCGGATATTTCCACTATCAACAACCCAAGTGGAATCGATTTAACGTTGAGATATTTTGAAATTGCTATTTTAGAAGCCAAAAAACCTCTTCCTGATCGAACAAATGTGTCTAACACTAATCGCATATGAACTCAATTTCTGCTAAATGTCGCTTGCCGAAAACAATTTCATAAATGCGGATTTAGTTATTAAAACTAATTTAAACCATGTAAGCCACGTTATGTAACCGAATTTAATATGATGCAGTTGTGGTATTACGTGGTCCTGCAGTAATTTAAATTGTACATTGACTTCAATTTCATGGAGGTCCTCTTGAACCTATTCCTTTCCTAAATTCCTACAAAATTCTTCAAATTTTGCAGTTAAATCTAAACAAAGTATTTAACTGAGTTTTGCATCTCTCCAAGCATCCTTTGGTGATTCTAAATTTTTCTTAACCTACACAATGGTGTAATGGAAAAGAAAGTTATGCAGCGGGGAATAACGCACAAAAGTGCACCGTGCATTATTGTCCCATCGTCTCTGCCAATTCTCCCATAATCTCCCACCCACCCACAACCCGTTTCCGTACGCTTCATCCACACCTGTGTGTCCAGCCGTTTCCTTTTTCCGGTTCCGATATGCGACACTAAACCGAACACACACACACGAAGGGGCGCGCGCGCACTGACACACGTACACACACACACTTGACGGTTTTTGGGTGGAGAGAGAAACGAAAAATAAAACATTCTTCCTAACGGAGAAGACCTCGCCCCACCCCACTGCTACTTGTGGGGGCAACCAGCAACCCTATCCCGAACAGAGATGAGTATGTGTGTGTGTGAGTGTGTGTGTTTGGTAATGGGGTAGTTTTTTTTTGTTTCACCCGAAAGATCTGTCCCAACACACACTCCTGACTGCTTGCCTACACGGTTCCTTTAGATTGGAAGACGTTCTACTTCGACGAAAGTGGGAGCTGATTTTTCACGCACCAAAATATTTTAAATATAAAGTACGAGCACACAGCCCCCCCCCCCCCCCCCCCCCTAAACACACACAACTACACGTACACGCCCGTAACAAGAAAAGGAGTGAAGGGAGGATACCTGTTCGACGAAAAGCAAAAAACTGATGGTGTTTCTCTGCCTGTCGGAACGTGTTCCGAGCCCTACTTTTTCTCAACTACCAAGCAACAGAACAGCGAACACTAGAAAACGTACATTCGCCACTGCCCGTTCTTCACACAACTGGCTGCTTCGATGGGGGAGCTGCAAAAACAGGGAAGTTTTGTTCTTCACGCACACACACCGCACAACACCCTTCATACATTGCCCTTTCTTTTCGGATCAATAGAACCGTTTTCTTGGTTTTGCTTTCCCTTTACCAGCCTAAACGCAAATATGGAGGTTCGGTTGCTACTTCACGAGTATCTTATGCACACGGTAACACCCTCGGGGAATCGACCTGTGAGCAAACGTTTTCCAAAAATGCGAACAGTCGCGACTGAATTTCAGTGGAAAACAACAAAAAGCAGTTTTCTTCTTCGACGTCTCGCGATACTGTGGGTGGTTGGTGCGGTCAACGCAAATAACGCACGGCGTAATGATTGTTTATGCAATAAATCGATTTTTAATGGAATTATGCTTTATGAGAACGATTATATTATTTTTTCTATAAGTTGAACAATACACTACAAGGCTAGAATTTATGTAAAACACACAAAACTTTGAACAAAATAATTAATTTCAAGTAAGGTACCTGCTGTGATAAACGCAATTGACACGGGCGAAATCTGATTTAGAACATAAATACGTGTGCTAAAATGTGGTTTTGGTACAATACTTTGGAAATGAACAACGCAAGGCTCGTAGAAAAGTAACAATAATTTGTTCAAAATTACTTTTCTTTCAACTAACACGTTTTGTGCCATGTGTACCATTTTTGATAGACAGTGATGTATTCTGGGGGGGCCTTGTCTATCATTTTTGGTAGACAGTGGCCGTCATTTTCAAACTGTTATTCCTCCGCGGTGAATGCACTTTTTTACTTACAACCTTCGGCAAATATGCAGTTTAGACTTTTATAAACCTAATTATATAGTTGGTTTTCGCACATCATTAGTCAATCAATTTATAAAAATATATTACACCAAAACAAAAATACTTTTGGTAAAACAGTACATTCTGCGCTTTCTACATGAGCTTAATGAATTTTTTGTACCTAAACGGTTCTATCGAACCGTTGCGCGTCTGAACGACTTTTGAACGCATTTTTGTCGTTTGACGGTAAAAATCAAATACTTTATAGTTCATCACTATATGAAATTAGTTTTCATTTGAATTTCGCACGCAGAACGTAGGTAATTTTATAAAATATTATTGTAAAAAAGTTTGTCTACATTTTCGAGTGTCAAGGGCTAGTATTCATTTTCCATATCAATCGCACCGGCTTCCGTAACTATGTTGGAGGATTTTGTGTCTATTTTTGCTAATTTTTAACTAATTGTATTGGGTTGTATTGGGGTTTTTATATCAGTGGTAAGGGTTTCATAAGCGCTCGTGCTATTATCTAAAGTTTGCCCGCCGCACGCTATCATTTTCTTTACCCTGTAAGAGATAACAATATGAACAAAACGGAAGATTTTTCGAAAAAAAGGATTTAAACAAAATGCTTGTATAAGTTGTTTGACTAACGTTTTACAAAAACCAACTATATTAATAGGTTAATAATAGTCTAATCTGCATATTTGTCGAAGGTTGTAAGTAAAAAAGTGGTATCTCTGCGGAGAAATAACAGTTAGAAATTTACTTTTCCTGGGGGGCCATGTCTGGCGGCAAAAATGATAGACAAACCAAATCGCCGCGGCCTACGAAGAAACATTACCAAAATAAGCGTGGCACACAACTTGTTTAAGCATTATTACACATTTTTTAAATATATTTTTGAACAGTTTATGGTGTTTTTTGTTGTCTTTTGAAATCCATTTAGACCGACACGAAGCGATCCATTTTTCGATTTCGAACCGTTTGACACACCAACTCGTTTATCTTCGGGGAAGCGTCGTGTTCCGATAGTCTGCCTGGGCCGGTTTCGACGGGTTGGGAGCGATTGTCGTGAAATTCTTTCTGAACACGCGCTCAAAGTTTAAAGACGTCGATTGTTGTAAAGTGTCGTGGTATTTAAGATAAATGGAGAAGATAAAAGCGTGGCTAGTTAGCTTAGTTATTGAACCGAATTGATGATTCTGTTCTAGTTGAGTGTGAATTATGTAAAATTACACGTTGAAAACCCTATGCTGGAGCATGCTTGGCCGGGTCGCCGCATATGTAAAGTAAGCTCAAAGGTAAGTTCATAATTCCTTTTATTGAATGAAACTGGAGACATCTGAGTATCATCGGAAGTTGAATCTCCTAACCAATTCCATTGGGGATGATTAGAAAGAGGAAAAATTGCGTAAAATCTATGCGTATGCTAACATTGCCATTTGTTAGGTTATGTTTCCTGAACCATGTGCTTCATGAGCTTACTGCGAAAGGTTTACCGAAGCCTCCTTTGATCATCGTTTCTCTCTGAATTTTAATTTCATTCCGGAAATGCTACGATCTTAAACATTTACACGCAACAGTAACTGAAAAGTGTTCAATAAAGTTTTTTTCTATTTCTTTTCGTTGATGTTTAATCTATAATAAATAAAATCATGTTTCTTGTTCTAGGAAGTTCCGCAACTTTCTGGTAGTGCCACGATGGAAGATGGCTTATGAGCTTAACCTGCCTATGTAAAGAACTGATCGTGTAGGAAAAGTATTCTAATGGGCTTTCCTGTTCCTATTCGACTGTATCTGAAATGTGTAAGTAATGTTCTCCATTGATGTTCATAAGTCATTCAATTGTAATGCTTCTTACTTGATGAAATATGCTATACCCTAATTTTTACATGATCTATATGATTCAGTATGCACCACACTGACGAAATGAAGAGAAAAAAGTATTATAATTTTGAAAGCTAATATTATTGATAGTAGACGATACAACGGCGAGAAGTAATACTCATAAAACCTATATGTAGATAGTACGCTAACCAATTGCTGTTCTATCTATCCTTGCAGATGAGTTCAAATGTTGACCTTTGGACACTACATCCTGGGAAGATCAATAACTCTACAGTGGCACTTTTCATTCCTTCCATGGTAAGATACATTTAAATATGAGTGTAAGACACAAGATCAGATAGTTTTTTTATGATGAAAACAATCCTTATTATTGTATGATATTTGAAATGATATCAAAATGCACCACTAACTGAATTTGCGTCCGTTTAACTTTTCACTAATACTTGTCATGAACGTACGTAGCTGTAATTAATCTAATATATTTTCTCGTTTTAGGATGTTGTTTCTGATCGCTTTGGCATACAAGAGGCAAGATTCCTAGATGGATAGAAGATGGGATATTCCATTACAATGAATGTGTAAGTATAATTCTACCTCCGCTTTCATAAATCATTCAATTTTAATGCTTCTTACATGATGAAATATGCTATACCCTTTTTTTTACATGATCTAAATGATTCAGTATGCACCACACTGACGAACTTTCGATGGAGAATAATTATATTTTTGAAGCTAAAGTGCTCGGTATTAAGCTAATCCATTCCCAACACTCTTTATTTTTGCAGAGGAGAGGTGATGATGGCCATTCAACATAATTTCCCAGGAAGATCAATTGGTCTACAACGACACATCTTGGTAAGCTACATATTAGATTGCCAATTAAGGGATAAAATGTGTCCTTGATCACGTTTTTAATGATGAAAACGATCCTTATATTTGTATGATCTTCGGAATGATATCAAAATGCACCACTAACTGAAAAATTTCCATTATATTTTCATTCCTGTTAATAATGCACGTTCTAACTTATGATTAATTAAATCTTGTTTCTCTTTTTACAGGATATTTTCGTTTTCCATGGCCTTTTGCAAATGAATTCCTGGAAGCAATTCTGCAGTGCTGTAAATGTGTAAGTGTATTCTACCTTTGTTTTCACAATGAAATCAATTGTAATGCTTCTTACTTGATGAAATATGCTATACCCTTATTTTTACATGATCTAAATGATTCAGTATGCACCACACTGACGAAATTACGATTGAAAATTAAGGGGCTTTAAAAGCAAATGTTCTTCTCGATTTACATGCTGATAATGGGGATTGTTTTTCGTTATCTTTACAGTTAACTGGGGCTGAATCATCCTTTATTCTTTCTGTGACATTCTTTGAGACCTGTGGTGAGTGTCATTTATAAAATTTTGCAAACGTAAACACATAAAAAATAAATAACTAGCAACGCATTGAATGATGAACAAAAAATATTCTTCCTCTTCTTATTATATGAATTGTTCTTGATTCTACAAACTATGCTTAACACTGATGCGTTAAAGTTATAACCGTTCCAAGATTTAGAAAATACGACGCATGATAATGTATCTAATGTAATTTGTCATCTTTTTCTTTGAATGTTTTTCCTTACAGTTGCTGTGTGCGTGTTTTCTGCTCGCCCACTAACATATTCTCTATTTCCTGTGCATCATCATCCGGAGGCTGACAATGCGGCATTGGTATCGTCATAATAATTAGAAATAAAATCATCCGGAGCATCATTATTGCATTGATTTTTCTAAGGAGGTAATTATCAGATTTATCTTTAAAGAAAAAGCTTTACCTCGATTCACCTCTGATGAGTGCTTCAAACATTTCTTGAGTTATAATGACAGGATTTCATAGTCTTACCATTATGAAAAATACGCCATACCTGAAATTTTGTTTTGCTTCACTAATATGAACCGTGTAACAGAATACTGATGTTAATCGTATGCTTTGTTCTACTCGCGCTTTACTAGGTCCGGGACAAATGCAAAGGGCGCGCAATATAAGAAAGAGGGAAGACGACAGCCAACAGATTTGACTCTTAGAAGGCTCGTGGTGATTCTCTGTTTCAATGATTCTGCTTCTTCCCCGCCTTTTTTTACTTGATTGACTTCCAACATCTTTTTGGGTAAAAACAACACTACCTATAAATAAAAAGCCCGACAGCTACGTAAAGAGAAAACTCTGTGTTTATTTACTCTTTGAATGTCACTTCTATGGCGTTTAAGGCAACTCTCAACAGTTTCGCTATTCCGAAAAGTAACTCTCATCTTCCAACCCTTCCGGCATGTAGCTTAATCCGGACTGATCCTTGTGCAGCATATTGTAGCCCGCCCCGTAATGCAGATCTTTCATCAATTTTGTTGGGGCATTGCGCAGATGTAGCGGCACCCCCGGCATCGGTCCCTTCTTCCACCCATCGATCGAAGCGCGGCAACGGCGGTAGGCATCGTAGAGTGCGCGGCTTTTCGGTGCCCGGGCCAGATAGACGGCACAGTGCGCAATGATACAGTCCGCTTCCGGCAAACCGACCGACTGGACGGCAGCCAGTGTTGCGGTCGCGACCTGCAGCGCATTCGTGTCCGCCAAACCGATGTCTTCGCTTGCCATGCGTATCATCCGGCGGCAGATGTAGCGTGGATCTTCGCCGGACGCAATCATACGCGTTGCCCAGTAGAGGGCGGCATTATCGTCCGACGCGCGGATGGATTTGTGCAGAGCGGATATGATGTCGTAGTGCTGGTCCCCTTTACGATCGTACAGAAGGTGCGATTTCTTAATGCCCTCGCGAACATCCTGAAGGGTGACGGTTTTTGGTGGGTCGTAGGGACTGCTGCTGCCTCCGTTCGATTGGACATCACCTACAACACTGGACAGAGCGAGCTGCAAACCGTTCAGCCCGATACGTGCATCTCCGTCACAGGTTTCCGCAAGCCAGCGTACAGTGTCCTCGTGGATTATCGTCCTGAGGGTAAAGTAAAGGAAATACTGGGTTACATTAAGGGAGAGACAAATGTGGGAACGATAGGCGCAAAATGAGGAAATGTTATTGAACCATCTGAAACATGAGAGAAGCCAGATGGTCTCTAGGACGAAGGGATCGTGAAGGAACATACAAACAGGCAGTAGACCAAGAGTATCTGTAAATCCAAGCAATAAGCAACATGTAAAACATGCTTGGGCCACATGACGTCTCTTACACGGTGAGTCTAGAACAAGCAGAAGCTTGTCCAAAGACAAGACAATGTCCGAAGACAAGTAGGATCCTGTCCCAGCTTTGGTAGTTAAGTCCGTGTAAATTTATCTATTTCCTCAAAAATCTTACCGTGGAATGAATGGCAGCTTGCTAAAGTCGGGCACCTTGTCCACGTTATTGTTGACGCATTCCGGTATCATGACCGTTTCGTACTCGGGCAGTGCACGGGTCAGTATCTGCATCATACTCTCCACCGTATGCTTCACCAGCACAATCACCCGGCACCGGCTAAGCAGAGCGGAATTCAAACTGAACGATGGATTTTCCGTCGTCGCACCGATCAGCGTTATCGTGCCGGCCTCTACGTGCGGCAAAAAAATGTCCTGCTGCAGCTTATTAAACCGATGTATTTCGTCCATAAACAGCAATGTGCGTCGGTTGTATTTGAGATCGTTCTTAGCTGTCTTTACCACCTCCTTCACCTCTGCCACGCCTGCCATCGTGGCAGAAAGCTTCACAAACTTTAACGTGGCCGTTTCACGCTTGCATCGGCTGGCAATAATGTTCGCCAGCGTTGTTTTGCCACAGCCGGGCGGACCCCACAGGATCAGGCTTGGAATGGTGCCACTGTCGAGCAGTTTCCGGAGCATTGTGTTTTGGCCAACGATTTGATCCTGTCCGACGTAATTTTCGATTTCCGTTGGACGCATCAGTTCGGCGAGAGGTGGTAACGGTTTTTTGGCCACGTTCACCTGTGCGGTGGAATCGTTTTTCGATTTCTTCGTGTTCTGCTCATTTGTTGGTTGCTCGTCCTCGACGTCGGAATTTATATCTATTACCGAGCTCAATACTGTTAGTGGTGCTGCATCGTCTTCGCGTGACCGTTTGGCCGGCTTTGGACTGCGATCAAAGATGCTAAAGTTACGTTTCGCTCTCCCGTCAACAGGTTGCCGTGAGCGGCTTTCCGTGGTAGGTGTTTTGGAGCCACTGGCTTCACTAACGCAGCTGGATGTTGTCTCTTGTTGCTCTTCGGTGAGTTCACTCCGGTTGAGACACTCATCTACGTGTTCCTCGATCAGCACCTTCGGAAACCATTTGTCACACACCGGACAAACCGTTTTCGGAATACTGGTTGAAGGTTGTTGCATATCGGCAACCTCTTCTTGGCTGCTTACGTACGCCATTTTTCATCTACAATGTAGACAGACCGATTATTGTTTTAGGTTTTTTTCATACCGGCAATGTAAAGGAACAAGCACACATACTTCAAAAGTTCCTCACCAATTGCTTTTCTTTTCAAATCAAATGTCGACAAGCAGAACAGGACGCGTTGAGTGTCATGCTTCACGGAAAACAAATAATGCGCAAATTTTGGCTTCTCAACGAAATGTCAGGCTGTCGGCTGCCAAGTAATACAACCCAAGTAACAAAATCTAATGACCGTTTGTCTGGTGACCCAGGTACAATGGAAATGTAACATATTTATGCTGTATGGAAAAAATTTTAGGAATGTTTGGAAGGGCAAATTGAACCATTACCTTTGGAATAATTTCAAAATAGTACAGAAGGTATGGACCTTTTAACCTATATTATTCACCCATGTGTCTCGTATGAGTAGAATCATCAACATGGTACTCGATGCATTAGCGAGCTTTGCTAAAAACTTTTGGGAACTCCGATGTTTTTTTTAAAGAAAATAAAATAGCTCTGGTGTAAGAAAATGATGCTTGCGGTTGGGCCACCAAAAAAATTACTACACAAGGTTTCAGTTGTACATGTTGATGCTGCTTAAAAGCTGTTTAAAAGTTCCAAGATCTTAAATGCTGATTATCTATTACAAAAGGTAAATGGATGTCATTAGCGATTTTCACACGTCTGTACTGTCCAAGAATAAGGGATGGGATGTAACGAATCTCTGAGAACGAAGAATTACTTTGTGAGAGAGAACAGATCGAATAGTGCGTAGAGCCACCTCTTGAGGACGAAAAGCGCGAAGAGCTACCTCGAGAGGAAGAAAAGTACGAGGGCGACTCGTCGTGATGGTGGAGAGCTGCCTCGTAAAGGCAAAGAGCTACCTTGTGAGCATGGAAGAGCAGTGGGATCTCACCGGAGAGAGGAGCTTTGCCAACCAGGGGCAACCTCCGGCCTTGCCGGCTAGGCAACCTGCGGTGATCATCAATCATATGCTTTTCCCCCCAACACCTCCGCTCAATTTTTGGTTTAGATAAAGCTACTGGATGGTGTTGTTCTCCAATATCCGTTCCGCCAAGTGCCTCCAAACACCTTGGTTCGGCACAGTTTCTCAGACCGTAGAGATTAGGAAGGGCTACCTCGTGCGTTTGATGAGCTCGAAGACTGCGAAGAACTACCCCGTGAGAGGGAAGAGCTCCAAGATGGCGAAGAGCTACCTCGTGAGGGCAAAGAGCTACATGTTTGAAATAGAGGAGCAAGCTCAGAGTCCTCAGTTTATTGAGGTGAAGCCTCCCAGCAGCTCTCGAGATCATTATCACTAGATAAAACCCATCTTTGTTTGTTCTTTTCAATCGTTTTTAAAATTTTGTTGAAAACAATCTGGCTTGATTATTCTTCTTTAGTATTACAACTTTAAGAGGTGCCAGTCTGTTATAGCTGGCTTCCTTGATTTGATTTGGCACGTAGCTGGCATCCTCGATCCTCAGTACAGGGAGGCTATCTGGAAGGGAATCGATACCCTACACCATTCTATCTCTGCCCGTGGAACTCTCTAAACTCATTTATTGAGAGAAAGGGAGGATAAGAAAAAAATTAGCAAACTAGGGAAATAATTACTTTCATAGATGTACCACGATCACAACATTTCATCTAGAAAAAGGTTTATTTAATCGCCAAAACAAAGAAACGAATAAAATCTCTTCTCACCCCACAATCGCTCGGGTAGCGTGTCAACAACTTAATAATGAGGGAAGAAAATGATAACATACCGCTAACGGTTACTCGTTTTCCCGTACCAAGAACACAAACCACCTGGAGTGGGATATCGTGTTGTCGTAGGTTGTCACTCGCACGTTCAACGAGCCATGCAACCCCAATTGGCCCTTGCCAAAACCGAGCAGATAGAGAAGGAAAAACTATCTACTCACCGCTATTACGAGCGCAACACGACCGTACTATTCCTTACAGCAGTCCTATTGCCGGTGTTTCTTTGTTTGATTGGCAATAAACGAGCACCTGAGGCGCACAGCGTCAAATGAGCAACGGGAAGCCGTCGCAAACTTGCTGAAATGTAGTGCAAGGGGAATGTCAAGTTTATCATTTCGCGATGATGCAAGGAATTCGGAACAGTGCCGTACCCTTCCTTCCCTGCGGGGTCAACAATGCTTATCGATCCAACAAAATGCCGGTGCACCCAGGGCTGGCGCTGAAACTGGGTCCAGTAGCACCGGCAAACGTACAGTTCCAGTGCACCGGAATGGACGGTTTCCCGATCACGAGCGAAGATCCGGATGTGCGCCAACAGTTTGCGGAAAACATCTTCCAAATATTGCGTCCGCTGTCCGCTTTGGAGATACCTCCGCGTGCCAACCGCCGGGAGGATGAAGAATCATCCGAATGCAGTGCCCTGTCCGACCCATTTTCCGATCTGGATGAATCGTACATACTGTTGGATCAGCGTAAAAAGGTTTTGTTTAACTGTCTGATTTCGCAAACCGAGCGTGGTAGTGCTTGAGCGTGTGTTTCATCTTCACAGAAACCCGGAGTGGACGAAACCGATGAGTTGCTGCTGATGAATCAATTTACACCCGAGTTCCGGAACGCTTACGATGAGCTGATGGGTGCGAACCGTCTCCGGAAGCCGGAAGAAGTGGTGCAGTTGGAACCAGCTTCGAGCGATTCCTGTGCAGGTTGTCCGGATATGCAGACGGCCACCGACTTCAGTCCCAAGTTCCGGTCGTTTATAGACGAGATGCTGCGCAAATGTGACCTGCAGCATCATCAGGAGGAGAAGAAACGCCGGGAGCAGCAACAGTTGCTGCAGCAGCGTAAGAAAGGCCGTGTTCGAACGATCGTGTCGGAAGAATCGTTCTGTGGGCTGGAAACGGATTCCATGTCCGGGATGTGGCGTATGCTGGACGCGATGTCGGAAAATGAACGGGAACTGTTACCAACGTCCGGACCGCACTACGATCTGTACTATGATCGACGGTTCGATTGGATGACACGGGACGAAATACCGTGGGATCAGGTTGAGACGTCGAAAAAGAAGTGTGAACAGTGGTTAAAGATTCCGTGCCAATCGGAGGTGCCCGAAGGTACGAGACCAGTGAAGCAGAACCTATAACTTGGGAATGAATGTGTTGTACTTCGAAAGAATAGTTTTTAAAAATTGATTTGAGTGCTAGTAGGAAAACGATTTTTGTATTTAACACCTTAAAGTATGAAAAACCATTTCAATGTTCGTTTTTCCATGCAATGTCATTTTATAATGTGTTATTTCATCGTAATCTTAAGCTGAGTGATTCTAAGCAGTAGTATCCATTATAAATTAGTCGGAAGAACTGTATACTGTGTATCACATACCGTTGTATTTTCGAATAAAATAAATCTTCGAGTCTTAATAACACTATTGCCTGATCGGTCGAATTCACATGCTTGCAGGCGGACCATTGGGGCTGCTTTAAAGAGTGCAATATTTGGAAAGTTGATAGAACGTTGCGATTGATAATTTAGGTGACACTCTGTTATCATTTTTAAATTAAACGTGTCGAGTAGAGTCGAGCACGATCGACGACTTGCTGAAGCATGGAGAACCAATACGATCGCCTTTTTTGGAAACAAACTTTTTAACAAACATCTATTTCGTAAATCTTTCGCAACTATTATTGAGCTACGTTTGAATATTTGAAAATAGCTCGTGGGGAGGGAAAAATGGGAATTACAACATCAAAATGAAGACATTTTTTATAAATTAAATTTTTTTTACAATTATCATTCAAATATGAGGCTTAAAATTAAACATTTTAAAAATAATAAAAAGATTTCGCTCTACTAACCTTTTCTGAACCAACGATAGGCATCAAAAATTTACATTAAATAAATCGTAACAGCAATAAAGGAGTTTACAATTAGTGAATATTACGCTTAAATTGAATATTAATAAAGCATTTTATTTGCCCCCTAACAGTATGCAATGCGCGTTACAACCCCGTTACGAATAGCCTTGAGTTACCTTTTCTAACGTTTTTTTTGGATTAGAAGCTGTTAGGGACTACACATTCCATTACAATATCATTCAACAGATAAGTTCTAAATCATCTATAGTGGACGCAATGCTAATGTCCAACCGGCAGTAAATGATACCGGTTTCGGTACGGTGCACTCCTACCCTCGACAAGTGCCTTCAATAACACTCAAATAAATCTCACTTCCCCCGAAAAGATACACACATCCACCAACCGATCCAATACGAACATCCTTCCTGGCACCGGGCGTACTTTGTTTGCCCCATACCTCTGCACAACGGGCAATGTTTTTCCACAGCACTGATCCACAAACGGGCTGATTGATAGCCTCGAGATGGATGCCGTTTTTCCGTGCTCCGGATCTCCGGAGTTAGTGCAAATAATTGCGCTCATAATGCGTACCGAATGCATCCCGCCGGTTAGTTCCGTAGGCGTACCAGTGCTTGGCGAAAATTGAATATTATCCATTGGGCAAACAGAAGTGGTCGTACACGCACACGCACAACCCACAGTTATGGCCGTTTGACCACAGTGAAAAAGGATTTTGCTTGTTCTTTTTTTTTTTTTGCTCTCGTTAACAGCAGGTTGCGGGCCTTTTGCCAGCCACACACACACACACAAACACACATACACATACAAACAAACGCTCGATGGACCGTATGTTTGGTTGAAAGTGGTCGAAAACTGGCCGTGAATAAATGATGGAGCTGGTTGGGTTAATTTTAATTTTCATTACCATTCTCGGAACGTTTCGCGTGGGCCAGCAAGAATCATCCATCCTGCACATTTGGTTCCGGATGAAAGTGTTTCTTGTTCGGTAGGCAACGGCAACAGGGCCACCGGGCAACATGGAGGGCCAGGAATCGTAACAAGCGCTTAAAAAGTTCGTTCTCACCTTACCCCTTTGACCACCGTGGTACCACCCCGACCTTTCACTCACAATTCATTCATTTGCATCCGCCAAGGGAAACGGCAATTCCGTAACGATAATTCCCTATGACGAACGAGTAGGGTGCCACGGTACGGCAGGTCTGTTCGCCCGGAACCAACCGGAAGGTGTTCAAGCGCAGCTCACCCGTCAAAGTGCGAAGAACTAGCAAATAAAATGAAAAAGAGTGGGTACAAGAAAATAAAAACATAATAATTAATTTATGATCCAAACAGCAACGGCCATCCTTGTGTGTGTTTTGGTTTTTATTCGTTTGCTGTTTTTTTTCCGGCCCACAGCACCGGATGCTGTCGGCCTATCACTTCCTTTCTGGACTCCCTTAGGTAGGGTACGCATATAAAGCGTTAAAGGAACGATTTAATTTGCTCATTTTTCTGCTTCAGTGGGTGTGTTTTCTCGACGCAGCAGAACCTTTCCAGTAAATGGGTTTGTGTCTTTTTTTCTTCTATGGGTCAGCTCTATTTGGCAAAGGAAGTGATGAAGAAGATAAGCAACACCTTTTGGTTGGGTGAATTGAAGCGTGGCGATACGCTATTTGTTTGTCCACCATCACTGACTCCACGTGACGAGTTTAAGCTCAGAGATGACTCTCGAAAGGATAATTCTACGAATTCTGACCCGCCAAGTTTGGTTAGTACTTTGTACTTTTTTTTTGTGCAGCGTGAAAAACATTCCGTCGATATAAATCAAGACTATGTGATTATAGAGTGGTGTGCGAAAGCATTGCACTCAGTGAGTGACATATTTATAAAACAAGTTTTATTATTGTTAAAATTGATTCCCTACCCTACTAGTAAAAATGCTATAAAGATCCTCCTAAAGTACTGCTCAAAATGAGGTTTGTCAAAGATTTTATATGGGAAATGTCAATAGCCTTCTTTTGAGCTGTGGTTTGGAGGGCTCCTTAGAGAGTTTGTTGCAAGCAGGGTTTACCAGAACAACTGGTAATCCCTGTAATTGGTCAACTAACACCCATGCCCTGAACAAATTTACTTTAATAATTAAATTAAGCTACCAGATACCACAAACATAATCTTAGAACGTATTGCTTTAGAGGCAAAATACTATTATCTGTGCTACGTCAGGAAAAGGACGTCAATCAATATCTCACTATTAAGTTTATCCAAGATATCTTGAATAGTCAACCGAGCACACCCGGGATATGGTGCCCTTTCACAGCTCGGAGAAGGAAATGTCTCCCTGCAAAGAGGAAAGGAGTATACTAATTTTAAGTTTATTGTAAGCAATACGGCCAGGCCGTCCCTCATGAATAAAAAAAAAAAAAAAAAAATATCTTGAATAGTCTTGAAGCTGAGAATCTTCAATGGCATATAATCGTTCGTAAATTTAGTATACAAGAATGGTAGGAACGAATGTACGTACTAGAACGTTTAGTCCTGCTCATCTAACCGGTGGCATTATTATTGCCTATTCGGGCCCTCCTTTTTTTTAGTTATAATACTCCATTTTAAGGTTATGGAAACTGTCACCCCTGGTTCAAGCGTCCCTCCTCGTTCGAAGGCCTCTCAACGACCTGACGTCTGTGAATTTCGCCTGTTCCGCTGGTTGATCGATCGTCGGTACGATCGTCTTCATCGGCGTCGGCGAATCACCTCTGCTTCAGACGGGGTAGCTCGTTTGTGTCGGCTCCTCCCAGGAGGATGGTTTGGCTCATTCAGGTGGATACACTCGCTGCATGAAGATCCTGCGTGCATCTTCCAAAGCATGAAGCATCTTCCGAATGTAAAGAATAGTTAGTGATACATAAATGCATGAAATGGCTGATAACTAGATTAGGTTTGCTTATGGCAGGTTTGGTTTGATTTTGTGATTAAAATAACGAACTGCCAGAACACCATAGAAAAGTAAAAATTCATATTCTTATTACCAGCATTGTAGCAGCTTACATGTAATTTGTTTTATTGTCAAATTTTTCAGCACCGTTTTTCATAACACCACGACATCATCACGCTTATCCGTGCCGATATTCCCCAAAACCTGGTCCAAAACCTGCCGAATGCAATCGGTGTATTAAAAAGACACACAAACACACAAAAAAGGGCACACAAAGGGCCCCGTGCCGAAAAAGGATACCGTTTACACTTTTAATTACCTTATCAAACAATGTGGACATGAGGGGTGTGTTTGCTGTTGCCTTTTTTTTAATTTTACTTCTTTTATCCAAAAGCAAAAGGGTGGAAAATAGCATGAAGGCAATTTTTTACACGAGTAGGATAATTATTCTTATGAAATTGTTTGAATAGGATAAAAGTGTGGAAATCCCAACCTCGGGCTAATCAGAACAGACCTAGCAAAAGGGCACGCTTTGATGTGATTGGTTTTTATCATTACATGGTGAGGCTGTTTTGTTTTTCATACGAAAAAGACCTGAAGTATTTGTTTTATTAACTTGTTTAAATCAATATTAATCTTTATTTATTTTTTATTTATAATTAATAATGAGGGTCATCAGTATTAATCTATAAATATATGAGATTTGCAATTGAATAAAATGTAATAATGGTTTCATAATTGTTTGTAATATTTTATGAGCCTTTTATTTCTTATAATTTTAATTCGCTCGGGCAGTAGTCGTGCCACCGTCCAATCTTTGCTGTGAAAAACAATATTTCCGTATGTTTTAAGTGTGATCAATGTGTAAAGTACGTGATGAAAGAGACACATTTGTAGCATCACAAAAATCATCAACCCGAGGTCGGTTCTCTAGCGAATGAACTCCCAGGAACTCGATCCTCTTGACGTTGAACCTCTAAATGTTAGCGTGTACAATACGTTATCTTTCTTTTCTAACCTTGTACAGCTATGCTGAAGGTAAGACGAGTCGTAATTACCTTTTATAGTGAGTTCTTGCTGAGATTTTAAATTTCTAGTTAAGTGAGAAAAAACACACATCGCAAGACGCTCCCAGATCTTGTTGAACAAAATTTAGCGGTCCGATTGCAGACAATTATGATCGTGTCGATCATGTGGAGTATGAGGAGGAACCGACGAGTATGTTCTTTTTATTCAAAAATGTATCTTTTTCAACCGAAAATCTCAAACACAAATTAATTCTTTAAGACATATTTTATTTTACTATGCTGCGGATTGGAAATGTACTTGAATCCTTAAGGTGTGCTAATGCTTGTTAATCAATTCATATTTCTACTATAAAATACAAACATTGTATTCTTATTTTATTTTAAAAAGAAACCCTCTTAGAAAATCCCCTTTTTTCAGCGATACATCGACATGCAGCTTTACAGTAACTTGAAAACCGCATTTTATTTAATGTCATACCATCAAAGAAATTTTTCATGCTTAAAAAAAGAGGTCAAACACGGGTGCAAATGTTTCCTGCGTGCTACAGGAGCGGGTGAGTATGGTTGGTAGTTTCGTTTTTAAAATTCTTTCCCAAGCTCGCAACGGGACGCAAAATACCGTCATTTTCTCCAACTATAAAAGAAACTAAAGAAAGAAAGAAAGAATGAGTGAAAAAAAAAACACACACACACACAAACAAAGAGGAAAACTACGCTGAAAACGCTCTAAATAAGGGCTTCCCGGAGAGCTACCGGAATTCCTGTTTGTATCGTTCTCCCCCAATATCCGGCGGTGCTGCTTTTTTTCCAATTTATATGCATTTTATTTTTATCGCGGTGCATCAGGTGTGTCCTTTCAATTCCTCTCTCTTGCTTCCTCTTGTGTTTATACATGTGTTTGTGTGTGTCTGTATTATTGCAAAAGAAATGCATCAACGGATGAGGCAACGGGAAGCTCTTTCATCATCACTTCGATACCGTTGGTGGTTGTAGCTTTTGTGCCCGTTTGTTTATTATTATTTTCTGTCCTTTTCGATTGAATGTACACCGGACGTGCACGTACCTGCACGTTTCCATCGAATACCCATCAAGTGCATCGCTGTACTTTTTCGATGGTTGTGTTGCGTCTGTTGGCCAGACTACACACCCTCAATCAGTGTGGGGCCACGTTTCGATCACGACATGGGACGACGAGCTTTTTTCTCTTGCGCTTTATTGAATCAAAGCATTCGATTCGAGGGAGGGAGTGGTTTCGTGATTCGAAATGAACGAAGACTTTGAGGTAGTGTCGGATCGAGCGTGAGCCAATTTCGGGTGGTCATTGAGCGTTGAATGGATTGTGTGCTGCTTCAGTTGAACTACAAACCTTGCGATCTGAACGTGCAACAGACTTAGACTTTTGTTAGATTGAGGAGTTTGTTGTATTACTATGTTTTGTTTCTTAAATATTTTTACTTTCTTCGGGCTAAGAGCAGGTATCTATAAACAGCTAAACATTTCATGAGGCTTGAACAAGTCTTATGAAAAAGAAAATAAGGCAAACCCAGTCGATAAATAGCCATAATGGACAATGTATTTAAGTCATTCTAATCGAAATATAATTAAACAGGCCATTTTTTCTTATTCTTTTAACCTGTTGTTCGAGAATGTAGAATGTTAAAAAGATTTAAATACTTGCTTTGTTGGAATATTATATTCTGCGTCAATTTACGAACGTAAGTAAATTGGTTATGAATTTGTTACTGACATCATCAATTTATTAAAATGTAAGTCAATCTTCACTACGAGGGAACGGTCCGGATGGAATTTCAGTCCCGATCCTGCCTTCTGAGGACCAACGACAATGTCGCAATTACCACCGGACTGCCCTCGGAAATTTGGATTCATTCAGCCCTAAATCACCCGGATGGAGGGACGATGCGATCTTCTTGGAGTGTCACTCTTGAGTACGCCTAACGAGGCGCGCTACTCGGTGGTGCTCCTTTCTCTGTGTCTGTTGGTATAAAGAGGAACGCCATACCCGTATTGGCTCTTCTGATATGTTTATAAATTCCTCTTCTGATATTTAATTATTTATTTCACTGCACAATTTATCTGCCTAAGGTTACATAAACTTTCTTTAAAAAAAACAACTTAATCGCTAAACGTTAAGGGAAAACGAGGTAAAGGGGAGTTGAGCAGACTAAAGGATGAGGAGTGACGACGAGCTCGGAAAGCGGCTGGGGACAGGGAAAAGTTAAATAGGCCTGAGAAAGAATTAAAGGCATGAAAAGCGCGCAGCAAAGGATCATTCGCAGGACGCAGACGATAGATCATAACATAAAAATTGGTAGAGGATAGCAAGAAAGGGTCGTCGACGGAGAGGAGCAGAGGGGAGGCGATGGAGCTGGCCTGGGCATGAGTGTGGCGGGTTTCTTATGGTAATAGATCCATCAGCCAGCATTGAAACGAACTGCCCTTGAAGCATCAAATCGCATACCTGTAGGAGTAAATGTATTTCTGTACATAAAATTAGCCTTAATGTTTACAATTATCTATAATTTATTTATCGCAAAGTTGAGCCTGTTCTTCAATACAAAGTACTAAAATATTAACGCCCATTTGAATGCTCTTCATTGCGATTAAGATAAATAAACCTTACAGCAACTTACAGCAAGCATTCTCGTATTGCTCAGTCTCGTCACATGACACCTTCGTTAAAGCGCCCAGAGTAAATCACGATCGCCTTGTCCATTACGCACACATCACACGTACGCATCTTCAAAATCCGTGTAATTCGTGCTTGCTGCTGTTGTAGGCAAGTTTTGTGAGCGAAAAGTCAGAACACATTTTCCATCTCACCAGCTCCAGCAGTCGGTAGTAGATAAATGATAAGAATGAGTGAACGAGTTTGAGTGTGTGTGTGTTTTTTTTAGAATGCAGCCAAAGCCGGAAAACAAACACAAAATACCAGTGCACAATGGTTAGGCAGAACTCGAGAGTCTCGTAGATCGGGACTGCTGTCAACCGTCGCAAGCAGGTGTGTTAAATGAGACAGAAAACCCAATCGAAGCACAACTCGAGAGGGGAATGTTTCGGTTGGGTGACTTTTTTCTTCTTTATTTAAAAATCACAAGAGCTTAGCAATGGTACTAAACTATCAGAGCAAAGAAGGAACAAGCCACGTTGCTCACTCCTTGCTGACAAATTGTTCCGACGAGTAGAGGTTTTTTTTCAGAAACTGAGTTTGTTTAGTTTACACTTTCCTACTCCGTCACTCCGGTGGCTATATTTGAACAACACAGAGCTTAAACGGCAGTTAAAATGTGTGTCGTTAGCCGATGATCGTCTTCATCCTAGCATTCACCGGCGAAAGTGCTACTCTCTAAACACACAAGCTTTAAATTTTGCATCCTTTTGCTAAACAAATACAGCAAGTTAGGCGCTTTGTTGTTTGTCTTTTCTGCTGTACAAACTTTATCGTCTTCTTGCCTCAATTCTCTCTCTCCCGCTCTCACTCCACCTGTTGGCCACTTCAATCTGGCTACCATTCTTTACGTAGATTTGTGAGACCCTGTCCGTCAATGGTTGGTAAGGTGATATGGCTTGCTTTCACCTTTCCCTCGCACCATAAAATTCGCACTCTAACCTGAACCTGGCGTGTTTGAAGCATGGTGATACAAAGTTTTCGAAAACAATTAAGAGGAGACTGTTTATCTAGCAGCTCACAAACTCCCTCCCCCCCCCCCCCCCTCCGAAACCCCTCAAAAACAGCTCCATTTTCCCGAACTTCAAATGGAGACGCCTGGTGGTTGTTTGTGGAATTAGTTAGCTCCTCGGTCCGGTTCCGAGTCTTATCGAATTAAATCACTTTGATCCATTTCCTAGCCCTCCTAATGTGTGTGTTTTATTTAGCTCTCTTTTAGTTGAATCAACAGCTGCATATTTGATGGGAAGTCAAGCAACAACAAAATAAAAAAACCTGTGGAAATAAAAACAAAACTCAACCGAGCAATAAATGGAGGCGCCCAGTGCCCGGTGCGATACGATACGTAACGGATGTGATTGAATGCAAAAGTTTTCAGCAAACCGCACACGTCCGTGGATCGGTCGGGAATGTGTTCAAACGAGGTTGCATTATGTTGCAATCAGCCGCTGCAAACCTCAACTCGTTAGGTTCGGTTAGAGGTTTTTTTTTGGTGTTGTTTGTTTGTTCCTGTGTTGTCAGTTGGTTCGTTTGTTCGTTTATTTGTTTGGTTGTTTGTTTGTTTGCTGGTTGGGTTGGTTTGTTTTAGAAACTGTTGAGCACATCCACACAAACACACACTATAACACGTGTGTGTGTGTGTGTGTGTGTGTGTGTTTCCATTCGTGCCCGGTGGGGTGTTTCGTTCCCACAGTGGGTAATTTATTTGCCACTCGCACGCTTTGTTGCTTTGTCCCTTTCTGTGTAGTGTAGATTTACCACCACAGTAACAAAAACAAAAGCTCACATATTGTTTCACCTCTGGTGGAGTGTTTTTTTTTTACCTTGTTTTGTTCTAGTTGAGCCGTTACATTCCACTTTCACTTCATATTGGTTTGCCAATAGTTTGTTCCCATAATAAATTGTACCCTTTCGCACACATTTTGGCATTTGGCCTGGCATGTGATGGGGCTTGCATTCGAAAACGAAACATTTTACACAATTGAACGTTTCCCGATAGCAAACATACAAAAAGTGATACATTTTATTACTGTTTTAAGTTCAACTGCTTGTGCATGTTATTCATTTGTTGATTGGATTTGGAATCATTGATTGTGTAGGAACGTTGGTAGTACGCAGGTTAGTCAATGTTTAAATAATGAAAGCAGGAATATTATCCACGAATGAAGCAATCGAAACAACGGAAATTCACAATACCATAAAACAAACAAAAAGTATTACATGTGAAATGAAAATACGTCAATATGAAACGCTCAGCTGAAGTATAGATTTTTTGTGAAATTAAAGAAAATTTGAACCACAAATTTTGCGAGTACAAAATTCTATTCAAATTCGCTAAATTATCATTATTGCTATTTAAAAATATTACAAAAATTTCAGATGATTTTTTTCTAACTTAAAACATACATGAACATATCAACAATAACATTCTACAAACTTTGCTTGTCTCTTTTTTCCAAAAATCTTCTAAATAAATCAGAGCTTTATTATTCATTCAATCGACTGCATTTGCCAAATTTTTCAAACATTTAGAAGTGTGACATTTGAATTTCTATATTTTTATATTTACTTACCAAAAGAAACACTTTGTTTGTGATATGATATCATAATTTTGCAGTGGTATTCACTGTGAATTTTCCCTACAATACAACACCGAATAAATTCTAGCCTCTTGTCAGAGAAGCTCTTCAATTTTGATTTATTGCTTGTGTAGGTCCATTGACCATGTTTTAAAAATAAATCATAAGTTGACAGTTATGAATAAAATTCAAACATTATAAGTTGAAACAATTTGGCTGCCTGCTTATTGCGGGATCCCCAGCAATGAAATAGCTTCTTGACCAAACGAGATGATTTCTTGACCAAATGAGATGCCTCCGATGGCAGCATTTTTGAGAGGTTGATTGCCCCTCACGAGTTTCTTCGCATTCCACAACAGCTGTGCATGAAGGTTCCCGCTGGCAGTACATGTGGGATGAGGACGAACTCGGGAGTTTCTTCAATTTCATCTTGCCATCGCCGGTTTCCCTGCTTGGTTTCACGGGCTCCCGGTAGATCGTGCGTTTATTCGCATGATGTCGAGACTTATGTCGAACCATTATGTGATGGACGCACATCTTTAAGGGCTAAACAGCGCCGAGTCCATGGTTTGTAGCTATAGCAACGGACCACGACATTGACCGCATTCTCTGATCATGTAAGGAGTTCTATACGGCTAGACCCGGACTCTAAGCAGCCGTTCGGGCATCAGATTGTAGATTGTTTGCATTATCGTCCGATTAGCTGGTTGTAGTATGTTATATTAATCTTTTTTTTGGGTATTTTTTTTTTTACACGTTCGCAACGGTGACATGCGCCAGTGGCTATTTCGTGCGTTCTGCCGATGGTGAGGCCACCAGCCAAAACATCCAAATGCTGGCAACGCAACAAAGGAAGTTTTCATGGGAGCCAGTTGTCAGTCTCCACGGCACGATATCTCCAAAGAGGCGCTGACCTCTTGGAAATAGAGAGGACAAAAACATTGTTAAGCTATTATTATTGTAAAGCTAAGATTAGATTTTAAAGAATACGCCCTGGCCGTCATTGCGAAATGAAAAATGCTGAAACAACTGTTTTTGTTATTTTAGAAGAATTCAAAATTTGCCTTGCTGGATTATATGTTAAAAATTTATAGGCTTTAAATATTTCAGATAAGATTAAGCTACATTTTTTACATAAAACAATACTTCAACTGTAGACAAAAATTCCTAAACAACTTTGATGCTGTAATACCGTAAAAAGAGCTTCTATCGTTGCATAGTTGCCCATTTAAAACGAGCAATGAACACTCGCAAAAATGATCATCATTTTTTATTTTGCCCAACGTATCAATTCGCTTCCTCTATAAGCTGCTACAAGAGCAACAAATCTAAACCTTTTTCACACCAATTTCACGGCTTTATTATCAAAAGCATCCAATTACACGAGTTCAACTCGAGCACTCCAACACACATCGAATAGTGTTTGTGTTTGTGTGAAGGTTGGCAGTGGTATTAATTAAGACAGCTATGTGGTTTGTAATTGAAATAACCAATAAATAACAAAAATTTACACATGCAAGAGGAAAAAAAAAGAATCAAACCTAAAAAGCTCCACCAACAGATAGATGAACCCGCGGGACCTTTTATGTATAAAAAAAGGCACAGAAAAAAAGTCCCACCCGACACAAGCCAATTCTTTACAGGATTGTGTTTGTTGGTGTTTTTTTTTTGTTTTCGCAGTACTTATTTGTGATTCAATATGGAACTCACATTCGTTTTCACCCCTGCCAAACACTGCCTATTGAGCAAGTGTGTTGTTATTAATCATTTTACATACATATGCAGGCAGCTACGATCGGTGCCAATGGGAAAGCTGCGAAAGGGAAACGTGTTTGCTGACGCTGTGCAAATCATATTCGGTCGGGCGCAAGCTAAAATGGAAAATAATCCATGCGTTATGAGTAAAATATTGGGATTTCCCAGTTTTGTGATCTATGTGTGTATGCGTTGTGTGTGTTTGCGAGCTTTGCTTTCTTTCTGTCTCTCTCTGTTTTCCCGTTTTTTTGTGCTATTTCTGCTCGTCTTTTCTATTAATGCCCGCAACGATTTCCCTTGATCGTTTCGCATCTCCCAACCAGGGTTGGGTGCATCCGTTTTTCAGTCGCGATGCAAACTGCACCAATGTGTGCAGTAGTAGTGCACTCGGTCGCTTTCATGTTTGTCATTATTTTAAATTGATTTACGGGGATAGGTCTTGTTGATATAATTACGGCATAATTGGAGAACACACGGCACGGAACCCATCCCGAGCCAACCGAATCGGTGAAGCGTTTACCCGGTTTAAAATGCTGATTCAATGCTGTGACTGCACATGGTGTAAGCAAAGCAGCAACAGCAAAAAAGGTTCCAGCCTGTTTTATTGCCCCTTTTTTTTTTTGGTTTGTTAATTTCTTTCATGCCACCACCGTTTGATGTATTTTTGATTTATTGCGTGTGCATTATTTTAGCACAATCTAGCGAGAGAGATGCGCATTTAAATTGCCCGCTTCTAATCACATTTTACCCATGCGATTAAAGCATCGATCGGTCGGCGCATGTAATTGAGACGCATATAAAATGAAACGGGGGAACGCAGGAACGGTTTTCATTAATAAGCTTATTAAACATTCCACCGCACGACAGCATGTGTAAATAAAACATTTCCACCATTGTGTTTGCATTAGTTTCGGTTTTCATAGTGTACAGTTTTTGATACTTTTATTCAATGTCTTTTTTTTTCTCAATGCGTTCGCTGCTTGTTGTTCGTATCGCTTGTTTCTCCTGTTAATCATGTTCAGTTTTCCTATTCCTTTTGCTATCTTGCCTTCTCACTTTACAAACAGTTTTATTTGCTCTATACTTCATCATTATATCTACATACAAATCCAACTTATTTCGGTCTCTTTCTTTCCCCGTTTCTATTCTTACCACATTGGCTACACCTTTCTTCTCTCAAACTTCCAACATTCTTCATCATTTTATATATTTTTATATAGTTTTTGTTTTCGCTTGCTTTCGTTCAAGTGTAAGAAGCAACGGATTGTTTGCAGGCAGAAGTAAAAAAACCATACAGCAAGCGTTGCTTTAGGATAAAGGGTGTTTTAGTGTAAAAGGTTAAAGGTTTCAAGCCCCCTCATTGCCCATTGCAGTAGGGCTCAAACTGGCGATAGGTGAGACCTATTTTTAATAGTTGTTTTTAAGTGTTTTTCGTATGCTGTTTTTTGTCTTTCTTTTGCTACTTAATAAATAGTGTTAGGAAGGAAGCGTGGAGCGTAACTGTGAACGAAAAACTGTTGAGCAGAACAAGGCAAGCAGAGTTTGATCCTTTCCTTAGCTTTCCTCTTCCCTTTTCCTTTATTCAATTAGTTTTTTTTTCTTTTCAATTTTACTAATAGTTTTTGGGAGCTTTTAGCCCATTTTTTTTAGTAGTTTTGTGCTTGTGCTGCTGCCCTTTTCTTCATTTGTTCATCCACTGCGTTCCTTGTTTCGTGGGAGAGGAAACTTTTCGAGTGAATGAAGGCAGTATTTATAAGGAATAATCAATTATATAGCAACAATAGTTAGTAATAAGGTTTTTCTACATTAATTTTCTTGCATTCGTTTCTCTTTTTAAAGTCACTATTTTGAATCCTCTCTCGCTGTAAACTTAAAACAAATTAATACACCTGTAACGGTTGGCCTGATCGCAAGCGGTACAAAACAAGCCTCTGTATCCTGGTTACGGCACCAGTACTGTTTTGCTTCCACAGAACAGAATAGGGAATGGTTTTTAGTATTTTTTTCCTCTGTGTTTTAAGCTATTCTGTCTGCACATTCGACTATATGCCATTCTGTACGATCTATAACACAATGTGGCCCTTTTTTATGCTGCTTCTCTCTTTCTTTTTCTCTGTGTGGCGTACGCAGAATGCTCGCTTTTCCTCTGCTTGTACCGTTGTGTTGTTATGTTTTATTTTCTTTCCTCCATTCACTAAACTATTTCACTGTTTTTTGAGCTTTTGTTAGTTTGTGCTTGTTTGCTGCGTGTTGCCTTTTAATCCTTCCACTCAATTTACAGCTTTTGCCTGCTGACGATTAGCTGCCTACCATTTGCTGCTGTTGCTCATCATGGAGATCGTGCCGGGTGCGATCGGGTACCATCCGATCGGCATCACTCGACGGTGGCGATTAAATAAACGTTCCCAGCCAACGGCCCGGTTGCACCAGCCACGCATTGGCGACCGCAAGCACTGTCACGATGGTGAGTGTGGCCATATTTGATGAACTCCACCACACTGAGCCCGGCCGGGTTGCGCTTGAGCTGAAGTAATCCCGGCATTTGCCACTTTCCGGCGTGTAATCGACGCAGTGCATCTGTTTCCGGTTCGTTTTTAGTGGGACCGCAACCGGTGCCGGAGCGAGCGAGTGAGAGAAAGAACAATAAAAATCAATAGTGTTTGGGGGAGCTGACGAAATGGGTTTTCAATGGTAAAGTTTTACGGGTCGGGCATCAGAATTGGGTGAGCTTGAAGAGAGAGGGAGAGAGGGCGAGTAACATGGCGTGTTGCCTAAAATTTTGGTTATCCACCACCGCTTCGGGAACATAACACACTTCATCGTATTTGTGGTACAATGCACGCTAGTGCATCGAAATAGTGCATGTGTTTATTCCCGGTTCGACAAAACCCATGAAACAGTTTTCATTGTCACCCAGTAAACGGGGGCAGCATAAATCATGGCCTACTGTTTCCTTTCCTGACTGCTCTGCACCACCGCATGCTCAGCATGAAAACACAGACAGCACGAGTGAGAGAGTGAATGGAATGGCTTGCTCTAGTTGAAAACTCCAATGCAGTATGCATGAACTGCCCTTTAGAAGCAGTATTTATGTTCCAACCGAAAAACGGATCCAACTAGATAGGGGATGCAACTGGACATAAAAAAAAACACACACACACACACGCACATAAAACCCTGACCTGTGCATTTAAAACGGCAACCCCGCCATTACAATAGGACTCGCTCCATCGCCGCTGTTCGAAAGGTTAAGCGTTTGAATTTAGTGTGTGTGTGTATGTGTGTGTGTTATTTTCACGCACAACTAAGTGTGCGACCCGCTTCTTGTTACCGGTATTTACCTCCTGGCGTGTGTGGCAATGTTTTATTCATCACAATACACCGCACCGCACAGGAGGTGACGAGACGTTCTGTGATGAGCGTATTGTGTTTGTAAAAAGTTGTACAACATTGTTAAGTTTGCCAGTAAAAAGCAGACTCGTATAGAGCAGGCTAGCTTAAACGATATGCTAGAAAGGGATCGGTTTTTGGTGACGACGCGCGTGTGTGTGTGAGAGGTGGATTTGGGATACAAATTGGTTTAATTGGTTACGCTAAGAGGTGTGTTAAGGTACAAATGGCAGAGGATTTCGCAAAGTTGTTTATTGCTGAGTTGTGGGTTGTGGTAATTGTAGCATGTGACTTGGAATAACACGGTTTAATTTGTGGCAGCATGGTGATTATTGGTATCGATTAACCGTTTACAAATTTTTCAAATATCTCGAAGAAATTTGTTTTATTAAAACATTTGTATTTTACTGTTTTATTTCCATGTGATGAAATATTAATTATATGTGCAAGAAGGTGTTCTATGAGTTTTTAATATAAAAAATCCGAAAAAGCTCATGGAGGCGCCTGGTACCTCACGTGGTTGTCATTCTAAATGTTAGTACCCCTTTCTAAATGTTAGAATAAAACCCCTGGTTAAAATATAATAGCAAACTAGCTAGTTTTCTTGTTCTCGGAATTGAACAATTTAATAAAAATGCCGATTTTTTAAGGCTAACCGATAAAGTAGAAATATGCATCGATGAAAAAAAAATAATTACAAAAAATATGAAATATGTGGTAAACAAAAATGAACTAAAAAATGTGGATAAAAAGTGATCATAATATCTTCTTCTTCAAGCTTTTGGTTTGCTCTTTCAAAAAGAAAAGTATACAATATGCTCAACATGGTTCCCTCTGCGACCATACGGCAATAAACCTTCATCTTTGAGTTTAATAAAATTAAAAAATAAATAAAACTGACTCCCACTTTTTTGTTTGCAAGACCATGCACCAAAAAGGTCAGCTATTAAAAAAAAAACCAGGCTAAAACATGAAAATTCTTTTCTCAACACTCTCATATTGAAACAAATCGACATTCATTCGCTTAAACACTTCCAAACTGTACCTTAACACCCTCCGGTACTCCGTAAGGTTAAAAAGCTTTCTTTGATGGTTGATCAAAGATTACGACGCATCCATCGTGACCTTTCCGTCCGTCGGGACGGAAAGGCTAAAGGCATGCCTGATTGCGTTTAACATCGTTACAATGTCTTTGCTAATAGAACAATTACCAGTCCCTAATTAGCTCCTACTTTGTCACACCATTGTCACACCATGAGAATGGAGCTGAACCGTAAAGTGGACCAGAAAATGGACCAAGCGATTGATGTTTGCTCTTGTGAGTATACACACACACACACCTTCGCAAACCATCCCTCCGCCAACACATCAATAAACAAAACTCGAGCATTCCAAGAAACAGAGCGCCAAACTGCTTCACCACACACCAATCAAAGTCAACACCAAAAGCCGGTCAAGTCAAGAAGGGAAGGCACCGATACGCTCGGGCGTACCGGCGCTTCCGGTTGAGCACACACACTTACCCGCATCAGCGTGTTGGACATCTTGTCGAGATATTTGCGCGTGAAAAGCGCCGTCTCGTCGCCGCAGGCATGCCGTACCGTAAACTCCGAACACTGCATGTACTTCTGGAAGGCACTGTTGTTGATGGAGAGAGGGAAAAGGAAAGAGAAGAGAGAAGAGGTATGGTAAGCGAGCTGGAGAATGGTGGAAACCCAACACGATAGGATTCGAACGACTTAGCGCTCCGTGGGCCGTCTTAGGCCTTCAGAATGGAAGATAAATACACTCGTGTAGTGGAAGACTTTGTGCGGCTAGTGTAGCGTGTAATCGGTGTGAAATTGACGGGAAATGCACTCGATGCAATTGACGGGAAAGTGGCGATACTGGCTTGTAGTAGTAGCAGACGACAAATGCTGGAGCATGGGAAGGGTAAAAGACGCAGAGCTTTTATGTGGCACACGACGCTTAGATGGTAAGAAGCTCATCTACATGATGATGTCACCGGTTACATTTATGAGCGTATGTAGTGACATCAAATGATGGTTGAATCTGTTAAATCTTACCTCTTGGTTGGTATGTGAACAAGGCTTTAAATTGTGGTGAAATTGTACAAAGTAAAGCGCCGAAAAGTATGCAATTTGCTATATAAAATTATTTGAAATTATTTTTCATTACTGTTTTAACTCAATTAAGTGTGCTCTTTTTAATCACAAATCTGTTTTCTAAAAAAAAAAACTAAAGCACTAACTACTCACTGACATACAGCAGAAGCAGACAGCAAAATCTCATTTATCGATCTGACGGCCATTTGATGAGTTTCCAATTCCTGCTTCTTGGAACCAACATAAATGGGCACTAAATGTGACCAAGAAACAATGAAATTGAAGCAACGTTTGCGTTAGCTCCGGCCAGCTTTACCGGGGCAGCTGTAAATGAATCGCCGTTTATCGTCCATGACACTTAGCCAAAGGTCAACGAAAAACCTAATTTGTTGTCCGGGTTTCGTTCCCGTTCCGTCCGTCCAATTCATTTGCTTCAACTGACTGACTTCATCTTTTGTTTTGCGGAAATGAAGGAAGAAACAATACCATAAAAGTGAACCGCACTTCCTACGGTACAGCTCGGTGCGGGCGAAATTGAATGGTCATCGGCAGGCCTGACTTTTGCTGTCTCAGCTCCGGAGGACCAGGGTTCAATTTCATCTGTCGCAAGAAAAAAACATCAACCCAACAAACCACAAGATGGTGTAAACGATCTGGGTTCGGGCCAGCGTTCAGGAAATAGTGCACAGTCACACAGCAACTCACCGCCCGGGCAGCTTACGTGTGAAACAATAAATTTGATTGGCCTGGGATGTGTGGCGGGCGGAGGTCACCCTACCAACTACGACCCTGGTTGCGCTAATGGTAGTTAGTTACTGTTTATGAAATGGCAATCGTTCGCTGGGTTTTATTTGATGCGCACGGTACCATCATCCATTACGGTACGATGGGATGTAATCGAAGGCAATGGGCGATTACTGACGGTGTGTGGTTGCTGTCGTTTTTGTACAGAAACTGGGAAAAAACGGGCGGAAAAAGCTTTCAGTATTTACAAATAGATTGGTTGGTTTCGTTGATCTTTGTATGATAAAGACAGTGATTTGAAGTTTTTTAGTAGATTGGATACTGATTCGACATATGAATTATAATTGACAATTGTCAAACATATCATATCGAGAGAAGTAATGATTTTAAAGATGAAAAATAAATAACTTTACTTTTGATGTGGATCGTCAAAACAGTTAAAATAAATTGAATTTTAAAAATTGTGTGAACCCTACGGAAAAATGCCAACGGCATTCTCACACAAATAAATGCTGGGCTGATTATGGCTAGACAAATTATTAACAATTTGAAGAATGTTAATGCCAAAGAAACAGTTTCTTATCGTAATCTGATCCTAATCGGATAGAATTCCAATTGAATCCTAATCTGAAACCTAATCCAATCCCAGTCGAATCTTAATCCCAATCGAATCCTAATCGAATACTCATCCCAATCGAATCAGAATCCCAATTGAATCCGAGACCCAAACGAATCCGAATCCTACTTGAAGAACTATTGAATCGAATCCGGCAATCAGGATCCAATCCAAAAAGGATCTTTCTATGGATTGAGTCGTTAAACCTTCAGAGTTCCGATTCTGTCAACAATAGTTGTTGGAAACTTCATATTGTTCCCAACCCAGTTGTCCAGCGCCCCAGTTCTCCACCGGGAGCTGGACAACTCCAACCTGGATCGCCCAGGTTGCTACACTACTTTAAAGACAAACAAAAACCAACATTTTCATTGCAAATGATAGAATTTTTCGTTGTACTATACAAATTGTTTCCAAAAAGACGAAAAAAATAGGATCGTGATCAAATTATATCTTGTTTGACACTTGACGCAATGTTTGACACTTTCTTTCGGTCTTTAAATCGAATTAGTCCGGATAATGGCTTACCATCCTCACTACGGCACTTTAAAATCAATATTTCAAGTTCTCCTAGGCAGTCACCAGTTTAGAGTGACTTTTAAAGTTGCTTTTCATGCGTTCAAAGGAAGAAATACTTCATGTTTACAAACTCCCCACATCCGTAGACATTTTAAATACTTTCACCCCACGCCGACACTCACCAGCAAACCGTTTTAAGCCGTTCCTCTTCCGCATCTTCGATCGACTTGGTGCTGTTCGGATGGCTTCTGCCCGGATGTTCGTGCTGCTGCTGTCTGTGATGGTGATGCTGATGCTGACTCATGTCACCGTTGTGGTATTGGCCACCGTTACCACTGCTCAGGACAGCTGCCGGATGTGTGGCCATTGTTGGATAGGCATGTGAGGCGGCTACCGTCGTGGTGGTTGTCGTTGCCACCGTTTGGCCTATCTTCGCCATGGTGCTCTGGTACCGGGTCGCACACACTTCGTAGTCTTTTTTCACGTGCCGCATGCATGGTGCATGTCTAAGAAAGTCTGTTGATGGTGGTTGCACGGGTTGGAAACGCCAGTGTCCAAACACACCCGAAACCGCATCCGGCAACATTCCGGTACGGTGCGACCAAACCCGGAACACGGACGATGGTTTGAAAGGAAGGCAGAAAATAGAAATTGTAGAAAGAGATAAGGTTAGTTTTTGTCTGCTTCTTCACTGTATATTGTGCATGTCAATTCAATTTGGTTTCCCACTTTCTCTGTTTTTTTTTTTTGGTCATGCCGTTTAGTGTCATTGTCGTTCAGGGTTTGTTCTGTCGTTGACATTCGCTTGCCCCTCAAATACGATCAACGGCTCTATTGGTGAAAAGAAAATGAAACTACCGAAGAAAATAGGAAACGAAAACGACACGGTTTATGTCCATGACTAGTGATTAGATGAAAATGTGTAGCATAGAATAGCAAGAAATTATAGCAAGCACATGAACAGGGTACAAAGTAGATAGCCGCAAAAAAACAAACAAACAAACATCTCTAAACAATCTTAAACGATAGAGAAACTTTCCCAATCGTTCGTAATAGCAGTTCCCTACGCCATGAAACGATACTGACCGGGAGAATGGCACTGCACAATCCTTCACCAGCCCTTCATCTGGGAACACAATTTCGATTGAAGCTTCCCACAAACGCAAACACTACAACACTAAGAGCTCATAATGTGGTATCTTTAAACCGCAATGGTTTTGGTTTGTGGATAATGTAGCTGTCGTTGTAGTAGAGCAGCTGGAAAGCAACGCAACGAATGGTTCATTAAGTATGAGAGTAAATTACTCAATTATCGATATCCGATCGAGGTATAGAGCACTTGCTTCTTGTGAGTGACGGGAGGTGGCGTGTTTAGCATGATGGGGATGTTGACCTGTAATGCATTTCCGCACAGATGGTACAAACTGAAGCTCAACTGTTCGATGTTTGATTTCGAACAATCACTTGGATGTCTTGCAATGCTTTTATCAATGGCTTACTATCAATGTTATCCCAGATTTGCTAGGTGCTAGCAATTCTAGATAACTTGGATAATGAAAATGTTCGTTTTCCGCTTATTTATTAAATGATTATTTCATGATTTTACTAGTGACTTATTTTGATACTTTCAATGCAGAACTGAGTGGAAAATTTGCTGAGCAGAAGAAGTAAAAAGAATAATCTTTGAGTTAATGTTTAAACAGAGCTATTATTGCATTTATTCTTTCAAAATTTTTGCCTCCAGTGTTCAGTGTGGCAAACTAATATTACAAACTAATATTGAGGATTTTTTGCAAAATAACCTGTTGTACACCGTGTCGCCAAGAGTGCATCTTGTATCTCCATATTTCTCCAACTTTTCTGAACAACTACACTTTCCTTGTGGACGCTTGCCTCCATTTTTCATCTGAGTTTATTTTTTTAAACATACAATATTTGTACCAATGTTTAAATTTCTCGAACCACCGGTGGCCCCTAAGAAGCATCTTTTTATGTGTTTAAAAGTTGGACACAGGATGGACACAACTTATAAACGCAAGACGTGACGTGTCCGGAGAAGCCAGAACAAGTACGGCGTTCCTCTACGTCAAGTAACATTATAGCACTGAGCACATGGGTTGAGTCTTGCAAAAAGTGCTGGCAGGTCCTGCAACAAATAGTCTCTCACGTTACAATTCCACTGCTTAAAAGTGCACAGAGTCCGCCATAGTTTCCCGGGACTCCTCATAAAGGGCACCACACTACGGATGTGTATTTCGGCAGAACGCACTAAGAATCTGAGTCGTGAAAACACAGCTTTTTGTCAACGAACACCCCAAGATCCCTGACTGAGGCCTAAAGACACTACTGGCCTGTTTGGTTGTAGACTGGAACGAACCGTCGGCGTTACGCAGTTGGCTATCGGGAGGGAGCCAGCAAAATTTATCACAAACCTTGTTTTGAGTAACATTTTTGAGCATCAAAAGTGCTCATCATACAACTTTAAGCGTGATGTATAATTCTTTTGAGTTAAAGATTAAGGTGTTAAGCTTAAGGTGTAAAATATTATTTTGGGAGCTTTTGAGAACCGATTTTTATAAAAATATGCAAAAACTTTGTTATTTCTTTACTCGTATAATGAAGAATGCATTTAACTTTCTTCATTTAACTTAATGAATTTCATTAAACATGTTAATATGTTTTTTTTTTAGAATTGTGTATGTTAGTCATTTCTTCGGAATTCGGAAATTTTTAACGCTCTTGATAGTCTATTCATCTGATTGCTACATAGCAGTCGCTTACTTTATACTTAATGCTTCTGTAAAATGTTGTTCCACGATATCTTCGTGCCTCCAATAACGCTTAAACAATTTTAATGTAAACAACGTACTTAGCAAACACTCCTCCTCAAACTCCTTTAAACTCCAAAACGAACTGCAGAAAACCGGCAGCTGTAGCATGAGCTAACCATTATCCTTTAAGTAGCAAATTCACCTCAACTAACAAGGACGAAACTTGCTGAAGCTGTGCTATTCTGTATCTGACTCTGCCAAGAGCTCTACATACTCAGTCAGGGGTGTTTGCTTGGCAAAATCCACATGCACAGCAATCGTTACTAATTAGCACCGTACAAGAAGCTGCACGCTTTTTCCCACCGCCAGACAAATAATGAATTATCCGCTAGAGGAACATTCTTTTCCGGCTCCCTTTTTTTTATGGACAAATTTAACCCACCCGGTCCGCGGAACAAAACCCGGCTTATAATTAAACGGGATAATTCTACTTCACTACACGGGGCCGGATATTGGAACCGGGTGGTTTGGTTTGTGTGCAGCTTACTCCGAGACTGTACGAGTGCGATCTGTCACACATAGCTCTTAGGTCAGTGAAAGAAAGCCCTGGCCTCCGCAATGCGCAATGTGGGTAAAACATTGCGTACGACACCTTGGTGCTGAGATTGTGGGCGAGTCTCGTTTATTTTAGCGTTCGTTTTTAGTATTCACATTACTGGATGAAATGATTTTTCTCTTTTCTTCTCCTCACACCAATCTCAACGGGGGTTCATTAGCTATCGAATGCTCGGTGACTCGTAAGGAGGTGATGTTACGGGAAAGCAAAAATTAGCTACAACCATCAACAAACAACAAACACACACTTCAAGCCACGCGCACACCACGTTTAGCACAAATTTCAACTCAACTCAACTTTTGCTCATTCAACTTGACTGCTAATTGACGATTTACCATGCACGGCGGAAGTGCGGAAATCTTTGGTGAAAAACTTTTTCCTTCACATCATCGACGCGCCCAATCACGGGCCAAATGAGATGGAAATGGCCAACTTCGACTTCGACTTTCGGGCTAAAAAAAAAGTGAAAAATCTCAGACGATCAGGTTAAGACCAACCGGCTTATCGCCGAGTCGAGCCTGTGGGAAAACATTAGCATGTGGCCAGCTTGCTTCATAAGTTCCAAGCTCTGCCAACAGTGATTGTATGGTATTTTTTCGGTAGAACACATGGCGTAAGTTTATTTCTTTCCACATCAATGCCAACATGCAAAACGGCGTAATGTTTTTGAATGGTTTGGTAAGTTTTTTTTTGTGCCGGGATGCTTTGAGCCACCTGGAGCGTGAATTGTAGGGTAATGGCTTTGATTTTAGTTTGGTATGGTTGTTTTGTTTCTCTTCCGTGCTGGTTGGGTAAGTACATCCTGTTGCTGCTGGCAAGATCAGCTGTGGAAATGCTTTGATCACGTACGCAGTGTAGAGCATTAGTCAAGTTTATGGGAGGGTTTTCAAAAAGCATTTTTAGATACAGGGGGAGTGAAAAAAATCAAAGAATATGCTTCATTAGCTAATTAATTTAAATGTATTGGCAGTAGTTAAGTAAAGGCTGTTCTTAATTAATTAAACCCTGGACACGAAACTTATGCAAGCTAGTACTTTCACGTCTGTATAATTTATTTTGAATTATTTTCCAGATTGCATACCTTTAGGCGATATGTTTCGATGAAAATGGCAAATTGTGTGTTGCAATTCAAAGGCTCTTTTAGCATTTTTATTTCAGGTAATATTCTATCAAACATTAATTAAAACATCTTTAGTTTAAAAATGATACTTTTTGCTGTGGTATTGGTAAAAAAAAAAAAATTTAAACACAACAAAAATTAAATTAAATGCTACAAAACGATTGTTTTGCTTCATTTATTCGTCTGCTAGTTGATTACATATTTGAAACTATTCTAAAACAAAGGTGAAAATATGACAAAGAGTCACCATAGTCAAAATAAATATTCCAAAACAAATTGATTACCATCAAAATACTGCACCATGTTATCTCATTAAGCTCATAACCTCCGATTGAAGAACAACATCAGTATTCAAACCAAATATTCCAAGTCCAAATATGCCCAACCCTATCATACTGACACGTACACCGAAGATCAGTACATTATGGAATATTTGTGGTTCTTTCAGATGGTTCGTGATTTCGACCAACCTAACGAACCGCAACGTGTCTCAGCAAAGCACAAGCTACCCTTCACAGCAGCTGAACCGGTGAGCTAGACTACAGTCAATACTTCTTTTCCATCTACATAGCTTCGCATCGCATCATAATGATTGACGATACCGATACGACCAACAGCACCAACCATTAGAGCACGAATGTCCTGCAAAACGTGCCACCGAAAAGCATCCAAATCTTTCGTGTTCGATACAGAAAAATTCCATCATCGCGTGGTGACCAGCGCGTCAGCGCACTGTGCCTATATTTAGGCGCTTTCACGCTTTGCGCCCCGGTTTCGAAGGCGAAACGGAAATAGAAATATGTGGCGCACGTACGTACGTAGTCCGGCGGCATTCGATCGTCAAGCCCGTTAGACGATGAACAATGCATTGATTCAACGTACCCGAAAGCTTGACAGTTTGAAAGATTGGTATCATATTATTGGTTCGATGCATATAAATCCAGTTTAAAGGTGCCGACGTAAATCGGATTGCATTGGTGGATGCACCATCCACATCTGCTACTTAGCCCTGGTAACGCTTCCAGGTGAGTGGGTGGTATGAAATGCGAAAAAGCTTTCCCTCGTTTAGTTCCTTTTCTTCACATCGAGCCATGCATCCTGTGCTGTGCGATACGTTTCCGATGTTTCGGACAACATCGGTCATCGTTAGAGGTGCATCTCCGGAATCCTTTCTATCTCTCACCCACACACCAGCACACACACTCACATCCACATGACAGCATTCATTTTGAAGTCATCGTCGTTTTGATGCATGAGCGGACGTGTGATATTGGGTACGTGACACTGCTCCAAATGGAGGATATCATCAGTCAGGGGAAAATTGATAAGATTTCCTTCCCAACCCCAATGGTTCCACACGTCACCGGCATGGCTCTTTGTTGTCCTTCCCATGAAACCACTGATTCCATAACCGAACCGGTGCATCACTCGGAGGTAGTGCTTTTGTATCGTTCGGCCACCCGGCGGCAGCACTGTGGGCACGTTTATCCTTTTGAAGGATACGGCGCACCCGACTGCTGCCAACGTCAACGGACCCGGCATACTTTCAGACGCATGGTTATTGTGCTTTTAGCTAACCATTGTCCTCAGCGTTCCCTTTGGCTAGTGCCATCCATGTGACTGACTGACTGCCCGAATGGCTGACGCTCGGGTAGAAAGGCGCAAGGAATGCTTCCTGTCAACTACCACACAAGAAAACGCTCAGGTCAGTAGTGACGATCGTTCGAATGCTCTCTAGCCCTGCTCCTATCCCGGAGCAGTGTAGCATGGAGTGGCATGGAAAGACCTAGAAATAGAATAACACTCAGCAAGGGGGCTTATCGATAAGTCATTGCATCTGTTTGAAGTTACAACTTCGCCAGAACTGCCCTACTGTACCCTACCTTGGCGGGGTTTCCTTTCTAGGTATTATAACACCTGCTAAGGAGTTTGTGATGACATGGGAGAAAAACAATTTTACAAAATTAATTCTTCTTATTCTTGGATAAACGACCCGCACGGCTCATGTCGATCATCTAATGGCTTATGAGAGATTCCATGAAGTTACACAGTTAGTCCTCACTACGGAGAAACGGTCCGGATCGCTATCACCTCGACCATCGGCAATGCAAAAATGATTGCATTTCTTCAATCTGGTTTGCAATCACAATGCAGTTTGAAAACAAATGTGAATGTGTGTTCGATTGATAATTAAGTACATTGTGATTTGATGCATTGGCTATGCAACGCATAGAACACCATGCGTCTCCATGTAGTTTCCGGAGACTTTTTGAGATAGGGATTTTTACAGGATATGAATTTGTCAAATAGTCCAATCTAACGGAATAAAAACATTCCCTTATTCATGGTAAAATTATATTATTAATATTTTTTTCTATTTTTATTTTTGTATTGCATTATATTTTAACTCCAAATCAGGATAAAGAAGCGCAAACTTCTGTGCAATTTGATGTCTCTCGGATATTTCGGGCCTTGAGATTGATTTACTACGCACTCAAGTGAATGAAACAATGATTGAATAAATTCCTTTACCAGAGGCTCTCTCTGGTCGTCGAGATCTGCCATAATATTTACAATGTCTTAGGTCTGTGGTGCGAGTGTTATATAGCTACTGCATTTTTTTGTAAAATAGTGTAACAATTTTTTCCATGAATTGTTGAAAAAACATAGTTTAAAACTTAATAAACTTTTTGGGCAATTGCTGGGTTTAAGTGTCATTGAAATACATTTTTTTAGATAAAAAATCTCAAGCATAATTTCGATATTTCAAGCTATACTCTACTGCATTATTTAATAACAAATATTAGCGTTCGTCCTTCATAAAAAAAATTTTGATCTTAATAGAAAATCATGATCAAGTACAAAAAGATGTAATCCTTCCAATTTATAAAGGTTATTTCCTCAATCTTCAACAATCTACCTTTTCCCACTCTGGTAATCGCTTCAATGATTGTGCACTGTACCCCGCTTAAATACGACTAAATGCACCTTCCAAACTTTGCTTCAAACTAGCGATGCAAAGCTACCGAAGACCACCGCCAAATAAATGGCGTGAAGAAACCCGTAACTCATTTACGCTCGCAGTGTACATTAGCTTTCCCACGCCGAACGTTACCAGACGCGTTAGCTAAGCTGCTGAGCTGGGTCGACGATGAAACCATTCCCATCGAGAACCGTCCAGCCCGGTCTAACCATCCTGTGGACTGAGGCTTGCACGATGCCTAACACTTTCACGCCAGCAATTTGTTGATGGGAAGTAAAACTTTTCTCGTTAAGCCAAACACCGGGCTTAGGGTGGTTCGGCTCTCTTTCAGGTGCATTCAATATAGACACACACACACATACACACCGATAAAAGAGCAACAGTGCAATAGCGAAAATAGCGGAAGGACATAGTTGTGCGGTTTTAGAAGCATTACCGTCAACGGCAAACCATTGAGAAGGCAATTTTCAGCTCGTCCCTCACAATTGCTGCCCGGCATTCGCGTGAAGCGATGATCTTCGTGCGCTCGTGGGGACCACGTTGCGGTCTGTAAGGGTAGTGGCGTTTAAGCCACTTGAATATGAAAACAGCTCAATTACAGCTAATTAAGACACAACAGCTAACCACTGACCAACAACAAAAAAAAAGGACGAAAAAGTGAAAATGGTGGAAAAGATTCTTTCGTCTGCGTTCGAGCGTTGGTGGACAAGCTTTCTATCTGTGAGGGTGTTTACCTAGGGGAGGGAAATGGTAGGAAAAGTTGCACATTTTTTCTTGTTGTGCTGATTTTTTTTTTTTTGTATTTGCTTGATGATAATGCAACCTTCGCTGGTGAACCGATCAGGCGTAGCGAGATGGAAAAAAGTGATACGGGCAGCAAAAACCAACCAGAACCAGTGGTAAAGTTTTACCGAGAGGATAATCAGCGTAATTTGCTCGAATGGCCAACTGCTACCACAACGGAAGGGTGGTCCCAGGTGGGTGCAAGTGGTGCGAAAGCGTTTGATTGTTAAGGACGATGATGAGAGGCTGTTAATGATCACCTTACCTTTTCGATAGGCACTGATTGCTGGTAATCGGAGGATGGGTAATTTTTTCTTTTCTCGTTCGCAAAATGAACTGCCACCAACGGTGTAACAACTCTGGCGGACGGGTACAATAAATGGCAATTTTGTGTGTGTGTGTGAGCTGCTAAGCGGAATAATAATTACGCTTTCATACTGTAGGATTACAGTTTTAATACGTCCTTACTTCATAGCGAGGATTGTTTGTAGTTACGTTATTCTGCTCCTAAATTTATGCAAACAGAATTGCAAAAATTATCTAAAAACATTTTAAAAACGCCTAAAAGTATACAATTTGAATAAACATCTAAAAAAATCCTGTAACAACTCCCAAAAGAAGGAGGGAATGGCTTTAGATTTTTGTACGATATCAGTAGAAGAAGTGCTAAAAACTATGGCGTTGAGCCATAATTCTAAAACAAATAATAAAAATAAAACAAATAAACTCTTTAAACTATGTGGTTTTCAAGCTTTTTGTATTCATAATACTGCACCAGTTTCAATCACACAACTCTGTTTCAATAGTTCTCTCATCACTGTACGACAAATTGATTGTCCCGAGCGTCCCGGACATCGGAACATTGTGCTCCCGGAAACGAACAAAAGCCTGTAACGGTGAGGATACCTGCATGTACACACGCACAGTTTACGTGCTGACGCAGACTAACCACAAGACAGCATTACCCATCACTATAAACTACAAATACACACACTACACAGAACCGAACAAAAAAAAAAGGAGGAAAGGTGAGAATGGAGCATGATAGGGGGACCGGATGGTGAAGCAAATGAAAGAATGAAACAACGGAACAGAGATGAAACACATTGATATAATTATTACAATACGTACGTGCCTTCCTGATATGGGCCTTCCTCGCAGAGCTCGTGTATCACTTCATTAGTGCCGTGGTAGAGTTTGTTGAAGTGGTCCCGCTGATGAATATTCATGCAGCGTCGGGTGTAGCTTCGTATACAGTGCAGTCCGGTGTGGAGATCGCTGTGGAAGGTGGTAAGGGAGAGAGAGAGAGAGAGAGAGGGAGAGCTATCACCAATGTATCCCTAGTACTTATCACTATGATTTAGATGATTGAATGTTGTTGAGGGATGATAAAAGGTTTTATTGTTTGCGATGGTGTGATGGGAAACATTTTAAATGTGTTTATCCGCCAAGATTTGTACAAACAAGGCTCAGTTTTCTCTTCCATAAACGGCTCATTGTTACACAAACACCGTTTGTCATAATTTTCCATAAAAACCTAACATCGATTTGTTAGCAGAATCAACACTTTTACGACCGACACTGTAAATGTCGCGCCCGGTAAACCCTTCACAAAACCGTGCCCCAAAAAAAAAACTTTCCCCTTTTGCTAATGCTCTAATGAAGAGTCGCAAGATTTTTGGCAGCGCCAGATCTCCCCTGAGAGTAGGTCAAAACGAGCGGCTAAACAGCTTTTTATTCCGGCTTCCGTTAACCGACGACAAAAGATGCGTTGCGTGCGTGCCCTCATTCGGTATCCATTCCGTGCCGATCAAACTAGGTCGAATTTGTTCGTTGTCATGGCTCGCAGAGCTGACTGTGTGGCGCTGCTAGCCCGGTTTTGCCTGTCCACACGGATGCTGCAGAGCAGACAGCGAGTCGGCGCTTGATTGAATTGATTTACTGTATAATGAGCGTCGGCTAGCCATAGTGTCGCCCTCGAACCGGCTGGGCTGGCGCCAGACTTTCGGTTAGGTTTTATCGGTGGAAAAGGGAAAGGAAAATGTAAGGAAAAAAAAACACACATTTCCACATCTCTGATGGTAAGGGTTTTGGTTGGGCATCATGTTCAAGGAGAATAAAACAAAGAGATTGGAAGTCAACCATGAAAGAAGCGTGGAGGCACTTTAGATTTTGGGTAAGAGTATGTCAAGGGCTAGGGAAAATGCTGACCTTGTTGATGTTTTGCTTTTTAATAAATGGTTGTTTGTGATTTCTGATTTCTGAACAGCGAAATACTGTTTAAGTAAAGAAAATGTCTATAATCAGACTTAATGTTGAGTATATCAGACATGTATCTTGGCATAGTTCCCATATGGGAAGGCAAAAATAGTTATCACTGTGTTGTTTTGAACCATATCTATTCAGAGTAAATTTTTTACCAGTTTTAACTGGTAAACTTAATTTCAGAATTGCTGAATAATTCGACAGTAATTGAGGAACTCTGCATGATTATTTTCCCTGTTTGTAGCTCAAGGATTCTATGGCCCTTAAACTTTGTTCTATCGTTTAGCCTGAGCGAATCATGCTACTTACCTTTCTTACCGGACTAGATTAATTTTTGGACTAGGGACATTCTAACACAGAAGAATGACGGTACAGTGCATATTCCTTTTCAAGATTATAACTGGGACCGTTGACGCCTTGTCTGTTCTAGGGTCTATAAACATCTTAGCTTCTAGTAGATCGAGGCTCCTAGTCCGGTGCCATCTTGATGGCATTTACTGCGCTTTGCATACATTTAGGCGTTTTTCGCAAAGTGACGAACAAAGTTCGCCGGGACGCGAGGCTTTATGAAGCATTTACCGAAAAATTTCACTTTTACTTTGTACAACATGATATTTTAGAACATTTTTCAATGATTGTACCTTAAGGCCAAATAAAGAAAAATGCAGAAGAGAGTTCTTTAATTACAGTTTTTTAAGTACATGTCTTTAACAACAGTCTTTAATCTAAACGATGACTCTTTCAACTCTCAAGGTCATCTAGAGCAGCGTTTCTAAACCTTGTTTACACTGATACTAACGATGTGAAACTGCGAATAGAGCCTTCATCTTTAAAGCATTCCATTCAATAAAATTCAACACCTACACCTCTTTATTTCTGTCACTCAAACATTCCATCGAAACAGCCACCAAAACAAAAGACAACATCACTTCCCACACTCCTTCCAAGCCTGCGTGGGATGCATTTCAAAGTGGATGCTGTGTGCTTGCCCACCACCAGCCACTAATCCACGTAGCCGATTGATCCCTTCATCCACCACCACGCAAACCATCACACTAATAGCGTACCATTCATCTAGATCACAGAGAACCGCCACGACAAAATCGGCACGCCCTCACGCCGGAATAGAGAAAACCATTCATTTACTGTCGCGCGGCTTAAATCCACGCACGCACATCAAACCTATCATCTTCAGCTGTAAAATTTACACTTACACTTGCCTGTACACGCCAGCCCACGAGCTCGATGGTTGTGTGCTTTTGTACAACAATTATTGATTTACACACAGCTAATTATGTCGCACACCGTGCACCATGCCCCCCAAACATTCACCACGCGGGAGACAAATTTTACAGTTCATGATCTGATAACGAGCCATAAAAATAAGCCATATCTCCCCATGGTGGCCCCTGCTTCCGGTTCCGGATGTTGTGTTTATTTGGTTGCGTTATTCATTAGTGCCAGGTTTTGTGGGTGCGGAGGGTGATGATATTTCGAGCTGACGCTCATATCCTAGCGCGATAAAACATCATCTCCCACACCTTCCCGAAAAGCGGCGCGGAAAGGTGAATGAAATGTGAGCGCAAAGGGTAATAAAATGGTCGAGTGTTGCTGGAAAGAAAGGAAGGCAGCTACTGAAAATGATGGTGTAATTTGTCTCAACATATCTTCTTCTGACATTTCCGGATGAGGCGAGACACGGTAAAGTTTGGCAAAGGGGTGTGTAAACTGGATCGAGGTGCCGAGGTACATGTAACATACACATTTCGTACATTTGGCATGGTAATCATTTTGTGGCCATAACCCGTTTTTCGTATCGGAGGCTGAATGTGGTAACTTCGTGAGATTACCGGCTTCCCTCTTCTCCACGCCTGGCAGTACTTTCGCTTATCAGTAGGCAAGTAACAGCAGCCAGTGCACACACAAACACACACACAGACGATACAGACGTATACTTCGCTTTACGGGCTCGTTTCGCATCGCATAATTGCCAACCCATTTCCGGTTCCGGACCGAACCGGACGCTTGGGCAGTAAAAAGGGGATGTGGTAAATTACTCCCTTTAAATTGAGTTAATTTCATTAGGAAAATTTCATAAATTGAATCACTACCTCCGTTTTCTCTGTCGCGTCTGTGTTTCATTCATTCCGATACACAACCACCGGTACGGAATGAGTCAAAGTGAGGATAGATGTTGCTACCGCTTCTATAGCCGCACGGGAGACAAATGTATTCGAGTGCTTCGTGTGTATGTTTGCTTGAAATAGGCTTCGAAACTTTGCTCCCGACACGTGCAGCCAGTTGTTGTTTTTTTGTTTGAGTAACAACTTTCCAAAAACAAAAACCTCGTGTGTGTGTGTTGCGTTTAGAGCCTGCATCGTGTCCAAGGGAAAAGCTATTGCGCGACTGTCATTATTCATTCTGCACGTCGCACATCTGTGTGTGTGTCCACAGGGGGAATGTCAACCAAGCTGGTGCGGCCACCGTCATACTTTTGAATGAGCCAACCTCCACTGTACCTTCGCAGGTTTTCCCGTCTGAAGTTTTCGAGTCGTAGTCGAAATTATGTCGTCAGCACCATTCCGAAGACAAACGCATCCGTGGAGGATACGAGTTGTTAGAACGATGCGGCACGTACACAAGCAACAAACACACACACACAAAGGATGCGTGTTTTGCTCCGCACTCTGTATTTTTGGCTAGCATTCGTCAAAAACGACACACTGACCGAATGACTGACAGGAAAGCAGCATAATATGGCGGTAGTGAGATAATTTAAAAGAGAGAAGAAAAAAAACAAGCGGATATCTGTTTCATGCTGCCTGGATAAAGGGGAAACAAAAAGAAAATGGAAAGCTAGAAAAACAGCAGTACCACCCGCGCGGCACAGTTGAAACCGAACCTTTGGCAAGGAGCAGCTTTTGTCATAAATTTTAATTACGTACACCATGTGTGTGTGTGTGTTTTTAGGTTAACCGTGGTATGTGTACTGTTCGCCTCGTTGTTGAGGTATAGTTTTGTGCGAGCATTTGTGCGTGTGTGGCACGTTTTGTGATTTGTTTTAGATGTTTGTTTTGTGTGTATGGACTGTGAAGATGATCACAAAAGGGGTGACACATTTAAGGAATTTAGTATAATGTTTTAATGAAAGTTTTGCTAAAGGGTAATAAAGGCTCTCAAGTTGTACGGGATTCATCTCATGCTAGCTTGTGTGAAAAATCACTGTAGATTGTGACCATTATGCGTAGGACATAAAAATATTATTTAAATAAATCATTATTAAAATGAGGAAATTTATTTGAAATTATTGTTAAGTGTCGCAAAAGCTAGCTTTTATATGAGACTAATTTATAAAAACATTTCACTTACTAATTTCATAATTTAAACGAGACAGTTCATACTGTAATTGAAATAATACTATAGTGAGTCATATTTTTTTAATTTAAATGGCTCAATATACGGAAAAAATTAATATTTAAAAATGATTTGAGTAGAAAATTGATTGAATTACTAAAATTTTTTTAAAACTAGTTAAAAAAAGATTTTTGTTGGATTTTATAAACCAATAGTTTATAATTTTCAATATGTCCAACTCAGTCATGTTCACAAACGACTGTGAAGCTTGCATGTGATTTTGCTGCGTGCAACTTGAGGGCCTATATTACTCTTTAGCCATGTTCACCCTCTGTTGGTTTCAAATAAATATGATGAATTTGTAAGGTGTATTGCATAGCTTTGGGCGTTTTTGTTCCTTGTTGCTATTTCTGATAGAGTTACACTAATTTTCATAATTCTAATTAAAAAAATACTAAAATTAAGCATGAAAAGGCGAAAAGGATAACCGACTTGTGAAGGTCCCTCTAGAATATTTGGTTGTTGTGTTGCGGTTTTTGCGTCCTGTTGGCGTTTTTCGCATAGTGAAGAAAAAAATTCGCGAAAAGGCTTTCTCGACTCGTCATCCAAACTTCAAAAAGCTCAAAAACAAAGTCTCTTCTTTTGATCACCCTTTCAAAATGCTTGCAAAATCCTTTAACGGTCAGTCAACGCTAGGGCAGGTTTCAGGTGCTAGCACTAAAAGAGCCATTTGTCTTGCCCCGCTAGTTTTAGCTGTCATTAAAATGAAACGGTGCGACACAACAACCGGTGCAAACGTGGCAATGCTCACTCTGTCTCTCAATCTACACGGTGGCCACCAAGTCTGAATGAGCAATTTTGTTTCTGTGTGTGCCACGTACGTGCTGTACGTGGGTTTGATTTGTAGAAGATTTTGCAAAGTTGGCAAAAAGTTACGCTTTTCGTCTGGGGGAAGATAATTAGACTTGGGTTCTGATTAAGTTGCTCTTCTGGTTGGAAACATTTAGAGGTGCCATTGTGGTACGTTTTGTTAGTAGAATTTATTTGAGAATGTTTTATATTTGATTTCATGCACTGTTTGTAGAGAAAATGGCATTATTTTTTAAATGTCTGTTTAGTAAGTTAAGAGTCCAGAAATTATGCTAAAAACACAGTTTGCAAATCTTCAATTCAATTATAAACAAAGATACTAAACATATCATTCTCGTCACTCTGGTACTTTTATTATGATTGAAACTTTACATTTCAATTTAAATTTTACATGCCTTCAAAAATCCCTTCTGCAACACTACTCTGCAAAGCTACTGAGCACAACTCAATCCAATGAAGTTGTACTAAAGATCCTCACCCACATCCACAAAGTTCTATCTGAAATCTGTTTCCATTTCTAACGCAACTAAGCTTCCCCCGTCATCCTCAACCCCGAAAGAAGCAACTATTCGAGTGTGTAATTGAGTGTTTGTTTGTGGGACCGTGTTCTATTTCACGCCTGCCCCCCTCCCCCCCCCCCCTTCTGGCATCATCCTGCCTTGACCGTCTATAGCTATCGAACTTCCCGGTTCAAGCTTGTCTTGCGTTCAACCGTTCGAAAGGACCAACAGCGACGACGATTACACACCTAACCCTTACCATTTCTTTCACACTTCTTCAAGAACTTGTGAAAAAGGGTTGTGAAAGATTAATCCCTTTCGTTTTTCTTCGCAATCCTTTTGTGCCGGACCTCGGGACAAGCGTGTGTTCAAAGTCACAGGACGACGTGTGACATGCATGAATCCGATAAACGAACGACCGCCTCCCACACGCTGAACTGAGGTTCTGACACATTTGCCTTATACTGACACTCGTTCGGTCGAACGATGACTTGGTGCCGTGGTGCCGAAGGGGATCTGTGGGTCGGTGATGTCCATTCGAACAACTTTACAATATATACACACATCCTCGTTACCATTCTGGGAGTGCATCAGCACTTTGTACGGTGCGGAGTAGTCCATTTCCCCAAGAACAGCTTCTAGCGTGAGGCTGGTCGAGCTTTATCCCAATCCCTTTTCTCCATTTCCGGTCACTTTGTTACGATAACAACTGTATCCTTTCCCCGGACGCACCAGCGGGTCCGGTGTATTTGCTTAAGTCGATTCACTTTACCTCGCCCTCGATTTCTGCATAATCGTCATTCGAGTGAGGCTTTTGACCGGAACCGTCTACGGAGCAGGGTGCCATGGTACGAAACCGGGTCAGCTTTTTGGTATTTACTAAGTACATCTGTTTGTTGCCACACTGTTTGGGGGCAGGTTGGATTTGCGAGCGAGCTTTGCCGGAACTTTGTTTGTCTCGCACCTCACACCCTGCGAATCTGCAACCGTCTGTCCATCTTTCGACCGCTTATCGCACCAGTTGGACACGTGAGAACATAAACTGGACCGGAGGAGACAACGAACTTCTTCCTCTTTGATCGTACCGTTCAATGGCAAAAGGTGGTCACTGCTAGTTCATTTATATTTCATCTGATTTGATATGTGAACTTTTTGGCAGATGACTAAGCCCCGGCATGCGTAAAAGTAGTGCCGTCCCACTGTCCACTGGATGGACAGTCGTCGTCCCTTGCCGAGGTGAAGCGAAACAGATGCACGCTACGGCAAGCGTGTGCCTTTGCACGCATTCCTGTCCACCTCTTGGGGCCAACTCGAGTTTGTCAACCAAGCTTGGTTCAAAGCCCTGGTCGTCCTCGTGAAACGCTCGAGTAATGTTTATTTATGTTGAAATACATGTTTTATTTGGCCCGAGCAAATAGCAATAGTTCCGTTGTAACGACTGCACCACGCGAGCCATGCGGCGAATGTACTTCGGGACGATGGCATACACTGGCGATGCTAAAGATTGGACACCGTTCGGGGAGCAAATGGAGCAAAGAAACGTTTTGCCTTTTGGGGTGGGAGAGCTTGCCTGGGATAAGTCATTCGAAAGGAAGTTGCTTGGTTAGCCGAACGTAAAACGGTTGCATTCAATTTCTAGCCGCTTTTACCAGAATGTTGGCTGCTGCCGAAAAAAAAAAGAGGACCGTGTGGACAATATTGTCGGCCTGCTTGACTGTATCGCTTGTGTATCGGGTCGGGTGGGTTTGAATTATTTGTAATATCGTCCCTATCCTACCGGGCAAACGGAAACGGGGAAATGCAGTTTTCTTATTGAATTTTTCGTCCAAACCTCATGCGGGAGAAGGTCTGACTCATGTGCTGTTGGGAAATGAGATTCTTTGGCAAATGTTAGATTCCCTGTACGATGGGTGCTTTCGTGCGTATTCTAAACGGGCGTCGGTGTTATCGAATGCAACATTCAGGTGGAATCGATTCAGGGGAACATCGGGCTGAAATCTATTGCATTCCCTATTTCTCATATTGGATGTTCGATTGGATAAGGATAAGGTTAATGAAAGCTTTGCTCGTGGGTGCTGTGGATGAATGGATGGAACTATACATTTTAAACTTCTGATGAAGAATACCACAGAAGCAACCCATTTTGTGAGTGATAATCGCAGCGTGTGTGAAATGTAATATATAGCTTTCAAATGGATTTTCAATAAACCTGCACTAAGGGGTTGTTCCGGCACTGGTACTTTTTGGGAAAGCCTGGTGCAAACTATTATTATGAGGATAAGAAATAGTTTCGCAGGTAGTTGTTGTGATATTGAAATATTTCTAGACAGTTTTCGAGAGAAGTCCAGTGTAAACGATTATTATGACTGTAGGAAATATGTTACGCTCGGAAAACTTTGCAGCAAGGAGCGAGGAAAGCGAGAGGATATGTAGGTAACAAGTATTTTGAGTTATTGAACTTAAAACATAAGACATAAGTACTAAATGTGTATATACAGTTTTTAATTAAATAACAAGTTTCTTTTGGTGTGAATGGACATTTTTGTTAAATAAAAACGGTGACAAATGTTGCAGTTTAGCCAATGAATATTTTACTCGAGCAATATTAACTGTCTCAACCGATCAAACCTTGCATTTAGCAGTGAAGAGAGCAACCGACGGTATACAAAAATTGTAATTCTAACAGCACTAAAAATTTATGAAAATTTCAACTGATTATAATTAGAGAAAATGTTCTCTAGTTGGAAGGACGTAATGTGAGCTTTAAATACAAGCATTTTTTTTGTATTGTAATATACTCAAGAAAGCCACCACCCTGACAAAATCTGATCCTCACTAAACAAAAATTCCTAAATGTAGGCAGAGCCAAGGATTTTTTTAGTGTGGTTGAAATGAGTTGGTTGGTAGAAAGTATGGTTTAAAATTGAATTAAAACTCCTTCACTCCCTCTGACGAGCTTTGATCTCAGGGTGCATCAGAGTACTAATGCATCCTGAAAGTGGGATCGCGTGCGCTTCGGAAATGGCACTAACAGTAAGTGCGAGGCTCGATGGTGTAGGTGACAGCGGCGCCAGTCTTCACACGGCAGGACCACGGTTCAAATCCAATCCGGACCGTCCCCACTTAAACTATACAACTATGGGGTATCGGAAAGTCTAGAAAGTCATTCGATGGCCGGCGTGACCTGAGAGGCCCGTTTTTTTGTTATTCATAACGGACGGCCTGGCTGTATTGGTTACAACAAAATTAAAATTAGTATACTCCTTTCATCTTTGCTGGGAGACATTTCTTTCTCCGAGCTGTGAAAGGGCACCATATCCCGGGTGTGCTCGCTTGTTCCGTTGCATATATTCCGTCATCCAAAGCCAAAGTCGTGTTCATAGCGAGGGTCTTATCGTGTGAGGGCACCTTATCCCGGGGTGTATGTGGGCGTTTCCATGCTCGTGGTCCTGATGGTAGCGGGGGTCTTGATCGTTTTCCATTTCGATGGTTCCTTGATTGTGTCCGATCATGAAGTCTCGCTTCTTCTCCCTGTCGCTGGATTGTCCATCCATAGCATCGGCCGGTGAAACTTCTTCGATATGGTACACACTTAGAAGCCCGTTAAGCCAAGAAGAAGTAAGTGCACGCGATCGTATACAACAAGGCAAAAAAACAAGGAACGAATTGGAAAACAAGGCCTTACAATCAATGTACAACATCAGCGAAAGAAACGTTGAAAACCCGATGCAGAACCGTAATTCTGGTTTTGATTTTTAAGATTGTATTTCAACAATGTGTGGTGATCTAAATCAACATGAAAATTGGAAAACTTTTACATTGTTAAGTAATCCCAAAGTACTAACTGTCGTACAAATCACTTTTGTCAGTACAATAATGTACCCTCAAGAAGCATTCAGACGCAAGAGATTGAATTCATCAATAAATTCACCTAATTTTTACCACCCTAATTCCTAATGGACGGACTAAATTGGATTTCTTTGAATGTTTTGTTGGTGTTTGAAATTATTCGGCTAGATTTGAAATAAAATCTACCATTTCTAGCCGCAAACTTTTCCCATCGAATATCGAATAGCTCATTTCTCAGCCACTGGGCCACCGAGTTTTCTTGTACCGGCGCCATTCTCAGCCTTGCGATTGACAGACGCCGTCGTCTTTGCGATCACCACCATCGTCATCATCGGTGTTCGGATGCTTCGTAGCTTTCCCAATGTGACGATGGTTGAATTCCAAGCTGGGTAATACCATTTGCCCGTATCCCAGCGCAAAAGGTTCAACTACCCGAGAAGGTGGTTTCAAATCACTTCGCACATAGGATGCACACACTCACTTGTCAATTGCCTTCTGCAATCTAAACCCGTCTGCTAGGGGAGCATTATTGGTGAATGCTACGCTGCTGCTCATAGAAACGGATTCTATGCAGCTAGAATTCGACTTTGCAGCTTGGTACTTTTCACGCCACACCCGTTGCGTTCGTCTTCGGTCCACCGGAAATGTGTTAAAACGTTAAATTAGAAAAGTTTCTCACTTCTAATTATTCGCCTGGCTCGAGTCTCGAATATTATCACGACACTTTCCCCGGGAACGGTGTAGAACAGTTAGTCCAGAGCGTGTGTGTCTGTGTGTGCACACTTGTGAATGAAGTCGACGACAACCCGAAAATAGTTTGACGCCTTCCGCTTTCGACCCTTCGGTGCCGGGATTTGACTTTCCGCGTGCCCTGCGTTAGTTCGCATTGTTTGCCCCATCCGGTCAACCGGACGTATATGGCGGTAGATACTCGGTCTGGTGTAGCCCAACCCGATCGTTTTGTTGTTCCGGCGGTTGTTTTGAGGTTTTCACCCTCTGTACATATTCGCATGGGAGTCACTTTTCCGAAGTTTCACAGCTGCTTCCGGTGGGTAGCGATAGACGGAAAATAGCGTGTGTGTGAGAGGGAGAGAGAGCGAGCGTGTTGTGGGACGTGTCTATGAACGCAGTACACAACAGCATGTACCATGTGGTTCAACCGAACTTCAACTGCATCCGACCGGATCGTTCTGTGGTTTTGCGTCGGTAGGGCTAGCTGACTCCAACAATCCTACCACCGTCACCCACCACACACGGCCACTGTCGACAGGACACGAGTACGAGTGCCCCTATTAGTGTTAAAGATGGTGGCGTGGGTTAATAATTTGCCCACTTGGAAACGGTTAGCAGATGGAATGGACCCGCTTTACTCAAACGAGGTAGGATAATAAACCAGTGTAAGGGCAATGCGTGTGTGGCGTGACTTGAATGAATGAAGTTTTTTTTACTAACCTCTCCTGCTCTAGATAGAACTCGCTTCTACTGAATCGTTTGTAAACGGAATGCAGATTGACCTATTCCACCGGTTTTTGAAATATGTTCCTATGAAGTATACCCGATTGCCTACATTCAGACGTGTTTCAACTCATTAAGGTTTTTTTTTTAACAAGTAGGCTTTTCCATTTTAACCAAATAACACCAACAGACGCAGATAGTTTAAAAAGCTACTGTCCCATATAATGATGAGCTTTAACTTTTACAACTATCATAGAAAAATGTGCAGAAAAAAAAAACAGTGATAGAATGCGTAACCCTTTCTGTAATATGAAGAGTAATTTTAAAGTACACTTAATTAGATTAGATTTTCAAAGTTGCCGAAGAAGCTTAACAAAGTTTAAAGGCTTACAAGACTAGAGGCTTCGACTTCTAGCTGAAAAAGTTTTGGGACAGTTTTCATGTATGATTCCTGTAGATGGAGACGCCTGGTACTTTGTATGAATAAGTAAAATAATTACCTTATAGAAACTTTTCTTTTACCCTTTGTTTTTTTGCTAAAAAACTATTAGGTATAGACATTTTTTATTACATAATTTATGGTTATATAGTTAAACGGCTTCTTCTTCTTCTTGGCTCAACGATCTCTAAGGCCATGCCGGCCATCAAAATGGCTTACTAGACTGCCGATACCATGTAGTTGGTTAGTCAGTCCTCACTACGGGGCGACGGTCCGGATAGGATTTGAACCCCGGCCCTGCCGTTTGAAGACCGGCGCCTCTGTCGCCTACTTCACCGGGCCGCCCCAAAGATAAACGGCTATGAAGCTCTAAAAAAACTAAATTTTCAAGAATTTTAATTGCCATTGAATTTCCCTTTTAAATTACGTATAAAAATGAAGGTCTGCTATCTTCGTTCAGGTATGAAAGAGTAATTCACTTCAACTCTAAAGGACAAACCAACTGAGTATTTCTGACTGTAAAATAATAGAAAATCTTTAACAAACTGGCAACATGCTCACAAAAAATATTTAACAATTAAAAAAACTCCTAAAATTATCCCTAAATTGTAAATGTGGAAAACAAGATCGTAATGCTCGTAACTATAACATTCAATCTATCCGTTTGAAGACCATAACTGCACAGTACAGTACTGGAGTCTAGAAGTAAAAACACATTTCATGAATAATTTCAAACAAAACATCAAACCTTAATATTGACCGCGATTTATTCTACACCATCCCAGAGTAAGCTCTAATCAGTGCTGTTTCAGGTAAATGCACCAGAAATGAAGTTAATTTTTATACACCGTGTAGCACTATCCATGCACTAAATCACTATCAATCCCAGCCGTAATCCTATTGCCGCAAAGTCAATTTATCTATCCGTTCCGTTTAGCAACGGAGCGTAAAAGTGATTACAGTGCATCAGTGCATCAGTGGCAAAGGTTAATAAGAAGGAAACCCCCCCAAAAACACGATGCATTGATTGTCCATCAAACGATGATGACGACCACGACCACAGGACCATTACAAAGGTCCTGCTCTGGTGTATGCGTGTGGGAGAGGTTTTTTTTTTTCATACCACCTTTACCCGAACCCGGTGTGAAATCAATACTTCTGTTCGTGCAAAATCTCATCCAACCGTTGAACGTACGTGAGGGTACGTGATTACACTCCGGCTACCGGTTCAAAATTGACCGACGACACGACCGAACGGAACGGTTTTCGGGGTGTCGCTTGGGATATAAGGGATAAAGTTTCGAGAAAAGCCACGAAACGAGCTGCTAGATTCAATGAATATATTGCGGAAGATGATGATGAGGCTGAGCGCAGCCCAGAGCATCACGTAAAGGAAGGAATTGGGAAGGCGCACGGGGTTTACTCACGGGCAAAGTTTATCCAGCTCCTCCTTCTTGGTCACGAACGACAGCTCCGATGTGGCCGACAGCACCTGTAGCGGTCTCGTGCACTGTACCAGCTCCTCCTGTCCACAGTCCTCCGTGATAACTTGCCGTACGAGCGCTGCAAGAACGTGGGAGAAATTCGTAAAATAAGCAAAGAGTTAGAGAGAAGCACATACAAAGGACGTTTGGATGCACCGAAAATGGGTGTCCATGGGCAAGGGTAACGATCCCTCTTCTTTCTCTGTGTGTGTGTGTGTGTGTGTACGCTAGGGCGATTAGGACAATTTCAATCATGATACGGTGGTACCATCCCGCGCAAAGAAACCGACCAAAACTGATGACCCCAAAGAAACGTTTCCCCAGCACTCAGCGTGGTGCGATACATGTGGCGCTTTATGTGCTTGCCTCGAGCGGGTCCTCGAATGCTTGTGACATTCCTGGGGCTAGTGCAAATGTCCCCGGTGGCGATTCCGATCAACCGTTAACATTGATAGGTTAATCGTCCGGTGGCTTAGTAAGCGATTTTTTGGTGCATTTTTGTGGTGCATCCTTTTGCGAGCTGTGCATCCTAGCTTGTGGATTAGAGCGTCGAACGCTGCCCTGCACGTTGAGTGTCGCTGGATGATATTAATCTCATGGCTTTGAAAATCTCATTTAATAATAGCATGTGAGCTGCTTAGCTTTGTTACACATTATGTGAAACAGTAGGGAACTGGACAGATTAAATGTGTCCTTTAAATTCGCATTAACTTTTTCTAAATTATTTAGTTTTCGAAAAGCATATCGTGACGGTCTATTACTATCAGCGCAGTTTGTTTTAAAATTAATAACTTATGCGATGAAAATCCTACTCCACCCCGGTCCTGATAGGATCGTTTGCAGGTCAGTGAGTTCAGGTCAGATCCTATCAGGATCGGGATTGTTCCGTTCAAGCATGTTAAAACTGCAAATTTACTACGCCACTCCACATCGACTAATCTCTTCCATTATTTAGCTACGCCATTTCAATCAATCTAGCCCCGGAGCACTCATCCCATTTTCCTAGCAAAGGCCCACGGACTGCGGGGTATAGCGGGGTATAGCATGCAAGAAGTACATCTCAATTAAGTCCATCTCAAACATGGTCCACTCGCCTCCAATTGCTCGTGCTAGGGCTGCGCTGGGAGGAATCTCGATGAGATGTGAGCTCGATGGAAAGATATTTCTGAGCTGAGCTATTTTCTAACCAGAGGATAGATGTCTGCATGTTTCCTACTAAAGACGATCCAACATTCTACAATCTTGCGCCTTTAGTAGGTTAACTTTTATCGCTCCAACATTACCGGCAATGGAGATCAGAGTGTGTGGATGCACCGTTATGGTCTATAATAATTATCGTCCCAAAATCCATGCTTTGCCGAACGCTTACGAACCGTTTCACTGAGTAGGTAATTGATTTCAAACTAAAATTTAATACCAGCCTTTTAGATTGGTACCATTCCATTCGGGAGTTTTTGAACGCACATACGCGATGAGTGCTTATCGTCCGATGGTGGGAATCGTTTAAAAGCGGCACCCATTAAAAGCGTTCCTTTGGCGATGGAGGTGCCTGGTGTTTTACGATTGCAAAAGATGATATTCAAATGCGATTATGCGAGCAGCGGAAACAGCGTGTTCGATCTATTTTAGATTGCTCGTGGGGTGCGTGAATTAGCCCACAACTAATCAGTGGGCAGATGGGTGATTTTTTTTTCCTCTCCGTGTTGGGTTTCAGAGAGCAAAGCTAAGTAGCGCAAAGAGATGCATTTAATTTTCAACAATATTTGCAACGCTAAATATGTTTGTGAAAATGGTACTGATTTAAATGTTTGATACAAAATTTAAATCATACAAACTGTAATTTATTCATGATGCAGGTTCAACTGATTCAAGAGTCAATTTCGGGGTTTTATCTGATAAGACAAATATGTCTTGTTTTCTCTTTTCCAAAATATATTATAGGATGATGTTTGGTGTTAAAAAGTTGTACATTATTGGAAACACTATTTCAAGTTATCGCATAGAACAGACAAAAATATATCCCAAAAAATCAAATTTTACAATCGAACGCCAAAAAGTATGCAATTTTCATAACAATTAATTATTTTCCAAAAAAACTGTAATCACTGGAACTTTCAACTTCAACGTAGAATATTTTCAACGAGCATAATTATTTATAAAAATGTCGTTGCCATGTTCGAAATAATGTGTGTCCTAGCTGAAAATATTTCAAACTCGTTATTCCACAAAGCAAGTAAGCCTCATTGAACATGCAACGACAGTGGCCAACTTTTGTTGCATTCACATTCAACTAGTTGCTCATTAGACAGGTCGCTGAGCTCACTCTAGAGAATAGCTCCATCGACAGTGGCAAAGTTCGGCACACGTCCATACGTACGTCAGCCCGTTAAAGTTCTACAGAACGCCCTGAAGCGTTCGTTCCAATCAACCGTTGCCGTACCTAAGCCTTTAGAGAGAACACCGCCATCGGAACACTCGTACCAAACCGATGCGCGACCAAGCTGCCGATGATGGGAAATAAATTAATTTATTTAATTATGTATTCATTTTTCAATGCCGAACGCGGCGAACACTCTCGCGAGCCGATTGCTTTAGTCTTCCGGCTACGGGTTTCCTCGGGCAGGCCCGCTAAGCGGACACATCCGGGTGCGCATCCGTGTCGGTAAGCCGAACATTGTTGTCACGGTGCGACTAATTACCGGAAGATTATGAACTCGTAGGCTCGATGGCGATGGCCGCGATGCATCTCATTGCGTGACGGGCATATTTTGTGCAGTGAAATATCGAACGCACACGGGTCTGTGTGTCTAATATTTTTCACTTTTGGCGGCTAGCCCCTTGCTCGATGTTAGGTGGGGCTGATGGTTCGAATGGTAAGAGATTTTAATTACAACTACTCGTAACGACATTCCGTGCGTACCCTTTCGGCATACCAGGCACACAGAACTGCCTACTTATGCACATAAATTGTCCATGGCCAACGGGTTTTTAGACGAAACGATTGTGTTGTTACCGACGGTTGCCAATCGCGCTGATAAGTAGTTCGCGTTTGGGCGAGGGAGATTGATGGAGAGCGGGTTGTTTCATAGGAACGGGCTGAGGACTAAAATAAAATACAGCCCCATTATTGTTACGTCACACGAGCTGCACAAACACGATTAATCCTTTAGTAACGTCCGTCCCATTTCGGTGGCCAGATGAACTTTTGCCCAATGTTGGGGTTATGCTAGGCTCAAAACATACACACACACACACACACACGCCGTCACAAATAAGCTTAGTTGAGGCGCTTAGGCGTGGTTGTTATTAAATTTTACAAAATTGCATTCACGGCAGCAGCTTGCGAGTCGCTTAGAATCAAATTAAATTCCATTGAAATTGTAATGCGGGCTGGTATTAAAAAGTACTTATATATCGATGTAACGACAACAGAGAAGCGAATAGGCTTTTGTTTGACAAGTGAAACAAATGCTCACTAAACGCTATTGCAGCGTCTTTTGCAGAGTAGTAAATATAGCGCTGAAATTCCATTGTGTTGCAATTTGTGGACGTATTTTTGTGGATCGAAAAGGGAAAAAGTGCCTTACATTATGCTGTTTGAATAGCTTAAATAGGCAGGTATAGTGATGGAAATTATAATACGATCACTTCTTTTTCATATATTGTTAAAGTGAGGTTATCGGGCCAGGTTTAAACGAGCCAACAAGGTTTTTTTTTAAATAATTTTGCTGAAAATTTTATGGATACTAAGATAAAATTGTATCTATCAGATGCCCAATTTTTCTCTATTTCCAGGACGAAGTTCAGCCAAAATTTAACATAAAATTTTGTAAGAAGTAATAAAATTTATATCTGAAGTAGCAGTTTGATAGAAATAGATTTTAAATTGATTTTAATGTTCCATTCTACTGTGTGATACGTTCTTTTCAGGCAGCTTTTTACTGTAGCTAATACTATTTTGCAAATTAAGAAAAATCTATTATATTTTCTACTTTAACAATATTTAAAATTTATGTTAAACATACCATTAAAAATGTTACAAGCAATAAACAAGAATAACCTAACAAATGCTAGAGATGAAGCAAAGCAAAAAAGTGTAATGAAATTATCCCTAAATTCTAATTAATTTTTCCAATGAAAAAACATAATAAAACAGACACAAAATGTGCTGTACAACAGAAATGTAAACCGTTAATTGACAGTAAATCAAAATAAAATAAAAATAAACCGCGAATGGAAAAATAGATGAAATAACACAAGAAAAAATTGAATAACCCGAGACTGGAAATACCCCAGAGGGAAAAAATCAATCTATTATAAATGAAGCATAATTAAATATGCGCTTCATCTCCTTCGTCAAATCATTCTCACTCTAATGAAGCACACAAAAGCAAAACCTCAAAAAGAACGCTCCAAAATCAAAAACAACACTGCCTAATCAAGTAAGCAAACCACCCGGTCCGGTTTCTTCTGTTTATGTTCAATCTATTAACTACTTCAGGCTTTCAGACATCATCATGATAGTCGATGGCAGCAGATGAAGTTGCAAGTTTTTTACGTCTGTTTCATTTGTTCCCTCCTTTTTTTTACGGACATTTATTGGCCTGTGTCTATGTTTGGCTTGGTAGTTAAATTAAGCTGTGTTCCGCAAAGTTCCGGGAAATGGTATGATCGATTCACTGCAACTTCCCGCACTATTTTGCCGGTTGCCGTTTCAGGTGACTGGGAAGATTCACAGTACCTGGGTTCGTTCGCTCGCTGCTTTTTGTTGTAGCTCCGCTTCCTTCAACCGGTCACAGAACACAGGATGAAGTTCGAGGTCGGGTGAATTTTAATTAAATGTGCAGTGCAGAGAGTTCGTTCTGTCGTGTCGTTTTTTTCCACAACGTATTTCTGTCGCTGTCTGACCCGCTCGGCTGAGTGCTCGGCTAGTGCTGTTTATAGTTATATTTTGGTGCGGTGTTTTTACGCTCCAACTCTTCCCGGTTGCGGGGAAGGGAAGGAATTATTGAGGAGAAGGGTGTGTGAAGCGGGTGGGAAAATATTGCAATCACAATTGCACTCTATAAGGCTGCACTTTTGCAGCACGCGCACGTAGTAGCTTTGTGGGTGATTGGTTGGCGGTTGTTCGGTTGCTGGATTCGGCATTTGTCTTTCGACCGATTTTCTGGTTCAGGCTAACGGATGAGGGCAGCCCTCGTGTCAGCCATAATTGTCCGCAACTATTCACCCGCGCCCTTGCATCCTGGGCGTTTCTCTTCGCCCCACCGGACACTCCCCGTTCCCACCGGCTGCATGGTGGCGCATAGCGTAGGGTCTTTTGTTTTAAAATTTTATTTGATTATTTAACAACAGATGAAATCGTTAATGAATAACGAGCCGGTACACAGGGGAGAGCACGCACAAGGGATGACGAAACGTATAAAATGGAACATTGCCCCCGTACGGGGAAGCCCTCACAACCCACAGTTTCGTACCGTACAGCTTGTTGCCATTTTATGCTCCATTCGTTTTTGAACCCATACCAGCTATACTTTACTGTGGCGTGGAAAAAAATGTACTTTCGGAGGGTTGGACGATGCTTTTTCAATCGTGTACAAGATGCATTTGAGAGTTCGATCCAGGCACGACGGGTTGTGGGTTTCGTGCTCGCTGTGCTTAATGGGACACACGAACGAGCTGGGTTTATTTCGAGGTTCGATTAAAGCCTTAACAAGAACAAAAAGAACGCAGTAAGGGTTAAATGATGTGAAGCATGTTACGCCGATACCGGTGTGGGTCGTTTTCAGCGTCCTCAAGCGACTCTCAAGGGAAGATCACAGTGACGCATGTTGTCACCATTATGAAAAAGGGTAACGCGCGAACGTGTCCCATGGCTACCATTTTTAAGTACATGTTCACAGCTGAGTGTGACGATGAGAGGAGATGTGATCATTATTGGCACTTTAAGCAGGGAATGATATAATGGTTTAATTTCGATTATTGGATACTTTTTGATTAAGGAACAATTTTACGTTAATATTAGGGAATGTATTTTGGCAACCCTCCCAAACATGTACCTCGAATGGTACTATGTTTTATTATTTATGGTTCAAAATATTGAAGTAATGAAAATCAGAGTTGTTTGAACAATGAGTTTAATATTTTTTTGCAAAAAATGTGAAATTATTTACTTCCTCCTGGCCAATAGAAACTGTTGATAGCGTGCAACTATCATTCGTTGTATAACTTGGAACAGGCCGTCAGAGTATCGATTGAAACGATGAAAAAAGCCTGAGCAATATGCATTTTGCTACAAAAAGCTTATTATGCATCAGCTGAGCAAATGCCTTCTCCCACACAATAACTAAAAATGATTAGTCGACGGTGCTTGTAGAAAAATTGTTGTAACTTGTACCATGCATGGATAAATGACTAATCATGAGGGTCCAGAAAGGGGATCCATGAAGAGAGCACGTTGTGATGACATGGCCAGGCCAGGCCAATTTCAAATCCCGGAAACTCGATCTAGTGGTGCAATCTTCCATTCAACGGTGCATTTGATCCCTGATATGTTTGACTCCACCTGATCCAGTCAGCGAGCTCACTGTGATCCTCTACGCCTTGTGTCGATCTGGCATGAATCAGACATTCTCATCATGTGCTCCAACTGTCGTATCCTTTTCATTTCTGGTTCTTTCTCCTTCTTGACACGCCCTGTATGCGCACATTGTCCTAGTTTATTGGCGTCCCGAGTCAGCATAGCCCAGGACTTGTAACCATAAAAGGCTAACAAACGTATCATTGTGCTATCACGGTCAGAGCCCCCTGTCAAGCAGGTACTTTGTTTTCTTCGCATTGATCCTCAATCCAATCATATCGGAATTCGAATTGAAAAGATCGGTCCTCGATGTTAGAGCTGCCCCGGTGAAATTCGAACGATTCCGACAGTATGATCGACACTCCCGTTGATAGTGACCATCAACAGCAGTACCATCTTTCCAGAGAATCCGTGCTACTGCTGCCTTGAAGTCACTGAACATGTGTTGCGTAAGGTCGGATTAGGACTCTCGACGTTTCTGGAGGACCGATTCGCCTCCAACAAAGCCAGCTAGGTAGTTTCCAACGAAATATTTTGCAAGGGGCACATTATTATTCTAACCTTTCTGCTTAAACACTGTTAAAACTTTCTCCAACCTTTCCAAAAGAACTTTAAAAAATCCATCCATTTAGTAATTGCATACTTTTAGGCGTTTCCAGCAATAGGCGTATTTTGAAATAAATTTTGACACTGCAAATCATGTTTGAACGAATTTTCCCATCTTTACACAACTAACGCTTACAAGTCTGATTGAATCATCAAACGCTCGGGAAATAATTCCCGAAAATTCATTTCACCCTTAAAACAACATGAGCCAAATGAAACACACTTTCATCAATTCTCACCAATCTTACTACCTCTCCGAAAACCGGGCCATGTATTCGATCCCTTTTTTATGCCGATGCGTTCGAACTATCTCAGTTAAAATTCGATTTTGATTTTAACGATAACACGACAAAAAAGTGTGTCATCAAAATATTCCCACCGAACTCGGCGGCTGGTATCGATTTCTCTTTCATCCGAATGTACACACGCAAAATTGAAACACCGGAACATTGTGGCAATTGCAATTGCGTGTAAGTATGATTGCTTTATGCAACGATCCAATGCACACCAAAAGCGCCGCACACAATTTCGGAGAACTACCCGCACACACACATAAACACACACAAACGCACACAGCCCACGGCCGGTCGGTTTCGTTTTAATTGATTTTGTTAACAACAAACCCGTCGACTGGACACTGTCCGCGACACGGGTCGCTGTTCGCGATCGTCTGATGAGCGTGTGGCCACAACGCCTAAATGGGAACACCGGGCTGACTGTGGACTCACCGTTTCCTGGTCCGATCATCCGATTAGCAGGCCGCTCCGTGCGCTCCGTTTCCGAAACGAAAACCCCCGCCCTCGGCACATGTTTCATCCGCATCGGTTATCGTGGGATGGGGAAAGTTCGTTAAGCAGCACCTAGCCCCGTGGCCCGTTAGTATATTAGCTTTGGTGCTGTGGTCTGCTTTACTGCTTCGATCGAATGTTGGTTTTTCGTTAGTAAAACTGCATCACCATCCGACCGCTACCCGGTCGCTTTTATCACTGTTCTAGCCTCTTCCCCGGAACGTGTCTGTCCCTTGCTCAAAAACCGGTGCTTCACTGACCTAAGGTTCGGGCGTGTTTTTCGTGCCCCTTCCCTACGCGTCTCTCCGAACGTAACCGAACAACCTTGCCAACTTCGCCAAATCCCCGGAACATGTAAATAAATGTAATTTGCCGAAATCGGCCCCCGGGGAGCGTGCGATAAGCGTGGAAACTGCGGGAAAATCGAAAACTGCACCGGGAGCATCCGTGTTCAATGCACGGATAATGGTGGTGCACGATTTTGCACGTACCGAAGGGGGCGCCAAAACACTAGCGGCAGCACTTAAAGGATGCGTTTTTGTTGGCAACACTCCGTGTACACAGCGCCAGCGGAAGTTGGACGGTAGGGGGGGTTTTTTGCTTGCGTTCACATTTCTTGCTTCATGGCTTCGGGAGCACCGATGCACATTGTGTGCAGTAGTGCTCAGAAGGTTTCTTTCTGCGTTTCTTACTACCCCAAGGGCATCTTTCACATTTTACGCTTTGCGATGGAGAAATGTGAGCAGGTGGTGGCGGTCCCGTTTGAGTGATTCACGCCAGGGGAATCATTAACCGGTGAGGATGGTAGCGTTTGCTTATGGGTAAGCATGATACTCCGACTGGGTTTAGCCTTGTATGATGTAAAATGATTTGCAAAGGACATTATGAAATGCTTGATTTAAGGGAATGCTTTTGAGTATTTTTAAATCATTGGAATATTCGCATACAGCTTTTGGAAGTAGTTTACTAGTAGTGGTAGTTTAGTAGTATTTGGAAGTAGTAGTAGTAGATGTAGCCTCCGAAATCAATGAGCTGAATCTTTCTTTTCCTGTTGGATCGCATGGAATTTCTAGCGCTAAATATTCAAGCTGCCGTGATGCTTTAGTTCCAGTCCTGACTTTATTGTGCAACAAATCTTTGCAACAGAAATGCTTCCCCCAAGTCTGTTTTCCAGCTCGTGATTTTTTCAGTGTATAAAAAAGCAGAACGAAACATTGTTTCCAACCGCCATGGCATCTCTATGTTCTGCGCTGCTAATAAAATATTTTAAATCCTCATGTCACGTCATCTATTGATGCTGGTTCAAAAATATGTTAATCCAATGATCAACAGGGTTTTCTACCCAATCGCTCTTTTGAGTCCACTGGAGCCTGCATCACAAACATATTTAATCTGTAAAATAGAATCGCTTCAACGTAAGGTTACGTGTAATTTGTTTTATCGTATTCCATGGTCCCATGTCATTTCCTACCTATCATATTATGAGCCATTTATTTGGACCACAAATGCTTGGACACAGAAGATCCCCCAGATCCCTCCGATCATCGGAAAAGATAATTTTATAGGCTTATAGTAAGGCTTTTTTAAAGTACAGACTTTAGTTCGACAATTTTGGCTCAAATGACCATCAAATTTTGTCCATAACTGAAAGGTTTAGAAATGTTCTCATTTATTATTCAGTGCTAGGATTGATTTCGATCGTTTAGAGATGGATTCCGCATAAATTGACAACAATATTGGCAGTATTATTGTGTGTGTGTTTTTTTTTTTTCTGTTAAACAATTGAAGACAGTTTTTTCTTGACAATCTTCTTCAAAGACTGCTATTAAAACCCTTCTTTAATAAATTGTGAAAACTTTCACAATTTTCAACGAATTCGACAGAAAAGATTGCGGAAAAAGGTAAAATTGTAGAAATTCGCTAGTAAGGAAATTGCCAATAATCGACTACGTCGCGAATATAATTTCATGCAATAGTTGTTCTACAATTGGCAAAGGATTTAGAATGCAAAATTTTGCAGAAAACAACCGCTGAAAATTGGCACAAATTAGCTAAATTCCTTTTCGAAAACATGGAAAGACTGTTAAAGGAACTTTCAGATAAGTGAAGTAAAAATGCTTTTGAAATCTTGAAGATTGACTTAGTGGAAAAGGCCATTCTTTTGGAGTTCTGTTAGGCGCACCAAGGTTTAATAGGTTCTCGTGCCATAAAAAAACATAATGTTTATGCTTTTCTCGACATGCAATTATTACATTCATTGTGCGCGCCCTAAACGTTACAAAAATACAAATAAAATTCGTTTCTTAGGCTCGTTTTTAGGCTTTTTTTTAATATGTTTTTGTGTGATTCTGACAGCCTGGCAATTTAGCTACATTTTTTTTGAAACAAAAATGTAAATAAAAATAACTCGTGTGTGATTAAAACAACATTTTACAATCAGATGGATCAGCACGGGCGTGATTAATCTTACGCACAGTGTTTCTTCTGCATTTCTCTTATTGTTAAACCGTGAAAGGGATTTACCATGCGTTAACAATACCCTTCCTAGCGTTTTTTTTTTTTTTTGCAAAGGAGTTAGCAAAGTCAAGGGAAAAGAAAACTCACAGACACACACACCCAACAATAAACACACAACACTGTGCTGTAAGCTTATGTTGGGAAGTACTTACCTGCCATAGTGACGAGCACCAGATGAAAGACACTGCCATTGCTAATATTCACACTTCTCCTAATCCTCATCCTGTGTGTGTGTTTGTGTGTGTGGGTGCGTTTGATGATGAATTGTTCGTCACGGTCACGGCCCTCAGGGTAAAGGGTGGATTTTTCTCGCAGTAACGTAAAGAAGGATTTCTGTCACCCCGTTTAGTGCAAAATTTAATTCCCGCTTTGTTGCCGCTCCGTTAGGCTTCTCGGTCACTCTTTGGTGTGTTCTGCCAGGTTTAACCTCGTTCGTGTATGTTACACATGTATGTGCACTACGTTCACCTTCCTACAGATTTTCGCACTCTTTTGCTCGTTCTCGTGCACGTACGCCTTTGGTTGGTCTCTTTTTTTTTTTCGAACCCACTTTTCTTGCTGTTCGGTCGAGAACGGAAACTTTTCGTAGCGTCTACTGGCGTTGAGGTTTTTCGGTTGTCCTCATCACCGCTTGCAGCATATTGTCGCCGTGCTCGTGTTGGGGCTTTTGCTTTTTTTTCCTCTTTTTTGTGAACTCTTGACTGCCTTTTCTTCCCTTGCGGTTAGGGCAAGAGCTACGGTAGGGTGGTTTATTTTTCTCCAAACCACCTGCTTTTCCGGTCCTTTTTTCCTACCGTACGAAAGAGGGGAAACCTAGTGTGGGAACTCAGTGTGTCGGTCGGTTGGAAGAATTTTCGGAATATTTGCTTTTGATGCTCCCTGCTTTCCCGGAAAGACACGGCGTCCGGTAAGTGGAGTGGCAGGATGGATGGATGGAGCAGGCAGAAAAGAAAAGAAAAATCCACTATCGAAGCACTGCCGCGGGATGTTTATTGTTTGTTGACGCCTTGTAACCTGTTGAGTTGAGAAAGGAACGAAGCAAGAAGAAAAAATATGGTCAATGGTGGAAATGTTTTGCTTGATTTATACACGGTGGGAAAGCTTTTTCTTGTGCAGAGCGCGTGTGGACAGTTGAGCCTTTTATTTGCTTTCTCGTTTCAACTTAGTAAAGCTATTTTGCACTCCTGTGTTTGTTTGGCTATTATTTAATCGAAACAAGAAAATTAAAAACGGGAAAAACTTTCTCTTTCGTGACTCGATCGCAATAATGAAACCGTTTAGGGCACGTTTGACAACTTTTGATAAGCATTTTTTCGGGACAATAAATTGCAAATCCTTCCTGACCGTTCGTAATCGCTTCCGTAACGTGACAACTCTTTCGCCCACAAAACTTGTTGCCCCCGGAGGCAACACAGATGACGGTGCAAGATAATTGAAATGACAAAGTTGGAAAGCTTTGATGTTGTTCTTCCGTTAGCAGAGGCACACTTCCGTTCCTTCCGGAACGCAAAAACGCACGCACGCCACTCCGGACGGCCAGTAAAAGTGAAACCGAAAAGTCCAACAAAACGATGACACATGTAATAAACGGGCCACCATAAACATTAGGGTGTTCATTTGCGTTTCTTTTTTATTATACTTTTTTTTCCCTACTCCCCCATTCTATCGTGAAAGTTGTGCCCTTCTTCGGTTGGGTGTAATGCCGTGGGAATTCAGTTTGTTTTTTGCTTTTGCTTTGCCTCCGGAAAACTTTAAACATCTTCAATTTACGCCCTCTTGTGGCCATCGTTACGTCTCATCTAATACATTTCACATTGCAAGCTTGCTTGAGGCTTATTTTGTATTGCATTCGTTTCTTTTCCTTTTGTATGTGTGTGTGTGCCTGACAACCATAACCCGCAACAACTTCGACCCTGTGAATGCGTTGTACGCGCCACGGTTGTGGAGCTTTTTTTTGTGGCCCACCCGTGGGCAGAAAGTTTTCTTATAAATTTCACGAATGAAATAATATAAATCATCGGAACAAACCGGGGAGAGTGTGGCTAGTGCACGGTCACTAACCCTACTAGAGGAGTCAAATTCTCTATTTAGACGGCAAGGCGTAGGAATAAAAAATAAATGGAAAAAGCTCGCATGATTGACAATTTAAAAGCTCGATATGAGCCTTTTCTTTTAATCAAAATTACAATTTTTGACAGGAGGAGGTTAACGAGACCGACACAAGGTTTATTGAGAAAGCTTTTAAGTGAAATGTGTCTAAAGTCTAAACCGCACACCGGAGTGTACGGCTTGCGCAAACGGCTGTATGGGTTGTACGGGTTGGGTTCCCATGCGACTTAGGATTGGCTAACTCGTGTTCAACTGCTTTTGACACGAAACCCTGCTCCACTTCAGTCATCCAAGAGCTCGTTCGAATATTTGCTACTACCACCAAAATCTGTGCCGGTGGTGGCTCCATGCTGGCTTACGCCAAACACTTCTGCGCGCACCACCGTACCCTCCTACGCGCTAGGGTTCCATCGGAGGGTTGGTCAGGCCCCCGATGCGCTCTACCGCTAACGGCAATGTATAGGCAAACAACTTGAGTGCCATCCATTTTAAGGGCTTATTTGCTTCAGCAGGTGAGTTGTTACACACTCCTTAGCGGGTGACGACTTCCATGTCCACCGTCCTGCTGTCTTTAGCAATCAACACCTTTCATGGTATCTGAGGTGTGTCGTTTATTTGGGCGCCGTAACATTGCGTTTGGTTCATCCCACGGCACCAGTTCTGCTTACCAAAACTTGGCCCACTAGGCACACCGATATCTAACCGGGAACCCCGTGAAGGGCCCCGCCCGATTCGGTCGATTGTAGCCAGGGCGGCGATCATCAAAGCATGCCGCCCGGTACCGTACCCATTTATAGTTTGAGAATAGGTTAAGATCATTTCGAACCTAAGGCCTCTAATCATTCGCTTTACCAGATGAGAATAAGGCTCGACACGCTACGTGCTTCAGCTATCCTGAGGGAAACTTCGGAGGGAACCAGCTACTAAATGGTTCGATTGGTCTTTCGCCCCTATGCCCAACTCTGACAATCGATTTGCACGTCAGAATTGCTTCGGCCCTCCATCAGGGTTTCCCCTGACTTCGGCCTGATCAGGCATAGTTCACCATCTTTCGGGTCGCATCCTACGCACTCGAGGGATGCCCACTCGGGCCGTAGCCCGGTAGCGGGACACCCCGGGATGGAGGGACCCGACGAAGGCCTTCGCCAATGCCGAGCCCGTAATCCCTTGGACATTGTTCGAGTTGTCTACGCCTATGGGGTTTATATGTGTGCGCAGTGCACGTCTCAAAATGGTCACATAAAATTAAAATCCATCGTACGAGTTTAATGAAAAAAATGTGTAAAGTAAAAGGATGAAACACTGAGAGTAGAAATGATGCTGTGGAAGTTGTTATTTGGTTATTTAAAAGACTCAGTAGGCGTATTTTGTTCGTCATTAAAGTATGCAAAGCGCATCACTTATCGCTAAGGATATATGTACAGTTAGATGTTAGTATGGTCAAAAATGGACAGGAAATATAGCTGAAGCCCTCACAAGCTATAGTTTTACTTACAGGATCTCAGTACTCATCCTCTGTCGACTGACGGTTGAGCATCATGGCCGATATTTAGCCCTTTGACCTTGAAACATATTCGTAGGAAGCTGTGTCCCGGGAATAGACGATCGGTGCTGTAAAATCTTCATATAACCGGCGAACCGGGGAACTAAGGCGGGCAAATTTGTATTTTAAAAACCTTAGTAGGGGATAATTAAGGCAATTCAAAAGAGATCTCACAGCGCTGCACTCAAAATATTCTAGGGAGGCCTCCTCGAGTCTTTTATCAAAGACATCTTATTTACTTTAACGTTTGTGTTACGATTACCATTACGATCATCATCCCAACAATCTTTATCATCATAACGGGTCGTTAGCTTCTCCCTACCATTCTACACTGAGCGTTGTCAGCTGTTTGGCCTCGAGTATCTGGAACATTGATCGAAGTCTCTTCAATATTTGCACCAAACCACAATCATATCAGGCATACTTCTTTTAGGCATTATCGACATTTAAGTGGGCCTAATTTGTTAAGTGAATTATATTTACCACACCTAGAGGATCCGACAAAGACCTCCTCTAAAATATTTAAGGATATAATGCTCCCCTAAAATGATATGCCGTTTGTGATACGCTTTCTCGACCTATTCTATTTTTACATGCATCTGTTCACGTTCAAAAATGTACTACGCGTCCGTCCCCTTGCGACCCTGGTATCTCTATGTTTTGTTACAAAAAATATTATAAAAATTGTATTCCGTTTTGCCTAGTTAAGTCGTGAACAAAGGATGAATAAACAATAACCAAACATGATTATCAACTGCATAATCAAAACCAGGATAAGGATACTTATTATGAGCTATATTAACCATTAACATTGAAATCCTTAGCTCGTACCTTATTTTACGATTGATTCAATTCTTTTTACGGATCAACTGAGAGTCTGGTACGCTTTTGTAAGAATTCGAAACTCGAAATTCGAAAGAACTCGAAGACAAAAGCATAACGAAAGTTTGACTTCACTATCTCGGATCCTATACGATTTTAACTTGAAGAAGGTTTGAAGTTCAAATTTTGCAAGTAGATTTACTTCTATTTTTTTAAAATAATTTTTGCTTTTTTGTTACTGTAATCGATGTGTTTTCCCATTTCCAAATTACTTTTTTTTGTGGATAACTTTTATAAAATTTGTCAAACCGATGACAAAATATGCAATTCTTGTTATCCATCAAATTAATTAAATGAAACAGATTAATAATAATCAATAAGTAAAATTCATTGCGATCGGTCCAGTGACGTATAGCAGTATGCTGAAGTATAGTATTCTTCTATTCTTCACACGAGAGAACTGTGGCTCGAATACTAGCCGGAAGAACCGAGCAAATCGTCAAGAAGCTTATGGTGACACCATCATACTTACATAAATAAATAATTGCTTCAAAATTATACACCACCAAAGTAAGATTCTCATCACTAATTTTCATGGCATCAAGTAAACAGATTACCAAGAAGTCGTATACAATCTTCAACCAAATCTATAAACCTTTCTCACTGCTGACGTAAAAGTCGCTCCTCGGATGACACAAATGCTGTCGAAATATAGATTGATAAGAGCACTCTTGATTTAAGTGAAAATCTGACCATTTCTAATTGGTGTCTGTGTTGCTTTGTGTAGAACAATATCAATTTCTTGCCGTGTTGTTTGATTTATTTTGCAGCAACATAATTCAGCTGATCATGCGTTGAAACGTCCCAAACACTGACGAAGACCTTTGCCTTTTCTTCAATTTATCAAGCGTCTTCTTTGCTCATCGTTGCTGTACAATTAATCATCCAAGATTGGTTGGCAAACACCGGTCAGGCCATCGTAACAGTCGGCACACATCCGGCCCCTTCTATCAGCGGACAGCAACAAACCAGCTCGGTTTAAACCAGTATTGTTTCGAGAGTGACCTGATTGGATTTCGGTGCACCACACCCGTGCGATGATGAGTCGTCACAGAGTGCGAGACAGGCGGCGTGATCATATGCAATCGTGTAGAATTCCCCGAATTAATCTTGGAACATTCCCGGCGCTGTTCGTTTTGAGTTCAGCTGAACTTTTGAACCTTGCGTACAGCGAAAGACATGGTTGGTGGCGTTTAGCATGTGGTTTTTCGCTCACAAAACCGAAAGTTCGAGGTCCAAGGTACAAAGGGTGATAACGCCATTACTACCGGTGGAGGGTTCAAGTTTAGCTTTCTGGTAGGGTGTGGCCGGCTAATGAGTGGGTTGTTAAAAATAAAACTAAACTATTATGCTTAAATGACAACATTTAACAAAAACTTTACCCTTCCATTATCAACTCCGAAACGCTAGACACACACACTCCAGGGCCACTAGGTTCATCCCATTGTTCCCGTGTTGCGTTCGTGGAAATTTAAAGACAAGCTGCCTGCTCAAAACTTTGCCAGTTAATGAAGGGAATCGAAGAAGTTTCCACCATCCAAACCTCCATTCAAACTAGCATTCATCCTCGTAAATGTTGAACGTTATACGCCTGGACGGTTTTGGTGGTGTACGACCAGGAACTACAGCGGAGTGCTGGATTCAGCGGAGGAGAACCTTCATTAAGCCTTCGCTCAACTACGGTTTAATATATCCGTTTTGTCAATACAGCTATTCTTTAGCGCATCGGACAGCATCGATAGAACGAACTATTGAAGATTTCGCTAGGTAAAAAAAACAACAACAACTACAAGATAACGTCGCTTAGCTCGTGAGGAAGTTGTGGAAAAACAATACCGAAAACTTTCACATCGTACACGGTGGTGTTCTTTTTGACGACCTATCGAATGTTTCCACGCCATCCCGTCCGAAAGGTTTATACCCGCCGGTATAAGGCGGCCAAAGGGGACGAACTTTTTGATAAACAGTGTACTGATTTAATTTTATTCATAATAAATTGAAAACTTGGACGTGGACTAGCTGTAATTCTGAGTCATGTCTACCGTTGCGGGAGCCGTTTCCGCTTGGGAAGTGCGGAAGTCGGAGTTGCAAAAGTCGGCAGCATACAGCGAACGTCGCTTGCTGTACACTTTGCTAAGAAACTGATACTTGCTCTATTGTTTTGGCTGGAAGATCGGCTTAAGTTACCCATTGAGATTACGGCAAGGGAGCTAAATTCTGGATAATCAGAATCTTCGTGTTGATAGTATGGCAAAGGAAACTAAATGAACTCTATCTAGCTCGTGAAGTTTGTCTGGGAATGCATGGGAGCACTGGCAAATAGTGTTTTTAAGTTCCAACAAAATTTGGACAGTTCTCTCCGACTTTTGACAGTTTCTTATAGTAGCTACATTTCAGAAGGCCTTAGTGCCTTAGCAACAGAAACTGTGAAACAATTTCAGCTACTTAGTTTTTTTTTTACCCATAAATACAAACAAGTTAAATCACAAACTGTTGACTTAACAGGTCTTGAATAATTCTGCTGAAGCAAATGTAAAATAAGTAATCAACGACTACACTACAAACAGCTCAGGCCAAGTCGGATGTTCTTATCATCAAAAGCGTTCCGCACACGTAGAAAACAGCTGACTCGAGAGTTCTTGTTTCTTGTTTCCTACAAGTTTACATCCCAACAGCTTCAGTCTGTATTCCCTTGCCGTAATCTTAATCTTTGTTCGGTCTTGCTCAAGAAGAGAAAATAGATACTGCAAAAAAAAAAAAATGGATGCACGTTTGGAAGAAGTGCAAAAATGGAATACCTAGCAAGTGCTACTGAAAGAAATGTAAACTGCTTTTCTTCTCTTTAAAAACATCCTTTAAAAACATTATTGCTTGGCCAGTGTCCCAATAGCCTCGTCCGTCAATTGAAGAAATCCCCGCTAACACAAATTCAATGAGGAAAAGCTGTAATTTTTCCATTAATTTTCTCCGTATCCTCCTTCTTTCTGCATTCTACGAGGTTAAGTCTTTTCACCTGAGTTGTTGGAAAAAAAATGGAATTCTTTAAAAATCTTATCAGAAGCACTCGAACCACCCATCCAAGATTTCTATTTGACACGATTTCTTTGGATATATCTGCCAGATCGGTAGAACAGGGGATTTTTTTTTGCTCTCCAACTTTCTCCAGGTGCCATTATGAACCCAATGAATGATACCACCATATTGCGTTATTAATATCGCAACTTTCGCTCACCTCAATGGCTATCGGTGCGCAAAGCAAAGCAATTAAAATCTTACATCTGCTCGGTGAACCACGGCGCGAAGAAGTTCCTGTATACGATACTACTACCTCTCTGCATTCAAAACTTTCGCACCAGCATCCGTGGTTGCAGTTCGAGACTTCAAAAGCTTTCCCCGGGATGCGGGAAGGTTTTGCTCAACCTTTTTTGCGGGCACAGGTTCATTGTCTTGCCGGGTGCTACCGTTTGCGTTTGGCATGCGAGAAGGAAATAAGAGCTGCACCGTGTCTTGGCGATTCCCACCGGAACGATGTCGATGTCCCGTGCGGTTGCCTTCGCGGATCGTAAAGTTTCAATGTTTCGTGGTAGTCTTTTCTGGGATGGTAAAGTTTGCGGTTATTTTGGCACCGTGCAAGCAGTGGTGGTTAGTTGACGTTCAAAAGGGGAATCGTTCAGTATATTGGGGTGCACGGAATGTATATCCGGGAAGCGGGGATGAGATAGTAAGGGACGAGAGAATTATGGAGTGCTTAAACAACGAAATAGACTCATCTTGTGGTGTAAGTCGGGACGAACAAGATCTGCTTGTGTTGCGAAAGTTTGGCATTTTATTCTCTTCCATTCTTAGTTGTATGTAATTGTTTAGGTGGAAGTTCCGAAAGGGACTTAAAGAGCTTCCTAATGTTTGTCTGCTTGAGGTATAGTAATTGAAAGAATAAAATACTAGAGAAAGCTTCCCAAGCAAGATTTGTTTCTCACTATGCGCCTAAATGTATGCAAAGCGCAGCTCATGTCCCTAAGAATGCACAATTTAAAGTGTGTTCAAAAGTAATTGGATAAATTAGGAGAAAATGTGGATGACAATTATATTAAATATATAAACATTGATTATTGGAAATATAAATAGGAAAGTATTGCATTAAACACATAACAAATCTTATTGAATTACCCATAAAAATTCTAATCAAACAAAAACATCAAAATCATCAGAAAATACCCTTTCCTACAGGTGTCAAATGACATGTTCCAGCAATCTGTCATCATTCTCTTCTAGCTGAGCTTAAACATTCCCATCCATTTCCCCATTGTTACATTATTAACCCTTTTTTCTTAAGATTAACCCTTCCCGTGGGTTTCAAATTTCATCCCCATCAATTCAGTTGACCAACCTTTATCGGTTTAACAACTTTCCCTCTTCACCGGAAACCCAACAAAAGCACGCACACAAAAAAAAAACGACCGGATCAAGCTTGTGTTTTTCTTTTCTTCTTCCCATTCCCAATTATTACTTTCTTCACTTCTACACTCGCCATCCGGTTCGGTTCGGCCACAGTGCAAAAAGTGTGTAACTCATTTCGCTAATTTCACTGCTCAGTTCCAAGGCACACAGCTGGCCGAGCGTCCAATTTAAAAAGGGATCGCCGGACAAGGGTACATTCTGTGGCATTCTTATTGGCGGTATGAATGGTTTTTGTAGCTTTCTCGTCCTGGTGGTCGAGTTTTAATTTTTCCATCGCAAATTTCTTTTCCAATTTTTGCTCATTTCTGCCACGGTTGGGTTTTGCTAGAGTGAAAGCAGCATTTTTCTCGATATGGAAAAGCTTTGTCTTTCCTTCGTGTGGATCTACCCAGTGCAACCCAGTCCCACTATCTGTACATCTTCATTTCGTCGTTCAGCCAAGATAAAGATACTTTCCACCATTTAACAGATGGCAATTGGAAGGAACCAGCGTCTTCGAGGGTGTACGAGACGTCTAACAGACGGAGGAAAAAAGGAAAGCTTCATGAGATAATGCGAAGAGAAAGGCAAATAAAGTTATAATTTAATTCCCGCAACTGGACAAGAGTGGGAGTCCCATCCACTGCCATGCCGCTAGCGAGCTAGCGAGCGGAAAAATGCTTATGATTACTCTTCTAACCATCCATTACGGGATTGGCATCGGGATTATTCGACACCGTGCACGATAACGATCGGTAGCTACGCTTCGGGTTGTGGTAAGAATTTTTCCACGATTTACAATTCATCAGCCACAGGGAGCCGAAGCAAATGAGCAGCGAAGCACGGGCGAGAAGCAATATCAGATTTATTCGCTGCTTCCTTTTTCAGTGCACTTTACAAACTAAACTCCCACTTTTGAATTTTAGTTGTGAAAATTAGTTTCCAGCTCTTTCAGAAAGAAAACGTAACACGGGAAATGTAAGTGGCTCTGTAAGAAAAAAAAAAAAACGGGCACGAAAACGCAAGACGCGATGTATAATCATTTTACAATTCCTTCCCACTCAGCTTTCTCTTCGCTTCTTTTTTTTTGCCTTACCAACCTGCCAGACTGCATTCTTTTCCGATTCCGGGAAAGCATGATTATAATTTAATAATATTATTTTAATGCTAGTTTTAATTTTCAATTTTCACACTCCACCCTTTCCGCTTCGGCTGCTCCAGAGTGAAAAGAAACAGCTGTGAGCTCGTGAGAATACCGCAAGAGTCGAAGAAAAATTGCACCCAAGTCAGCCAATCGTTTCGATGCTTGCGAAGCGATACGAACCTTTGCGGGGTTTGAGACACACCAAACATAAAGCACAGTTCTTGGAACGAATAAAACACGCCATATTGAGCATATCCGACGGTAAGAAGCTCAGAGCGTTGTATCAAACGAAACTCAAACGCAAAGCAACCGTTCGAAACCATTTTCGGGGGCTGAAAGTTGCCACTGTAACGGAGTAACGAACGGTGTGACTAATTAGAGGAAAAGTATTATAATAAAAAAATGTCCACTAACCGTGGTCGGTCGGTTGTTGGCAGTAGAAGAGCCTTTGCCTTCTCTTTGGCGTATGAATGTGGTAACAGTGTTCAAGATTTTTCTTCAAACACGAGGAAAACAAAAATGCAAAACATTACTATGTGGCTGGGCTTGGCGTTAAAACATCTGCGAGATTTAATTAGCGCTAAGCTGTGCTGTAATGCTGCTGGAAATGGTGTTTTAAGGCGCTGAGCGTATGTAGCGGGGAAGACACTTTGATTGTCAGTTTTGCAGCTACTTTTGTGAGGCAAGTAGAAAAAAGGGAAAACTTGGGAAAAATAGTATTACTATAGTTGGTAAACAACCGGTACGATTGGCATACTTTAGTGGATCAAAATCCTAAACTCATAGGACGTGATATACTCAAACGCTGTTTTGATAATAATACAGAAGGTATTTTAAGTGCTAAATTAATTTCTTTATTAAACACTCAAATCATTCGTACTGAGCAAGAAATTTTAGAAGAAGTTTGAAGACTAGGTGAGCTTATAAATCTTACACAAAATACATTGAAAATTTGTTGCCCTACCATTGTTATTTGTTGTAGAAGATTGTCATAGAAGATAGTGATCAATGGTTAGAAGCAGATGATTTTCATTCAACGACTGTTGAAGATAATGCACAAGAATTCCCATTACTTAAATACTGCTCCATTTTTTTAAGTATCTGATAAGCCTAGCGCCAATAACACACAATTTAGTATAATTTATATACATACTTGGGCAGCCGGCCAGTGATGCGACAGCGGCTTACTAGACTTCTTGATACCACTTAGTTGGATAGTCAGTCCATGTTACGGGAGAACAGTCCGGGATGTAGACCGGACTGCCTAATGCATATAGTTTGTAAACTTAATTCTGATATTAACAATAATTGATGATGCTGTTGATGCTATTAAATTATACCCTGAACCTAAACCACTTTCCTAAAATAGAAAAGGAACAGTCCTTCTAATTTCCAACTATTTTTATCGCGATTTTGAAATCATTGGTCAGTTTATAGACACGTAGTTTATCGAGGAAAAGAAAAGCTGCACAAGCACAAAAAAATGGTCTCTTAAACTCAAGCGTTGGACATACGGGAGGAATACTGTGCTGTAATGTTGCAGATAGACCCGGGAAAAGCCTGCAAATAGTTTGCTAAGGCTACCTAAAACCCAGGTAAATTCTTTTTTTTTAATTTTAATTCCGATCAAACATTAGTGGCTTTTTAATTTTTTTTTCGATTCTGCGCAGCTACCAACATTAAAAAAGCATTAGTTTCCTCTTAGCTTGGCAATTTCATACTCAACGCCTGATAGTATGCAATGAAATCGTACTGCGTAATATATCAACATCAAAGTATTTTACCAATTTTTTCTAACCATAAGCTAAGAATTATTACTACTTGATCACCACACAAAAACCTAAAAAATGCACAATGCGCCACATGATACCATTCATGCACAATGCACAGCAAACCCGTACAGCGCGCACTATTCATATTTTAACTTCAACCCAATACGCAACAAAAAGCTTTTTGTAAAATTTTCCACTCCATTGTACCCTGCACGGCATACCGCAGACCGGGGTTTGGCTGACGGCAAAAGGCGCTTGATAAATGGAAACTGTTCAATTAAACATTTTTCATCGATCCATCGTGCGGTTTTCTCGTGCGTACGCCCGCAGACCAAACGAATCCAGTTGATCTGGGGGACAGTAATTGGAACAATCATGCTACGGGATGGGACAAGGTTAAGCATGTTGTAAAATGACCTCCGTTACGCTCGATGGGTGTAATGTTATCTGGATGTTTTCGTTTCATTTTTTGTTTTTTAATGCGATCCTTTTCCGCTCCCGGTACGTAACTTTTTGACTTTCTGATCGAACGGTGAACCAAACACTGAAAATAAATCGCCACACAACATATTTAACTCGCAGCCAGTACCAGGAAAGGTGAACGCTTCTTGTGAAACATTCTGACGGTCGGGCACATCAAAATCCGAATCCGAAACGTGAAAACCCTCCTCGAACACGGGCACGCCAGTACACGGAGATGGCACGCGTTGGCGAATGAAGCAATTAATATTCATTCTGATAAATGAATTCGTAAACGAGGTACCCCCTTTGCTGCTCCGGTCTCTAACATGACGGCATCGGGGTGGATGAAGGCTTCTGGGTACAGGAGGGTTTAACACAACCTTCCTCCCAATCTGGAGCCTCGCAGAAACAGAGAATGATATACCAACCAACATACAGTAATTATTGTTGAGAATGGGAAGCATCATTTGCACTGCACTGACAGTAAGCTGGTACAGGTATAGAAAGCTGGATTGGAAATGCGCTCAATGTGGTGGAAAGCTTATACGCCAAACGGGTTGTGTCTCTCAGAATAACAAAAAAAATAAAAGGCTCAGAAGAACAATCGAACATTAAACGACCGTCAATTCGAATTCGAGCGCCTGAATGTATGCAATCGGATTTATTTTGTGGCATTTTTTAATAGGAAACCTTGTGCTCACCTTAAATCGCCTGTAATTGATGCTACCAGCCTGCTTGGTAGAGCTTCTTACCAGCCATCGTTAGGGCTGGCGAGGGATTATTATATTGTAATTCTTCACTGGTAAAACCTTTTCAATGTCAAATGTGTATAAATGGTAATCGTACAAAATATTTCCTGTTAGCTTCGTTGGAATAATGAATAAAAGCATTTGCTAAAAATAATACTTAGTCCCTCAACGTACAGATTGTTCCAACCAACGAGACCACAATTTTCGCTGTGTTACATTCATCAAACGTTAATGGCACGGTCGCATCTGTTTGTCATGTCGTCCGATGCAGTAACGTTGCAACGTGATTTTAGAAATTCGAGTATCGCTTTTCAAAATACTCAAGATGAACTTACGGTCAATTGAATCAAATATCCTCAAATATTCAAGTCAAAATCAACTTCACCAGTCTGTTTGAGGAAGCTAGAAACATGTGGCGCTAAGAAATGTACTCCTGAAGTTGCTAGTTTTCTCGCCCGGTAATGGTGGTGCATACGGGTGTTGCCACCCGTACGGATTATCGGGGCACCCGAATCCAATCATCATACCTTACATTCAACGAACGTACGATGAAACCCAGCGCTGTAAAATCGTTCCAAATAGTTTGCGCCAGCTGATACGAGTTTTGCGGACGCCGCTTAGCATGGTGTTTGCATTGCAATTGACGCCGTGCAACGAACGTCAGCTACGTAATGCATAGAACGATAGGATAAGACAGCAAGACTGCACTGTGACTTCTCATCCGGCGAAAAAAGGAAGCATTTTTCGGGCAACCGAGCATCATCCGAGTGAAGATAATAGTGTATAACAGTTTGTGTTATACACTGGCCTGATGCATATGGAGATTGAAAAATCATGCTAAATGGTTCCCGTTTGGTGTTTGTGTGAGAGAGCGAGAAAGCTCCGTGGATTCAAGTTTTATCTGTTTTCTATTGGCTTACTCTGCAAAAAAAAAGGTGAAAAACAGAACATCTGGCACACAGTTTCCGATACGGTTTCTGTTGAAAGTGCAGATGACTGGCCCGGTCGAAAAAGGTTGCACCAGTCGTGGGGTCGTCCTGATACAGCAAGAAATGCAGTTCCAGTGAGCTTCTTTTTTCCCGCTGCTGTGCAGCAAATAAAATACACAAAACAACATAAAAGGTAATGCAAAAACGGTGCAACGCTGCATGACGGTGGCTCATCTTGTTTGTAGACTCGAACTCCCGTCGCTCGGCTGTATGACAACAGCGATGTCACTTCCTTCCACGTGCACCGTGTTCCCTGGTGTGGTGCAAATCATTCTGCCGAGGCTTTTAGATAATTCACTTTGCCTTTATTGCTTTTGGTGCGTCTTGGCAGCGGGTGTGTGTGTGAGCAATGCATTTCACGCGCTTCATATTAGATGATGCACAGCGCTGTGAGCTAACGTTAACAACTCTACTGACCCACCGAGAAAGATTCAGCCTCACCGTGGGCAAAAGTCTGATTCAATTAAATCACTTCCGGGGCTCAGAAGAGTTGCTCCGAAACAAACACAAGTGCACACTTGGCACACTTGGCACACCGGGAGAAAAAAATCGACAGCCCTCTTTGCACTGTGACATCCGGTGGCAAGTGTTACGAGTGTGTGTGTGTCTATAAAATGCAGGTCCTGCCGATTCCTGGCAAATTGGTAGCTAAACAATCGTCTCCTCAATCGAAATAAAAAGGCAGCACGAGTCTTTCGCGAACGGGCAGAACCGAATTTTCGAACCTAGCCGCTGGCCATTTTCGTGCGATTGAATCGCGGTGGTTGACGGTGGTGGTTTAATTAAATGCAAACGGAACGTGTGATTCGATGTTCGAGTACGGTCACATCTTCGTCCACGACCCACGAACGGTAAGGGTGGATGACACAGCAGTGCCCGAGAGTTGTCGACAGGAGATTCGCCCCACTGCTCCCTGTCGTGACAGTTCTTTACTTAATTGATCGACATCAGACGCCATTCAGCGTCGTCCACGGTGTGTCTCACGAGCTCACCAAAAGTCACCCCTCCGGGGTGGGGAGAACGATGCTGGCACGGGAAATAGAAAAATGTAGGTAAACTTTTCCAACTCTTTCCCACCTTTGCGGCACGAACACTCTCGGCAAATCGGCACCAATTTTCCAATTGAAGCTTTCCTGGCACACCTCCCTAACTGCAAAACCTGTGAATGCCTGGAGCGTTTCGATGCTGTTGCAATGCTGGTCATTATTTGAAGTGGAACCGTGGAAGTCAGCTGACATGGTGATGGTGGATATTTTAGTAATTAGCCAAATTAAGGTAAAATAATCAAACGCTACACAAAGTCACACTGTGTGCTGTGGTTTGCAGTAATGGTGAAAATTGTATGTTTATTTAATGAGGAAACGCTGGTTATTTTGATTGTTAGGGTGAAATGGACCTGTTTGAAAGCGTGTTAACTAAATGTGAGTGCTTCAGTTGAAAGTCTATCAATGACGAAATTTATTTAATAAACAGAATCAGATCACCTTTAAGCTTTGTTTTTAGTTTTCTAAAAATGTTATCCGTGTATGAGAATAAGTAATTAACTAATGTATAATCCTAATGGAAATAAAATGTTCATTACTCTTTTCTCCAACACGTTGAATAACCGGCAACTGCTAAATAAACAAATCAATTACCCAGCTCAATGGCAAAGTTAAAACTTTCCAATTTATAACAATGTTTCAGTAGAACATGAACACGGAACCAATCGGCCCTTTAACAGAAAAGTTCCGAAGAAGGAACAATTAAGGAACACCGAAATTGGAAATTCATTTCTCTAGTATTTATTGGGCTTATTAAGCTGCGGAAACGTGATTCGAAATCAGTCCAACAGATTTCATGCCTTTTATTAATAAAAAAAAAAATCTTTAAAATTTTTTTTTAATATTTCGTAATGACGGCCAGGCCGTATTCCTAAAAATTAAAAATTAAAAGGATTAATTTTAAATCGTCGGTTCAAAGCAGAGTATATGTATTGCAATATGTATTGCAGAAGTTATTTTGTTTACATTTATTTTTCTGGGCCTAATAAGTTCCTAGATTGACGACTCCTAGAGAACGGCTTACGAAATTTATCGATAATTGACGCCAATTGACAATAGTTGGAGGAGATTTTAATTCCGTTACTGGCGTGTGAAAACCAGTAGCACTGATCCATTTATAAATAATTAAAAAAAAAACTGTACAAAGGATTGACTATAAAAATAAGCAATTAATTACATAAATGATAGCCAAGACCTCGTTGGGTTGTTTATCCCAAGAAGGACGACGTGAAAAATGAAAACAAAAAAATTACACAATCAGTGTTAAAATATATAACAAAGCAAATATTAAGAAAAACAAAGTAAGTAAAAACGATACTATTTTAGTGAAGCAGTAAAAGAAATACTAAAAAAGTAAATCGAATCAACAAAAACTATATTAAATACACTAGGAAAACTCTAAGGATTCATAATTAAATAAAATAAAAATAAAAATAAAATAAAATACGGAAGAATTGGAATAAATGACCGAAAAGAAAGAAAAAAAAACAAAGAGGAAAAATAGTGAAAAACATGATAACATTTTCGTACATCGGGTAGAATGGCAAAACTTTAGCAATTAAAATGAAATGGAAAAATGAGTTTATTAGTAATCAAATGAATTCATTTGGGTTGCAATTAACGAACTGGTGCATTGCACAAAAACCTTCCTTCATGCCAAGCCAAAACGTGGTCTTCTGATGACCAGATAGCCATTCTTTAATACAACCCAACCCGTGAAGGTAATCAAGGCTACTTATGGCTGCTTTAAAAAGCATTCTTTGCTAGTCGCTGCCATAGTTGCACCGGTCAATTCCATAACTAGTTTCTTGCACACTTGCGCCCGTACTCCGTACAGCAAGTACCTTATCGTTGGCCCCTATCAAAGCTTTCGGTCGTACACACACGCTCGTGAAACAAAAAAAGAACAATCACCTTCACATAGTGTCAGTGATCGCATCGCACCCTGTACAAGGCCGTCGGGAACGCATTACATGAGCAGGCACCCATTGTACGTACCTGCACAGGAACCGGTCCTTGGGGTGTAACGGACCAAACACCACAGCTCGCTTCAGCTGCACCACGATCGACGCCACCCGATCGATAGGTAAACGATGCGATGAAATTACTTTTCTTCACCACACACGAACCACTCAAGCGAAGAAACCCGGGCTCTATCGAAGTTGTACGTCACAGCCCAGTTGCACACTGGACGCAAGAACAAGAAATTCACTCACTCACACCGCAAATGATAATCACTTCCCTCACTGGTAACAGCTTCGTTCACTTCGTTTTCGGGTTTTGTAGATCTTGCACTAGTGATACGGATAATGTCCTTACATGCGAAGCGGGAATCTACACACCCGTGTGGAGGTGCTTCCAGCGGTGAGTCTCCAAAACGTGCGCTTAATTACGTTCGGCACTAGTTGTTGCACGAATTTATTGCGGTTTAATGGTCAAAATGTCCAATTAAGGATATTGCTACCGTACGCGTTCAGTTTCTTCCTCGAGTTCTAGAGGGCACCTAGCACTAGGTGCACTGGATCGTGGATAAATTATGACCACTACTTGAAGCGCTTCAATAAACACGTGTTTGAAGGTAAACGATTACTGGCCGGGTATTTTACCTACGGAGGCTTTGAATTTTAAGGCCGACAACCAAAGCAGAAACCAAAAAACCAATCTACGATTAGAAGTAGCCGAAGCAGTTTCTTTCTTTGTAACGGTTTTTCTACTCGCTCCGATTCAAATTCCTCGCTCACTTGTAACACGTGCACACACCTAGTACAATTTTCCCGCCAAACGTCAACGATATTCGCTGCCCGTTTTTCGCTTGCACGGTTTCGACCGCGAACTCGACGAAGTGGGCCAGGCGTTTTGCTTGTTTTCCAACTCAACAGCTGCTCGCGCGAGAGCTCTGAAAACGACTAAACCCAGCCCGACGTTCAATCCTCACCGGAACCGTACGGTAACACTGAACGTGGGCCTGATTCGTATCAGTGTAAGAGCTGCGTAGCTCTAGCGCTAGTCGCCGTCGTCGTCGTCGATGTTCGGGTAGATTGTTTTGGTTGTTCGCTCGTGTTTCATCGTCGTGGTCGACATCGACGACCGAACCACATCGGCAGACAGCATCCTTTCGGGTTCGGTTCGGTTCGGGAAGGTTTCCTTTCGGGGTCCGGCTCGGAACGTCGCCCCTGCGGCGGGAAATTGCAACGTGTTTCCCGCGGAAATTTCCACCCACACCCACCCACTCACATCGTATCTGCGGGAAACGTGCGGTAAGCCCTCTGATGGTTGTCTGAAATTGTCACACTGTTGTTCCGGGTCGCGTTTTACCGGGAGTAAAAGGATCTCGCTGTCAATTTCGCTCATCGTCAGATTTGTGCAATCTTCCTCCTACGCTACGTTCCTCGTCTCCGCGACCAAAGACCGTGCGAGAAGATTTTAAGAAAGGCTTTGATTATCCATGTAGCAGGCGTTTGGTGGGAGTGATAGTTTTGCCGGAAGCGGTTGTCATGCATCCTCAAGGTTGATGTTGGATTTTGATGAGTTCCTAGCACAATTCGGTGGGACTACATATGTTCTTAGTACAGCAAATCAGGGTATTGGTATCTATTGGATAAGAGAAGTGAAGAAAGAACGATAAAGATGAGTACTGCAAGTGAACTTATAAAGGGTGTAATTATTGTTAAGTTCTACTAAAGAAGAGTTATAGTGTTATTTATTCTGTATTATTTTTTCTTGTTTTATATTTTGTGAAAACATTTTAAATTTAGTTAAAGTTTGTATGCTTCATTTGAGCTTTAATTTTAAAACATAAGGTTTTATATCTTTGTAGAATAATTTATTTGTATGCTTCATTTGAGCTTTAATTTTAAAGCATAAGGTTTTATATCTTTGTAGAATAATTTATGTATATTTAAAAATGAATTTTTATATTTCAAGTTAAACAGCTTCGTCTTTGGAATAATAAATATTCATTGTCTCAAATCAGTTTAATAGTTTAATTTTTATATTTTAAGGATCAATCTAAATGTTTTTCAGTTTAGAAAAAATCGTTGAAAAACTAAAAAAATGCTAACGAACGAAAAAAAACATTAGAAGGACATTAAAAAATAGATAAATATGTTGAATGAATAGCATAATTACAAAACATCGAAGAAAAACAAAGTGACAAACATAATAAGGTTAAGTTAACAAAGAATATAGCAAAACAACAATATAAAATTAAATGTGCAAATCGCATACAAGGCAAAGTGTTTGTGTAAAGTGAGCTGAGAACGAGAAACAAACACACCATTCTGACGAAACAGCATTCTGACCGTCAAACCGACGAAAGCAGCTCGTGTTAATCTGGATCATCCTATAAAGTAATGCAATTTGAATCGGCTAATCAGCGCACTACCGCCGTCAAAACAAACAAACAATTTTCTTCAATTTCCGATGTAAAACACAGCAAATCTAAAACTCTTTCCCACTTATTCAGCTCAAGGAAGCGAAAACTATGCTTCCGGGATGGGGAATAATAACTCTCTCCACAGCAGTACACACTTCCCTGTTCGTGTTACCGTTTCTAACCGCAAAAGTATTTTCATCTATATTTAAAACGTTTTTTCTTCACAACCCTCCGCTATCAGTACGGGAAGCGCTTGGACAAAAACTGTCAAAACAAAGTAAAAAAAAAAAAAATCCAAACAACGCGCGCGCGCACGCTCAAATCTTTTGCACGGCGGCACGTCTAACGGTCAGATCTCCTTGGGCTTCGAACACACAGATTAGAGAGCGTAGATTATTAATCGTCGGATTTTGATTAAAATTGATTAAAGCATGTTCCGTGCTTAATCGCAGGCGCCCGTTTAAAGGCCGGCCCGGGGATTGGTGGTGAAGCAACAAGAACACGGGAGGGAAACACGAACCCACTGGGTCAGTTGTCTTTTTCCCGTTACGGAAGTCACACGGCCTGACGTCACGGTCTCGAGGCGTTTGAGGTGTTTGGTGAGGCACCGTGAATGCATGCAAGTGTCACTGATCCGTGCCCTTGTCGTAAAACAAAAAATATATGAAAGGCGCAACAGGGGATTTGTGTCGGGAGGGATTCGATAAATCCGGCTTATTTTGGTGGGCAGTTATGAGCCGTCGTACCGTAAACCATCTTCCGGCCAGCCGCACTGTCAGTGCTCGTAATCACCGCGTGTTAGTGAGGTGAGAAGGTTCGCTATGGGTCGCCTTCGAAACATCTCAATTGGTGTAAATTGAATTATGTTCAGTGTTTCGTAACTATGTTTTGGGAAAAGTCGATTAACGACATTAGGCGTTTTCATTTGCAGGGAAAAGCGTTCCTGTTGAGGGTGGAAAATGTGTCCAAAATCGCGATTAAAGTAAGTTAGGTAGGTTAATTAACTTATGGTGGCAGTTTGACTACAGAAGACAACCTAGTTTCCAGGTTTTTGTCGAAATCAGAAAGAGATTTATGTTTCGGAAGATTCGTTAGGAAGGACTCGTTAAACTAATCGTCAGTTTAATTAATTTAAATGAAAATTATGGGGAGTAGAAAAAATATATTATTTTTTGGTAACAATTCTAAGAATTCCATTTGCATGTTATGTTGATCTTTTTCTTATAATATTCACTTCAAATTCATTGAAATTAAAAGAGAATTTCGACTCCCTTTCTGGAACAAATATTGTCGCTCTCAATATGAAAATGGATTTTATTTTGAATTGTTTCATGTACAGAATTTAACAAAACTGTAAGACCACCGTAATACCCATACCTTAAAGTTCTGCTTTCAATGCTTAGAATAACATTTTCCATATTTCAGCAACAATACCAGCACCAATATGAAGCTATTGTGTTTGAAAATAAAAACCGGAAGAAGTGGGAAAAGCTTGAGACAAAAAACAATCCAAATTTTATAATAATTGAGGAAACTTTAACCAAAATTTAATAGTGTAAGGAGAAGCCCTTCTACTGAATTTAAAAAAAATCAGTCTTTTTATTGTACATCTTTAATATAACCTCATTCCTACATTTTTAGAATATTGTATGATGCTTTTTTTGTGGTTCAAATTCATCATGTAAAAGTCCAAATAAATTTTAACTGTAAACCGTACGACAATTTTTATTTGTGTTTTATAGGGTTGAATGTTTCTGAGAGTTTAAGGACGAAAAAATTTATATAAGAAAGTTTCAGAAAATGTTTAAAAATCTACTTATTTATTCAAATCAAAAACCATCAAATTCAGTTTGAGCTCTGCTAAAGCGTTACAAAGCGTTCTATTCAAGCTTTCAAATACCCATTTTATACCGTAGTGAGGCCCGGCTGTAATTTATAAATAAAATTTTAAATTTATGTCACGTTTTACTAAACTTAAACAAGGGCTTATAATACCAATTCTTAACAACGTAACAACTCAAATTCTTTTTACTTTTTCTTAAGTTTATTCTCTTCAAATAATATTTGTAACCGAAGAAGCACTTTCTATCAGGCAGCACACACTTCCTAGATAATTAAAACACATGATCATTAATTAGCTCTAATTAAAGCATGCAAAACAGTGTGCAAGGCCCATACATTTGACAGCTTTCTTATAGCGCCAAGGCATGCTCATCTTCTTCTGTTCTGTCTGCCATCTGCAAGCCTACTTTGTTCTCGTCATTTCGGGACGGGTTTTTGCACGGTACACATTGTAGTATCCGCGCACTGCTCCGCCACAAGATGCAATGTACAATTGCATAAAATAAGCTACCCCCATCGCTGCTGCACCTTTAAACTCCTTACCCACACGACACAAGGTATCCGACCGGGGACCGTACGGCGGATGGGATGGGTTGCGAAAAAGCCCGGCGTAATGTTTCGATCATTATGAACACCGTTTCGAGACTGACGCGAAAACATGCATCCATAACCGGGCTCTGCAAACGCTCGGTGTGGTGGTGAATTTTCCTCCCACATACGTATGTGGTTCGCTGCTCGCAGACACGTGCACACAGTGGGGCAAAAGTAGGATGAGAAAAAATTGAACAACGGCGCACCCAGAAGTGTTAAAGAGCCTGTGGCTTGGTGCGAGAACCTGTGCCCGGGTCGGGGTAAAAAGAAGCCAAAGGGAACGAACGAACTCGCTGAAACTTCGTTATACAATTTTAATAAATTTTATTTCGTTTCTTATTCATATGCATTAAATTTATTTTTGCAAGCTGCCTCGTTCTCCGAACCGCATGACAACCTGCCAACAAGCACACGCGTAGAGGGTATGGGCACGGAACCCTGCAACTCACTGATGGTGATAGTGTTTGTCGAACTTTTCGGTGGTCATGATTTTTAATACGCTTTAATTAACTTCACTCTTAATTCATTCGCACAAACAACCGAATGTTCCGCACCGAAGGGGGGATGAAACCAGCGTCACGGTGGTGGTGGTTTAATGGTCATCCAGATAAATTATGCTCGCAACTGACCCCACCCCTCCAGGATTCTCCTTTAACTCCTACACTCGGCAAAGCAATTTATTTCAATCTCAATCCATGGGAAAATGAGCTCCGGCACGGTGAAGCTCGGAAAAGGAGAAGTTTTTCACCACTGCCTACATCTCAGGCGCAACAAATTCAATCATCGACCTGTTGTGGTCACTGCAAAACAGCTCACGGTGCTGAGTTTAACATTAGCATACGTTCTAGTTTTGTGAGCGCGGAGGTGGTGGTTCATCTTTCGGGATGCTTAGTGTCTGGAGTTGGTCCCACTGTTCCCATCTTCACTTCCATCACCATATCCATATTCATATGGCGCTAGTGCCGTGCCGTTCTGTTAGACGCAGCAGCAGTGTCATTGATGAAGACCAACCGGCCAGAGTCATCCAACGCAACCGCGTTTGATCGCATTTGGCTTGGCTGCGGTATGATAATGAACTGCGCTGCATCAGTGACACAGTTTTTGCTGACAATGAAAGGAACCACCGGGGTGGTTGATGATGTAAAGAGAGGGACCACCACGCGGAATGCACACGATTGATTTGAATTAACATTCGTTTGGTTTTAGTGTATTTCATGTAGAATTTTCTACATGTGTGTGGGACCGCTTTTTTGCTTCTTCTTCTCTCTTTCTCTCCTATTTGCATAATTTATATGATTAAAGGGACTGCATATGAATCATATTTATGCAACACATTGCATCGAATGCATCAATATGCGAACCAATAAGCATGCAGTTTAACCTTTCCTGCGTTCGCAGGAAAGCCACCAGTTCTCATCATACTCTTTGCGTGTATCGTGGGACGATTCCGTGATCTACTGCAAGTATTAATTAATGACTTCAATGTTCCCTCTACACCTAAAGACAGTTCCCTGCCATCTTCCGGCTACTATGATGCAGGAGAAAACCATCCATCAAAACACGCGTCACCGTTGCACACGCCCTTAGACAGGAAAGGGCCCCAACTGGTACCGGCTAGAAACGGTTTACGGCTCTCTGTCTCTCTCTCTCTCAGCAAAGCAATTTAGTGGTTTTAGTTTTGTGATGTTAATTGAAATCAATTGAATTTTAAATTACGCATAACCGTACCGTACTACACATGCGAGCATTATAGCAGACTGTTGCGTCACGCAGCGAGCACGGCTTTGCGTGAAATTAGTGGCGGAGGCGTCAATTATAATTCCCGGCGGAGGTTTTGTGTTTTTGCAGGAGGTAAAAGAAGCGGCGAAAGGAAATGGTATGTATTTAGGTTGTGACGAGATGTTGCTCGACGGAAGTGATAAGAAAGTGGTTCAGATTTGTTCAGGCTTGTTCGAGCATGTACCAATAGGGAATTGAAAAGGAAGCAGTGTGGAACTGAGTGAAAGTAAAGCGATTTGAAACATTAGAATCTAGGGTTAGTTTAATCTTTCTTAATTGTTTTTAATTAATTTATGTGAAACCATGAGACAGATTTAAAAGACGAATACTCATCATTTAAAGGTTATTTTCCAAAATCTGTACGCGAATTGCATACTTTTAGGCTCGCAAGAATAGTCAGACTTTTAATGTCACATGGACATCAAATAGTGCGGCGCCTAGTAGTGACGACAGCGGTGTCTGTCTTCACACGACAGGACCGAGTTCGAGCTCCATCCGGACCTTGTCGATCAGAACTCAACCTATTTATTATCATTTGTTTTCAAACTTAATAAACCTTTACAATCCATGTGTTAAAACATCAGAAGTGGTCGATGAATTCTACTCTTGGGCTCGATCCAGCCAGTAATGCATGTATACTAGGAAATTGCGAACATTAAGCGTATCTTCTACGTGTTTGCACGTTACAATCGCCCGTTTCATGCATACGACGCCACTCAAAATAAGGTCAAACCAAAACCAGTTCCAGATGGCCGAATAATCCTTCCATCAATTTGAGCAGCTTTTCACGCTCTTCTCGTGAGTTTCAGCACAGCAACAAAAGAAAAAAGCTTCTCAAAAACAATTGCTGGAGACTCCCTGCCGGGTAAAACCCGGACGGATATCCGGCCTGTCGCCGAACCATTCAAGACAGCAACGACGTCGTCCGTCATGAGCGTATCGTAAATTAATAACATAAACTCAGCACAAATGCACATTACGGCCTCATTCAGCGGGCCGCTTCTTTTACAGGCCTGAAAAGCCGCGTGCAGCAGCACCGGGAAGCGCCAACGGAGAAATGCCACCAGGAGTCCAATGTTGTCCGATGAACGGGATGAATACCAAAAACATTTTGTTCCCCAGTGTCATCACCACCACGGTCCGGGGTTCGAGGTTCGTTGCTGTGCAGAGCAAACTGATCACGTGGTGATGGAACCACCATTGTGACGCATCATAGCAGGAACGTGGCAAAGGTTTGCCAGCCATTGAATAGGAAAACACGCAGCGAGAACCGTTCCGTTCCTGTGATGAGTGATGGGTGGATCAAACCGGACAGCAGCATACAGGGTCGGGCTTATGGGTCGCCTGCGCTTTACAGTAATCTTCCACCGGCAATGGCATTTTGCCAACATATCGTCATACGGCGTTCTCGCCTTTTCTCGCTAAAATTACGGCTCACATTCGCTCTCGGACCGGAGAGTCCGTTTAAAATATTCATCCCATTTAGAGCAGGGCCATTGCTATTGTGATGCAAGAATCGGTTCTTTTTTCGCTTACTTCTAATCGGCCCCTGAATGTGTACCCCTTTATGTAACAGGACAGGACATTCATCCTTCCGGCCAGAGGAACACAAAGCGTAACGACGGTACCTTGCATCATTTTATCCTTTCCAACGGGTATGTCGTGAGTGAATGCACAAAATACGCTTTTGGAGTCTGGTCTGGTGAGTGGACAGATGCCAAAAAGGAAGTTTTCCCTGTGGTAGTGAACAGGGTTTCATCATTTGGGCAGATTTTTCGTCAGAATGCTGTAGAAGTGTCACGCTGCTAGTGTACTGTGCAGGGATGAAACTTTAATGATGCGCATTTATCACAGAAATGTTTGTTTTATTGTTAATTAATCATTTTTTTATGCTTTTTATTTTGAAAATGTGAATAAATAAATGAAAAACTTGAACTCTTCACGTTTCAAGCAAGATTTTCGTGAATTGAGAATTGCATACTGTTAGGCGTTGCCAAATTAAAAGTAGATCAAATCTCCTAATTGCTTGAATTTTATACAAATCCAGCTAAAACAATCGAGTAGACCGCCTCCTATGAGAGATGTCAATTTCATTGAACAGTGCGTTTCAGTGCTAAAATGTTTGTCCTCAAGAGTACCGATGATCTGTTGCCTGAAACGAGGCTTCATATGAAATTATTGCAAGGGCTAAGGGCTCCGTATCGGCTGTGCTGTTCCACCGTCGGCCGACCGGGGATGAGTTGTACTATTTGTGACTTCGCTGAAAACACATTGTGCATCCTTAGCGACATGTGCTGCGGCTTGCATATTGTTAGGCGTTTTTCGCATAGTGACGAAAAAAATATCGTCAGAGAAGAGGCCTTCTCGAGTATGTTACCCATTTCCGACATTAAGCACACTTAAGAAGCAGCTCTCTAACAGAAAAAAGTATGTTCAACAAACGATATGAATTATCTGTTATGTTAGGATTAATAAAAGATAACGTATCTAGCTAGACGCTTAAAATATTATCAACAAGTTGTTCATCGCATTACAAAGGTTTAATCAGCCTTGTGCTGTGGAATAGATAAACTGGAAATAAGATAATATTTTAGTATGATCAAACAACACACAGAAGTTATGTGGTTGTCAATTTAAACTTGTAGATGAAGTGAGTCTTTATGGGTTTAATGAGTTTATTTTTTTCCGAAGCTATGTTATTTTTTTTTCAAAAGTTTGATATACAGCTGCTATTCGAAACAAAAAAGAGGTATTAGCAATTATCCTCCAAAAAATAAATTGCATACATTTAGGCGCTAATATTGTTAACTTTGTACTAGCGGTTTTGTTTTCATTAGGTTCACCACTTCACAAAAGGTGTTAAAGTAATCTAACATTGCTTTCACATTAGTGTATCACACATCTTAAAGTGTATTAAATTTAGAAAATTGCGTTTCATTTAAATACTATTTCCGGTACACATGTACACCCGCTCAAACAGCTACACAGCTGTTACCATTCACAATAGTTTGTTTCAACATGTCATGACCATAACCTCAACAACAACAGTAACGAGCGGGATCAACTTCACTACAAAATAGCACCAGATACGGATGAGCCAATCACTTGAACCGAGCAGCAGCTATACGGTGAAGACAACAGCAAAAAAAAAATGCACGGAAACTGCCAGTCACTAAAATGTTTCCACATGCAAAGTGTTGCAGTAGGCAAACTCCGACCCGACCCGATCCGGAATATATATATTGGACGGTGGAAATGTATGTGATGTTCCAGCGCGAAAAGTTGGTCGTAATAGTGAACAACACAGAGCACAAAAAAAAAAAAGAAAGTACTCGTGCAAACTAGAGTAAAAAGTGGGCTTCTTCTTTTAACCAATGTTTCTACCGTTTGGTTTCTTCCTACACAGCATCCTATCATCCTGCCGACGGAGTAGAATTGCCTCGCAGCCAACTACAAAGTTATGAATTCAATCAATTTTATTCGACTGGAAGACATGACTTCCAGCTCGGCAGTCGCTTCTCGCCAGTTTTTCGTTCCAGGCACGGACGTTAGGGTTTGAACTTTAGATTTCTTTCCACCCCATTCAATTCCGGACCCCTACTCCTGCACGACGGCGCAGATAGAAGAGTTGCTAACGATCTTTGGATTGTTGGATTCCGATCGGTTCCGGTTTCCACCGTCTGCCGCTTCATCCACCGTCCAAGGCAAGGCTATCCTTTCGGTCACGAAATGGTGGCAGCAAATCTGAATATCTCACCAGACACCGACCGAGGAAATCGTCCGCGAACTCGAACCCCGTTATCATCCCTCATTCGCGGGATGTTTTATACAATGTCTAAACGAGCTTTCCAGGCGTGCTCGCTTTTGGAAGGCTAGACGGGAACGATACAAACATCTTGCAACCTTTTAGGGATGGTTTCGGCTTGAGGTTAGCTTTTGGTTCGAGGAAATCTAACGCGCTCGTTCTTTAAAAACCAAACTCTGGATCGAACTACACCGACCGACAACAACCGGTTCCCGATTCATCATATTTCCAATCTCTAGCACTCGCTGTCTCTCTGTTTCCCCCTTTCTTTCCCCTCTCTATCGGCTCGGACAACTTTGGCACAAGCTAATAAATCATCAACATTTTTATTGAAAATTTATGTTTTTTCTCGGGGTTTTTTTTCCAGGTTTGCATGTACTTGTATTTTAGAAATTCGAATAAACTTTTGAACTTGTCTTTTTGCCGCTCTTTATCATCTTTGTTGGGCACGATTTGTTGTGCTCGAGCTGATTTGATTGGTTGTGTGTGTACTTTAAAACTGGATTTAAATTTATGCTTGCCTTTTAAATTTTTATAACAATATCCGTTAACGTATAAAGACATATAACAGAAACTACTTCCCACAATGATCCTGCAGAATCGCGTCGGTTCTTGTCACCGTTTGACAAGCCATATTAAATGTGTGGTTTATTTTTATTTTTTGCATTCACCACTACCACTCGTGTTGAATGAATCCCATCAAAAGCAATTCATGACACAAAGTTACCACTAAGTAGTGCCACAAATATGCACTCATTGGCAGGTTGATATAATAATGTGCTTTTACCACAGGAATAGCGTGAATGCAAGCTTTGATATGTCCATTGTACCGCTTTCGTGGTCGAAGGCTTTCAACTTCATCGGCTTATACGGCGGCTTGCACAGGAAAAATATATACAAAATCCATTAAATATTCATTTTTTTAGTATCTGTATTTTGTATTTGTGAAAATTATTGTACTTTGGTATTGGGAAAGATTATATCAAACTTGAAAGTTTTCTTAAAACAATGTTTTTATTTCGTTATTTCGATTCCAAAGACAATACGGCACTGGAGCGTCATAATTAATTATGAATAAATTTTTAAAAAATCGATTCCAATGATTTGAGGCAGATGCTTGATGACCCGACAGATGTTTGATCTTTCTGAAAGTAGCAGTTTGGTCATAGAAGTACTGGGAGTTTGTTGGAAAGGATCTGCTCTATCGAAAACAGTGAATTTCTATTGAGCCTTCAAAGAGTTTCGTCGCCACCGGACGTCACTGATGGCAAGTAGATAAGATCGAACGTAATGTAAACATACAACTGGATGTCATGACTCCTAATTCGTCAACGGTTGACGAGCCATCAGTTTTGAAAGCGTTCGGCCGTCCTAAACCATGCTTTGCTCCGAGGATGGACGCGATTCCGCTTATGATCCTAAAGCGTTATGCTGCCACCATTGCGCCTATCCTGGTTTTGATCTTTTGAGACTCGCTGAACGTGGCTATTCATCCTGTCTACTGGAAAACATCGAGGTTACTTTACGCGTACAGAAAGCGTTACGTCTGTAATTACTGCCACAGAATCATCGATTAATGGCGTAACTCAGGTGCTCCCTGCTGGCAGCCAGCTACTATATGTATACGATATGAAGCTGTTTCTACTGATTCACTACTGAGACTAACTCCACCTTCAAGCCACTCTGACTACGTTCCATTCCTGATGCTCTAAGAATGGCTTTGAAAGCCATTTCCATTCTTTCGTGTACGATTACGCATTAAATGATGCAACAATTGAGCGCAAAAGCTATGCCAGGGATCTTAGAGTGCTCCTTGACGAGAAACTAAGCTTCCACGATCAGGTAGACCAGCTAGTCCGGTTGGTATCTGTTCTGCGCCAACACACCCGGTTCACTCTGCGCTTGTTGAGGGTGAAAGTCAACCTAGTCGGACGGTGTGCGCTATTAGGGCTAGAATCGCTAGACCGGCGAAACTGCAAAGCCCAGAGGCTGTTTACTGCGGGTCTCTTGGGCAATCGGATCGACTCACCGGTGCTACTAGTTGAGCAACAGCAAGAGCAAGAATTTGTTCAACTTCTGGACGCATCGATAAAACACCAGAAAGTCAACGCCTAAAACTATGCAATTTTCAGGAGCAAGGTGTGAATTTTTTATAAACTACTATCCTGTGTAAAATTGTTATAATTAATTATGATTGATATTGCCAGCCTCTTATTTGAACCTACAGCTAAGATACAGTAAAAATAAGTTTAAAAATTCAAAGAATGGTTTCGATATCATTAAAAAGCTCTGCCAAACAGCATTTAAATGAAACACTTCTTAGCTTAACGGGCTCTACTAGGTCATACCGTCCATCTAACGGCTTCATAAAATTATCGATATTTCGTAATTGTACTCTGAGTCCTCAGTACGGTGGTACAAATTAACATTAACAAACTGTTGCCACTGTCAGACAAGTGTCAAACCACTCATAGATTTGGTTCATTTTGTCATCGTCACGCCACGCTAAGTGGGTTAAAAGATTCCTCCAAGCTATCAACACTGAAGAAAATTCGATTCCTTCTCTTCATGGCCTGCAAAAATGCATCCACCGTTAACCTGCATTGTTCATCTGTTACCTCTTTAGTTAGCAATCTTTGCCAACACCAACGCGAAACAGACCAAACGATTTAACACTACGCGACGTGTCGAACGTCCGAAACCTGTGACACACATGATAGAAAATCCAATGCCAACTGTGATGCTTTTTTTTGTGTACCTTTATGTTTTTGTTTACGTCTATTCATTCGTCGCTTGAATGGCAAGGCACAAAGATGGCAAGCTAGATGGCGAACGTTAGTCCCTTCAAACCGGATGTAAAGCTCGTGTACGGATAGATAGTGACACATTCCCACTCCGGCTTCCCACATGCAACCACACGCACCCACACACTGGAATTCAATTCCAACCCTCCCCGCAAGCCATACGCGCCACGAGGCAGCATGTGTGCAACCACGGAGAAACATAAATTCTAAATAAATTTGTTGACAATCGAACATCTGTATTCGAAGAGACAGTGTGCTGTCGTTGTCCCCTTGTGTTTGTGGTCGTGGGGTGACTGGGTTGTGCTGATGCTGGTGGAAGTGCGGGAAAAGTCACAGAAAAGCAGTACGAAGCCACCAGCAGCACTGTCGATTGGATCAGGATCAGGCGACACCGATAAAGGCAGAACTGCGCTACGGGAAAGTGGCATCCCGAAACCCGTGAACAGCCAGCAAAACCGACCGACCGACTGTCGAAGGAGACAGATAAATTTATAGCCTTGGGCTATTTCAGCTTCAATCTAAACTTCGTACCCCGACAGCTCTTCCGGCTGCGTGCGTACGAAGTGCGAAGTTCAGTCCAACTTTACCGACCAGTTCCAGTCGGCGACCAGCGACAAACGGGAGGGGGGTCGCGCCATGGTTGTTTGCTTTGTTTCATAAATTTTGGCTGGATTGTGGTGAAAATGACGATTTGAAATATGTCTGATCGAACCTCCTGGTACTGGTGACATACGTCCGTGTGGTGCCTAACTCGTTTGCTTTTTTCTGGGTATAAAACGATAAAATGGCTGTTATGGTAGAGTTTTTTTCCGGCTCATATAAACAGCCGGAGTATGAATCGGGAGTGTGCGGGAGTGATTCGCTCAAACATAAATATTATGAACCAAACGGTATTGTGCAATACTGATTTGATAGGTTCGCCGTTCGTGTGATCACTTTAATGGTAACAGTTTCGATTGAAAATAGCCACACGCCAGCAGCGCACGTTTAAGAGGGAAATAATTCAATTTGTGTGCGGTGCTTGGGAAACGCGTTTATGGTTCTGTTTCCGATGCGATTAGATGGCTATTTAAGGCTGTTTGCTGTAACCTATCGTATTCAATCTGTTTTGTGTCGATAAAGGATATCTATTTTTTCCGTACACTCCTTCCATTCGCCCATCTATTCGTAATGGTGTTAAATGGGTATTATAAGGGCTATTTACACTGTGCGGGATATATTATTCGAAATGAATGAATTTTTTTTATTTGTAAATATATGTGTTCGTATGTGTGTCTTCAAAAAAATTATTCAATTTGAATAATTAGAATGATTTGATTGATTTTCTTTCTAAACCATTCCAAACCAAATGAACGAAACTTTGCTCAGTTGGACGTTAAGCTAGCAACGCCTAAAAGTATGCAATCAATAATCGTATTGCATTTGCACGTTTTCAAACCCGGTCCGTCGGGTATTCTTAGAAATTATGTTTGTTTCTAAAAATGAATCGGGAACCAGAAATCCATATTGCATTTTGGGAGGCGTTATTCACAGAAATCGCCATGTACTTGATTATTGAATCTAGGACAAGGAGCTTTACGTTTGTATTTATTAATTTTGTTTTCCAAGTACCAGCTATTGAATTTTAAAAACAAAAAGCTTACTTGTTTTATTTAACTTGAAGCTACTCAGGATCATTGTTAAAAATATGTTTTCCCAATAACCATTCTTCAATTTTGTTTATTTTATTCACACATTCCAAACCATTTATAACTTATTATATTATTCAACTCGCAATAAAATTTGCTCACCATCTGCTTCATACTTCATCCCGAAATGAAGGAAACTTCATATTTGTACATTATCAACCCGACACCGTTTGCAAGTTGATTGCCCGGTGGAGCTGGCAAGCTATTCCTGTTCCTGTACGAATCAATCAAATCAAATCGAGCGAAAGGCGGGAACAGAATTCGCCACGTTCCACCAAAGCTTTCGCATGTACACACTCAAAATAAAGCAAATCAAAACAATCGACTTATCCCATCCCATCCCGGCCTATCCCTCCCAAAAAAAAACCGTTCAAATATTCCTGCTGCGAAAATCGGTGACGGTTGGAAAAATTTACATTTTCCATTTGCACATCGTTACGTCTCGGTGCGCCGGCTGGCTGTCAGTTACTACCCAATTGCGCCAGCAATAGAAGGTGGTGTAGGGAAAACTTCGCATCCAGCTTTTCGGCAAAGTGCCACAGTAAAACTAGGCGTAACAGCGTCCTGCCGTACCGTACCGGGCACAGCAGCTGATTTTTGCTTCACCGTGGCGTTAAATTTTGTTTCCACATATGCGAGCGATCGAGCGAGCTTGTTGAGTTTTGTGTTGGTTTGCGCTGTGCAGTGCAGTTTACTATTTTTCTATCAAACGCGAGCTCGGTAAGGAATGCAAGGTAAAGTTTATTATAGGTGATGAGGTTGATTGAAATTTGGGCAATGTGTTACCTCCTTTATGGGAGCGTAAAACTATGCGATTTGAACTGGAACTTTGAGTTGAATGCGTTTGTGTGAGCGGGTTTTTGTTTGAGGTAATTTAAGAGATTTATTTAAACAAAGGATTGGCCAAACAGATAGAGCTTGTGGATAGTATGCTTGCGATATGTTTGTTATGCTTTTATTTGCTATCGGAGTTGCATAATTTTACGCGTTTTGTAGAGAGTACTTAAAAAAGTGTTACGCCTATTATTATTCCACAATCAGTACGACCTAACCTTCTTATTATAATAAAATACAACAATAATTGAGGCATGTTTTAGTCCTAAAACTCATGAAAATTCATTAAACCTATCCAACGCAACACACATGAAGTCCGCAGTGCAATGGCAATGGTATCGCTGGTGACCAAACCCATGACGCAGTAATGAAAATATTTTCCCAGTACGCTGCAGAAAGAATGTCGTCTAAAACTGCAGCCGGAGTGGACAAAACGCAAACGACCATACGGTTGAGCATCAACATGACAACAACACATAACATGAGTTTGCAACGAATATTTATTGCGTTGCAGTCATGTGGCACGGGGCAGAGCAAATATTCAGTGTGCTTTTTTGGAATTTTTTTTAAATTTTCTTTTTAACTGCTTGCAAAATAGAATGAAAAAAAATCAGACAGTGGTATTCCTTATTATGCTTTATATTTTAAAATATATTGAAGAATTCATAACTATTGTGTTTTTCTTCAAGTTTTTAATAACAGCTGCAAAAATTTCTACGCCCGAGAACATTTGTTAAGGAAATTGCATACCTTTCGGCGCTTATAAATTTGAATCTCGCAAACCAAATACAGTAACCCAGTGAATTGCAAATGCATTCAGTTTCAGAATCATGCTTTGATCGATTCAGCTCTAGCTCAATTACAATAATTCAATAAACTGATAAATGAAGGAAAGCAAAGCCCAAACTACACACAACCGTCAATATTGGTTTCTTCTATTTTTGGATCATATCACATTATTGTTAAAAGACATGATTATGGTGCCATATCAATGAGATTAAGTAAACTGATTCTGATTTTATTTCGCACCACCGTTCGATCACTGGCCTGACTTCTAGCCTCCTGCTGTACCACATAAACAATGAACAATGCTCATCCGATCCGGTGCTCCGTCAGCCAACGAGACCAATTTGTGGTGGCGCGTGATACGATATATCTTCCTGCCCATCTTTCTCTCTCTCTCTCCCTCCCTTCCACGTGGTCACGCCCCTTCCCAAGTGATCGCCGGTTTTTGCTCGATATCCTCTTCACGAAAACTCCATGTAAGCCCCCCATTTTCGAGAGGATGACAACATCCCCAACAACAATACCTTTTGCCCCGTTGGTACACCCATTTTCATCAGCGTGCGACACGAACGCACATCGCACATTCGTACAGCCCGGCACCACACGGTGGCCACCCATAAACTTTTATCGTGCCGATAATACAATCGTGTTGAACACCATCAATAGCATCGATTGGACCCTGGACTTCTTCTCCCTCCCTCCTCACACGATCCGAACGATTGGAGAGCAAGCATTCTCGATTGCGATCTATTTTATTTTTATTTTATTTCATTTATATGGTAATAAAATTAATAGAATTTTCTTTATTTTCGCATGCTCAGCCCGCCACAGCCGGAATTGCTTTTCCGGGGGTAGTTTGCTGTTAAGCGTGAGCTTTTGGTGGGTGGGATTTTTTTTTTGTTTGTTCTGGGTGCGAGTATATCCATTGTCAATGGCTTTGTTCCAGGTGGAACAATATTCGCTCGGGGGTGCACGTTGCTTGCGAAAGTCTTAAGGGTGCTGCAAGAAGTTAGGGGCGTCATTGCGATTAATTCGAAAATGAACACTTTAAAAGCGTGTTTCTTTAGCCGAGCTGATCAAACACAAGGAATTCTGTACTGAAATCGGCTAGTTTCATGTATAATGATGTGCTTTGGTGCCTCCATGCTGATGGTTGTAGAGTACTTTGCATGTTTAAAAATAAATAGCATCTGCATCGTGCCTTACTGGTAATAGCTGGCTGCATACATCCATCAGTAAGGCATCAAGAACTCTGATGGAAAGTATATAAAGTTCGTTTAAAATTGCTGTACGAGCGTTGCTTCTTAGCTTGCTTTCCGCGAGCATCAGTACAGTTCAGTTCAGCCGACCTCGACGGGAACGAGGTGAGATTTTATTATGATGCAGCTAGCATCATAAGACATTGTGCTTGTTCTCGACTAAGACTAAATAGCAATGAGTGAAAAGCAAATTTTTATGAAGAAAATGTAATATAATTTCTTGTTTAATTCGATAAGTACATTTCTTATTCAAAACAAGCGGTGTTGACAATACGGCACTGGACCGTCATAATTAATTATAAATAAAAAGTACATTTCTTATTGTGAGTAGCAACTTAATATGTATTTTCCATTAGAAGCAATTAAATTAAAGCTATTAAATTAGAATGAACGACCGCAACAAAAATATGATTAAAGCAAACAATTTGTGTCATGCGAATTGCATACCGTCGGGCGCATTGCTCTGGTTTAAATTTATTTCGCAGCATTGAGGTTTCACCGAGCGGAAAATTAGAACAATTAATTTAATCAATGCGCCCAGCACACCCAGTCAATCAAATTACTAACAGATTTATGTTGATTTATACTTCCCACCTGTCCGGCCTCAACGCTCAAAACCATCACGCCTTCCCACCTTTTTGATTTCATCAACAAAAACGACAAGAAAGTTGACTTCCGTCTTGTTAAGCTTCATTGCTCCGACTTTCTTCGCATTCAATTTTAACACTCTCGCCACGAACAAATGGCTTAACCTTAGCCGTAGCTTTCATGCTTGCAACGCCCGGATGAAGTGGCGCCCACACGAAGGGGCAAACCTGTGCCGAAGAAAACATCGTTATGGGAAGAAAATAAATTCATTACACTTTCGACGCTCCCGGGAACGGTAAGTCCGGATAAGGGTAGGTACCTGGGGTGCCTGTAAACACAATCCTTCCGCATTCACGCTCGCGTTGTTTGAAAATATGACACAACAACAGTCTATCATGTTGTTCGGTCCCTCTCTCCTCGTTAAGCGTGACGACCGTCTCCGGGTGTGAAATTGAAAATTGAAAGACACTGACAGCAACAACGGTGTGTGTTTTGGTTCGCGGGGAGCAGGTTTTGAGGTTGCTTTGTGGTTGGGAAGTAAATTTGTTAACACAATAGATGATTCAGCGCACACGTCACTGGAAAATCTTATCAAATCGCTACACAACCGTGCGCGCGATATAGGTTGTGATGGTTGGTGCAGGATCGTTCATCTTAAGGTGTTTCTAGTGCATGGAGGATGCACGTGTTGTAGCAACGTGTCGGAGCGAACAATAAAGACTTGGGTGGGAAGATTAAGGAGTGTTGTTTTCCACCAATAACGACAATCGATTAGATTGCGAATAGGAAATCGTTGGTTTGTATTTTTTTAACATTTGTATAGAATTCTGAGGTACAGCTGTATTTCTTAGTTACTTAGTTATGTAGCTACTAATTTTCTATGCTATTCTAATAATCTGTCAAATATGATTAATGTTGTAAGAGCTATTACGAGGACAATTTGTGCGGTCACTAGGCCCTCACCCGAAAAGGGACCTTGTCCTCGTTTATCCTCATTGAAGCCTACTAAGAGGTCTCGTTTATCAAGAAACTTTGACTTCCAAGGACACATTAGAAAAAGGAAAAGACTCATCGTCCGAAGGGCCTCGTGTGCGAAAGAATTTGTCGTCCAAGGGTCTCAAAAGGTTCTAAAGACAGTGGGATGATTTTTCATTAATTTACAGCTCCACATGGCGCTCCGGTGGTAGGGCGACAGCGGCGTCGATCTTCACATGCCTGAACCGGAGCTCAAATCCTATTTCAGACAGTTCCCCAGTAGTGAGGATAGACTATTTTACTACTGGCTTGACACAAACCTCCGCCCCTCTAGGGCTTCAGTAAACTATCCTTCCTATGTTTAAATTTTTGGTTTCAGTTCTACATATCCTATCCTGGAGGAAGTCTCTGCCAATAGTGAAGTAACTGTCACATTTGCCAAAACATACACACTTTGACAGATGTCAACAATGTCAAAACGTTTAGTTACCCTGGATACTCTTCACAACCAACTAACTTTAACCACTACCACACTCATCCCCATCGAACAAAGCAAGTACTCGGAAGAACGGATAAATTATGCTCGCCTGAATTCATCTTTCGCTCGTACACACCACACCGCACACGAACTCGGCTTGCCGTCGGCATGATTATGTTGCCTCCCCGAGTGGGCATTAAAATTAAGACAAATCAACCGAATAAAATAAGTAGGCAGTGTAGTGTCACCCATCCTGCCGCAACCTGCGAGATCAACCTGTCCCCAAAGGATGCAACACCGAAATGGGTGTGTGAAAGAAGCCTGCCGGCAAACCAGCCCGGCCCCGAACCCGAAATGGATACGAATGACTTACGGTGAAAATGAAGGCAAACAACCGAACCGTGACGCCTGCGAGGCACGTACACCGAGAGTTTCGAGTTGATAAATGACTTCGAAATCTCACCGGTCGTCAACCACCGGTGGGCTAGCAAGGAGGCGTCAAACGAAGCGGATCACACTTCAGGTCACACTTCGTCGTGCCGAGTGAGCGAAAGAGAGAGAGAGAGAGAGAGAGAGAGAGAGAGAGAGAGAGGGAGAGAAGCAGAGAAAGAAGGTTCTTTTGTGAAGGACGAAGATTATAGTCCTAGTGACCTCTTGTCTCTGTCCAACGGACAAAACGGTTTAACCTTTTTATTTTCGTAGGTTACGGGTGGACTGACATTGAATGTCACCGAGACCAAAGGTGGCGGGAAATGGGGCGGTATGGTGACCACAAACTGGCCCAGACTTTGAACTTTCGATTTCGTTTGCAACACGCAAAAGGTGCTTGTCACGTTGGCTTTAAATTGTCACCTTAAAACGGAACCATGTGCTTGTGGTTAAAATTGAGGGAAAAGAAAAAGAAACTATGGCGGCTTACCTTACCATTTCGTGACCCGTTGATATAGGTTAGTTTACCATTATCGATATATTGCGTTTAAAGGACCACCTCCGTCAGGACTCCGGTACTTGAGTTAACACTTGAAAATTGTAAATAAATAACCGAAAGAGTGTGTTTAATTTAATAAGGAAAACTAAAGCTCTAACACATTCTGTCAGAATTAGAATACAAATCCAACACCACAACCGGGCGTTGTAAACCGACATGGTAGTTAATAGCTTAAAATAAGTGCAACATTCCTGTACCGATTGTTGCAAAAACCAGTTACCTTTTCGGTCACGAATTTCTGCTACAGCACAGCAATGAATGCATTTTCGTGGTTTAGAACCCATTTTTCTTCTCCCATTTGTGCACTCCCAAGCTGTGGTAAGTTTCAATACGAATGTACTACCCAGTAACTGTATGCGACACACAAGCGAATGGACTGGCCAACGCAAGGGAGGAGGATAATAAATCGTCCCTAAGGAGTCACACTCGCAACACCCAAAAGGGGATAGTTGCAACAGGACACTCATCGGTCGGTTGCCGGAAGCAAGAGTTCCTGTAGTAACGATACCTTGACTTATGTGAGTGTAAGTATCTGCCGTATGTGTGTCTATGTTTAGTAACAAAATACACAACACAGTTCGAGGACTCTTTTTATTATCGCTTTTGCCTTTTCTCGGTGCAGTGTGAGTAATGGGAACACCCCCACTCCCAGTACTCGGTATGAATTCGCAATTCGACTCGGAATAACCCAGAGCAAGCGCCGTGCGTTCCCTGCTGCAGCACCAGTATCAGTGGAATCTGTTAAATCGTTCGGTTAAATTAACCCAGAAAAGCACAGTAGGCTAAATGGGAGTGCTTCCCGGAAATGCCAGTTCGCTTCTTCTAAATGGTGTCCTGGCGTAGTGTGGTACCGGTGGCTGAGAAAGGGGAATCGTGCATAAGAAGGGAAGATGCTAGTATGGGCTTGTATACATGCCCCTAGTACCAACCACAAACCAAGTGGACAGTAAAAATCCTCTTTGCCAGAAATTAGACGCTCTCGTACTTAGGACGACGCTGGTGAGAACGTGATGCGTGCTTGCAATGCTGAAAATCACAATCCCTGCCCAGACACACCAGACCAGCCCTCACAACCTCACATACTTAAACTGCTACCCTGCTATAAGTGAACATCACGAAGTCATTCGGTACTGTGTTTCGAGGAAAACAAAGAACACTGCTGCTGATTCTTGCCTCGGCAAAGCGGCCATCAAAAGCCATCGATGACGAATGCTAGCTTTGTTTTGGGCTTGCTGGCGAATGCCAACATTCGTCATTACCAAGTGCGAGTATGGGACACTGCGGCAAAACATCCGCAATCGCAAGAACCCCTTTTCTCCAGCCATAATCGGCCACGGAGACGTGAGTACCGACAGACCGGAGGACATCAGGAGCTTGTTCCACCCGTCGATGATTGCCGTTTTAGGGTGTGCGGTGCTCTGTTTTGCAGTGGCAAATGTGGCCAAACCTTGGTAGGATTACGGAGGTCTCTGGTGCCGTTAAGTTCGGAAGCACGTCAAAGCCTACGCCATGCTGGAAACGTTTTCGGTGTAAGGATATTTGCCGCGTGATTGGAATGTAATGACCGACTGTGCGACACATACCGATAGTTTCGAGGCTGTAGAGCATTTCGTCTACACCTAAGGGGCAATCACGCCTGTCTCTTGCCACCGAAGCTAATGACAATCCATTTGGGAACGGCACTATCAATCACGCTGCCTCAACCTCAAGCTCCGTTGACCGTTGACTGGAAAGTCGTGATCCGTATGGACAAAACGATTCCTGCGATGGATCGCATTCGTTTCCCATCCGAGCTGCCTATATTTCCCACTGGAGGCTTTAAGAAAGGGAGCTGGGTGAAGTTCTCTACCCATCCAGAATTATTAGTCGATGAGTTTTTGATTTTTATTGACTGAAGAGACTTCAATTTCTTGCCTTGGAATGACAATAATGTTAAAAAGGAATAGCGTTCCTTGGAATGAGCATACCGTGCCTGTCCTCTAGCAAGCCAAACAGATAAGAAAAACAAATCTTCTTTCTTTGTTTTCTCCCCTTGGCCACAGCACGGCCCAAGACAATGGACACGCTGGTTTCTCAGCTTCCGGTGCGGGTTGATGTTTTTCTATGATTTATGAGCCCAGCGTCTTTAGTGCGTCAGTGTACCGTGGACTTTACGCTCCGAAGGAGACAAATCCATCACAATACACAAGCACCGTGAACCGTGGGAATCGTCCTGCTTCTTGTTGTAATGCGAGGAACGGCACTTTATTGCAACGCCATCCTTCCATTCCATTCTGTGTTCAGGCTGCTTCCGGCGATGTGTGTGTGTGTGTGGGGAGGGAATTTTTTAATTTTTATACTCCCCGCCCGATGATAAGGGGCAGTGCTGATCTGGTGGAATGCGTAATCAACTTACAAACTCCTACGGAGCTGACCGAGAAAGAGAGCCATCATTTTCCGGTTCACGAACTGACGAGGAAAGGATGGACGGTTGAATTATCCTACTGTTGCATTTTCTCCATTAAGTAAAGTGTGCAACCATAGTCGTTGGCTACATTAATCTTATTTTCCAATATATATATATACATATCGTGTAACTGGTGGGGGTGAGATTTCCGCTTTCGACTGGACCGGTAGTGGCTATTTTATTATTGTTTGACGTATTTAATTTCCAGCATTATTTGACATTGCTACACTATCCGTTGAAAATAGAAGACACATGAGTTTTAATCAAAATTTAAATTAATAATATAGGCGAGTTAAACCGCGTTTATGCATTTCAACCCCTAAAAGTATGCAAAAACATCTTTTTTGAATACCAAGCACAATTACAAACAAAATGCTGAAAACCTAGTTTAAAAAAGTAACAAATATTTCTTTAAATGCCTATCCATTGCATACATTTAGGCGTACACATTCAAAACTATTCAAAAAGTGCCTCAATTACTTAATATTATAACTCTTCTGCTTTTTCTAGGCTTAACGTACTGCTAGGAGATGCCGGTCATATAATGACTTACGAGACATACTGGTACCACATAAATAAATGGTCAGACCACACTACGAGGGAACGATTGTAAGAGAATGAGTAATTTATTTTGTATTTTAAAACATATTGCTGTCACATTCCACCGTTTAAAAGCACATTTGGAGGAGCTTATAAAAATTATAAAGCAATTTGGTTTATTATGTTGCGAATTGCATACATTTAGGCGTTACTCCAAATTTTGTTTCCAACCCGATAAAGCATGCATTATGAAGAAAATGTACTTCATATCATGTTTTCTCCATGGGTTATTTTACAACTGACCGGTGTCCTATTCCAATTCCACTGCATCCAACTACTGGAACCCTATAAAAGTCCTTTTCCACTAAATTTATTCCTACCACAGTAGACAATCGATTGTTGCAGTTTAATTTTTATAGCCTGTAATCCATCTTACGATGCCTCCAACTACTGTCTACCGTTTCCAACAAGTATTCAAATTCAAAATCCTCCACAATTACCACCACCAGAGGGGTTCGTGCAATGTGCCATAAATCCCAGCCGGTTCACTATCGCCGACCGGCAATCGTATGCCGTCGTGCCATTAATTATCCTCAAGAAATCACTCACCAGCTCGGAAAAATAAAAAAATAAAACCCTGAACGGGGTAAGAGTTTGGATTTTACCTAGCTCCTTCATGGTTGTGAAAGTCAAATGAAGTGCACAGGCACAGTAACGCCTGGACACTGGGTGCCATTTCGACGCGTTAATGAAAACGATGATTTAATTGGTTCGTTCGGATTGGTTCAGAGGAAAAAAACAAAAACGCCAAAAAAATCCCCAAACCAAACTGATAAATGGTTTATGGTCGAGTGCCGTTCGGCACAATCCAAACGAAACACCTGACCAAATCCTAAACTTCACTTCGCCGTGGGAAGCAATAGGGGAAGAGAATTAATGCGAAAATAAATGCTTAATTGTAGGCAAGTTTGAAGAATGGTTCCGTTCGTTTTACGCGGGTGGTTTTGTTTTTCATTAGCGCTTCGAGTTGCCTTCAATCATTTCAGTTGGATGGTGCGGCAGCGCCATAATAGCTATCGTAATCACGATCCACCTGAGGTCCGGGCAGGTAGATTCCGATTCTGTTTGGAAAGGAACAAGTCGTCCCCTTAGCAGAACGTTACGGTAGAAGTTTGGAAAATCGATGAAAGTCAACCATAAGTGAAGTTGGATACTACGAGCAAAGAAACAAATATCGGTAGGAAAACGCTCCGAAACACACATTTCGGTGCATTTTCATAATAATAAAATTTTACGACCAATTCGGGAGTTTTGCGTTCGCAGTTAGTGTGCCACGGGGAAAACTAACTGCACCGGCCGGATGTTAACTGCACCATGCACCCTTTGTTTTGCCGCCGTTCCGGTGCATGATGATGCGATCGTCTGTTCGTCCTACGGCTAATCACCGAAATTGGTTGCCATTTTCACACTCTTCCTGATTGTACTGGAGTTTGAAGGAATTTTGGGCTTTAGGTTCATAGTAGAGTTACTTGTTTACTCATAGCGCAACTATACTTCAATCTTATCTGCAAGATTTAATTAAAAATTAAAATTTTTAAAGAACATTGTGGCGTAGGAGTTAAAAAAAGGGGTTTTGTTAGGACACTAATTAGATGTAAGCAATAGTAACTCAACATTGCACCTAATAAAAAGAAAAGCTCGAAGCTTTCGGTATGCCAAGCAACACATACAACAGCAAAAATAGAAGTCGTTATGCCAAGCATCACCATATTCTGCCACACCAACGACATCGTGCCAATGTCATCAGATAAGATTGCATTTTGTTCCACTATCGCCTTCAACTCTCCACCCCACACGAACGTGATTGTTTGGCGTGGTTGGCATTATCCGACGATTAAGTACTATTTTCATCCTCCAGTTCTTTACTCGGGCTGAATATCTCTTCACTAAGCTCTGTTCCTTTTCCATCCAATTCCGACGGTTCTGTGGGCGTGAAATAATCTCTTCACAGACACTCGGACACCGAGCATCGAAGATCCTAAAGCTCCGACGAACGAGACTCCCCAGCACCAAAGGCTGCGAAAAGCTAAGCCAAAACAAAAGAAAAACACATTTTGCAACAACGACAAAAAAAGCGAGCATTTCTGTTTGTTCCTACTGTTTTTTTTCCCTCCCGGATGCACCTCTTAAACGATCTCCACCTAGTGCCTAGTGTGCCTGGCGGGTTGAACTGGTTGCTTTCAACACTCCATTTCCATGCCCCTCCCTAGAGGGAATATGACTTTCAACTCTAGTTTAGTTTCATTAAAATGTAGCTTTTGCTGTTCTAACGGTCGCTTGTTTATGCTGCACCATCGCAACAAAAAAAAAAACGAATCCTTACGGGGCCACCTCCGGCATATTGTTACATTAGTGAGCTGCCTGTGTTTCCCGTTTGTCCTCTAACACTCTGGGAAGACTCGTGCAGCACCAAGCAAGTAACGGGTGTCGATAAAAATCTGTCCACGGAATGAGTTCTCTAAATATCAATGGTTCGTGCTGGTGTGCCGCATTTGCATTATGGCCAGTAACATGAAGAACAATAAATGTCAAATTAAAATTAAAGCCATTGTCGTAACGCCATGTTTAATGGTCGCGTTTTGTGATGACTGTTGGTTGACAGTTTGTTAAAGGATTTATGGAATGTGAGTAGTTGCGCAATTTTATTGATACAAGTTTGTGATTTTGATTCGGAAGCGAGCTTATGCTGTGGAGGATATTCATCGAAAGCTTGTCCAAAGTTTCTTCCGTTTTACTTGCAAAAGTTTCCACCATATTGTTTTGTTTATATTGAGCGATTCGGAAATAGAAATGATACACTAAATTGCTGGTTTTCTATACGTTGAGTCTTGTAATGTTTTCAATAAATTTCTTTAATACGACAGCAACATAATAAAACACTTTCTCAGAATTTCAACACCACCCAACAACGGTTGGCCCATAAAAGGGAATCGGTAAGCTATTCACAAACAAACGATTTTCTTCGGCCAACATTAAGCTAGCACAATCAACACGTGCTCTTGATCGAACGCCTCCTTAGGTTACTTCAGTAGTTGTGCTTGTTCGGCTGGTTTGAAACTTCTCCAGGAAGAAGTTTGCACTTAAACACGACTGTTTCTCAGCAAACAGGTGCTTCAGGATGAATTTTACTTCGGTGACGCAGAGAAATAGAGTGTGTTGTGCTGTTGTGCAGTGCATGCTAAAAATGATACCATTTTTTGGATGCAGACGGATCTTTTTTTTTAAATCAAGATTTAAAGAAGACTTTATGTTGATACTTTGACGATTAAGATAAACGAGTAAAATGAATAATTCTTAGTAAAATTTATCCCACAAGGATTAAATGAGGAACCCTGCTTGAATAAAATCCGGGACAATTTTGAATGATAAAATGTCCGGTGTAGAAGTAAGAAATTAAGGAGTTTAATTTAAACAGTATCTTGTTTGAATTTACGTTATTGTTGTGCAGCTTATTCTACTGTTGTAAACAAATCTTGTTCCCGCCGGCAGCCGCTGTCAGTGCATAGCGTGTCGTGAGAAGAAAGTGAGAGGAAAGTGAGAAAGGGCAAGGATATAAAAGGACGAAGAGCGTAGGGCTTTACTTTTTTAAGTGGAAAAACGCCAATAAATTAACGACTTAATTTTTGGTTCGCCACTCCAGACGTTCCTGAAAAACCATAAATTTTTGCGAACACCGAAAACATAATTCTATAATAATAAACATTATCAATAAGGCATTTCCTCCTTATTATATGCTTTTATTATCCTATACTATATTATCACTACATATTAATGGTCTAAAATCTAAATACTAGCTTTTATTCAATGGTTTATAACAGTAGCTTTACTTGTTTAAAATCAGGGACTTTGTCATCTATGTCAAGCATGATGAAAGTTTACATTCCCTAAGAGTAAGGATAACTTACTGAAAAAAAGCCCATCTTCACATGATAGTCTCTGCCGGTAAAGGAAGACACAAACAAGACCAAAGAAGCTCGTTTCTTTCAGTTATATTTTTCTAATATTCATCAGTACGAACTGAGGATGTTTTGGTTGGCCATAACTGATAAAATGTTTATTTTTATTTAATAGTTTTACAATCAATACAGCGGCTCGGACGGGCTACATTGAACTATGAAGAATAAAAATACCAACACGCCCAGATGAATCTGAAAAAATCTGTTGGGAATCCAGCATTAGTCTTGGCATCTAAATAATCTTGAAAACTTATCTCTTAGATGCTCTTGTTCATGATTGTTAAAAATAAAAAACTTTTCTCGACAACTTATGACAACACGTAGCTGGATAGTCTGATCTGGATGGATTTTCTATCCCAGTCCGGCTGTCTGAAGTCCAGCACTGCTAACGCTTCGGCTGCCGGGCTTCTCCAAGGGTAGTGTGCCTATCAAAAACTCATACTATTTTTCAATTGTTAACTGTACCTCAAATTCCATACCGCCACTAACCTATTAACATTCCATAGAAAAGCAGTATAGATTTAACATCCACAAAGCAAAGCCTTCCAGCTCAACCCGTACATATTTTTACCAATGCCCTTAAACTAGACGCTGTACACCTTTCCCATACCACGTCGGTTTTGTGTTTGCATTTTTTGGCTCTCCACCCGAGCAGTTCATCACGCATCCTCGGGTATAAACCTCGGTAGACTGCAGGCGGATATATGCACACTAAATAACAGTTTCCACTCACGTGTGGCCATAACCTAGCCCACAAAAACGTGCCATTACTACTGGCACTGCCACTACCAGTTCTTGTTTTTTGTGCACGGTTTGCAGGAGAAGAGAAGGTTTACAAAAAAGAAAAACTCCGAAAAAAAGAAAAAGGATCCTTCGCTCTAACATTCCACAGCACCTGGTAGGTACTTGTTCGATCTTTCGCGCGCCGGCACACTGGTGAAGCTGGTTGAAACCGAAATAGACAAAGGAATTCGCTCATAAACGCATTCACCTTACGGTGTTTGTAGGTTACGCCTGTTACCATCTCTTATGCGCCCTTTTAAACTCTTCACCCGCGCAAAGGCAGAACGTAGCGTATTGGTTTCCACTTTCGCTCACAGAGGGTTTGCTGAAGAGTTTTATGCCGTTTCGTCGTTTGCTAGCTTTCTTAGCTGATAGCGTATCGTTCGCGGCACCTAGCGTGCGCCATTTCACCAACCACAATCCCAACTCCCAACCCAATCGAACAAAAGACCACAACTTGGAGGGGCCAAGACGAATATAAAGAATACAGAAAAAAAGGGACAGACATCACACACGTGGTTTTAGCCTGCTTATGTTGCATCTACGCAACTTGGTATGCGGTGATGAAACGTTTGCTTTGCGTTTTCCGTTTCGGGGTCTTTTTTTTGTGGGGGAGAAAGGGAGCTGTGAATGGTTTAACCTGGCTGAGCTGGCTAAAGTTGGCCAGTCATGCGAGCATTCAACGTACCGGGAGAGCTGAGTAAACATGGAGTATTGGCCATTTTCTCTCGAGCTGCTGTGGTGGATTTACGATTCTTAGTTGAGCGTTAAATACACGCAATTGCACATCGACAAACGATTCGCTTATTGCACCGTTTATGTGTGTGTATGTGTATGGAAAAAAGCTCGAGAAGAATGTGCATTTTACCTTTCAGTACGATACGTTTATTACGCTTAAAGTACGCCCGGTATTCCAAAGACCAGGCCACCGGACGAATAAAAAAAACGCTCCTCAGCTGACGATGAGCTTTTCGTCATGAGAATATGAGGTGTGTTGTTTTCATACACCCAAACCGGAGCAGGTTATTGCACTTTTTTTTGTTGTACAGCAAAAAGCAATTAGTCCAACATTTTCCCGAACTGCAATACGTACAATAATATGCAAACAAATATTTAATCATCTTCGGTACAGCAGTGATAAGGAAATGTGTTTTTATGTTCCAGGAAAAGTATAATCAACAGTGAAAAAGCTTTTTCCCTATAAAAAAAGACTCAAAGCCACAATAAAAGAAACTGGAAAAAACATTTCTGGTGACGATGAACGGTGGGACAGCAAACAAACATTAATTTTTAAGATTTTTTTTATGTTCTTGGAGCATTCAAAATTCAATTAAAAATGGACCCATCTGCTGTTGAAAGTATTTTTGGTGAATTAAAATTGAAGTAGTTTTTAATGTAAAAGAATACAAAAATGGTTCGATTAATTAGTAGAAAATATAGCTCAAATTGGTGGATTATCATGGCCGATATGTAGCTCTGACACATGTGCATAGGAATAAGTAATAAGTACTCTAAATAAGGAACCAACAATTTTGGTGTGCTTGTCACATGTTCTCTTCTTGGCTTAAAGGCCTTTTAAGGCCTTGATCGCCGGCCATCTAATGGCTTACTATCTTTGCTCAATTGCTGACAACTAGCATTGGGTTGTTGATGCCTGCCTGATTTACTTCATTTTCCTTATTCAACATGGTACCTAGAAACCATTTTAAACAATAAAGCATATATCGAACAGTTTTTAAATCCATCGAAAATAAACTGTCCGAAAAACTTGATATCCATTCCTCATTCTATCTTAGTCCAAGGACTGAGCTAATGAGCCGTCACACCCTGAGGATAAATCTAGCGCTCGTCAGGGGAGAAGTAAAGAAGTATATTTTTCACCATACTGAAAATACACTGAGCAATCTTGGTGACATGTGACTGCGCTTTGCATACATTTTGGCGTTTTTCCCACAATGATGAACAAATTTTTTCCTTCTCGAGCCTTTTGCCGTTGTTTTTAGTTTATGTAAATGAGCGTGCAAAACGTACACAACTTCCTTTTGCTAGACAAACTTTAACAGTCTAAAGGTGTAAATAATATTATAGAAATAGTCGTTGAAAAGTAATATTGCTGAGTACCGTGGAACAAGAAATGTTTTAATGAACTGGGTAAAATAAGAAATAAACTTAAGTAAGAAGCACAAGAAAAAGAAGAAGTAGAAGAAGCAAAAGAAGATAATAATAGTAATTGATTTTATTTTAAATGTCCTTTGTTTTGTGCTAACATGCAATTCTGCCTAGTTGCATACCCTACAGGCTGAAAACAAATAATGTCCAGCAGAGCAGCGAGCAAAACACAACACAAAAAATCACTCTATCCCTTCTGGCTAACAATATTACGGCAAGAAGTTAAGCCTAAATCGCTTGATCCCTCTTGTGTCGACAATGCCACATGCTCTTGAGCTTTAGATTCATCCTTCAGCGATAAACGCTAATAATAGGTTGTAGTATCATAATGCTGACACTTATTCCTGGCTCCCCTCACTCATACGATCTTTTCTCCCACCCCAAAATGCGTAAAGGGATGAAATGGTGTTGAATGAAAAACAAAACAAAAACGGTACGGCCTGGGTGATGAAAAGCTTGAGATGAGCCTCGGTACGATTTAAATCCATTTTTGCACTATCCCCTGCCTTCGTTATAGGTGATGGTTGTTATGCTTCAGTACCTGCTTTTTTTTCTTTAATTTTTACCCTCTCTAGTGAAAACAACCAGACACAGGACATCTTTACGCTCCACTATCCTGCTCCGGCGAAGGGTCCGCTTAGCACCCTTTCAGTCAAGAGAAAAACATAAAAAAGCCTACTGCTGGGAACAGGGAAACGGTGTCGGGTTAGACGTGCGGTTTTTCTCATCGCCAACATGAGGCACAGCCGGGCGTGATGCCACAGCTGTCAGCAAAAGCAGAGCCGAAAGAAAAAAAAAACGAGGATGACTAGCAAGGATCGGGCAGAAATTTGCTTCCGTACTAAAATGCGTTAATCCTCTTACAAAGGTAAGATTGCCATTATGCCGCGACGCGGTGCCCGGCGGAGCTGGGGCTCCACCACACTTTTCGGGAACGCTTTTGACACTTTTGAGGATTCTGGTCCAACGATCCATCCTTTCGCTTGCTAGCACGAGAACTGCCCCGGAAAAGAGCCACATGCCGGTTATTGTGTGTTTGCTATTTTTCTTCTCCTGCTCCCCATTGCCCGATGGCGCTGCGGTTTAGCGCAATTTCAGGGCCAGCCGGTGCAGCTTAAAAGGATTTTATCCTTCACTGGTTGGATTTTGCCTCGTACGTGAGCTTTTTGTTTTTTTTTTTTATTCGGCTTCTGTCACAATCTTTATGTATGTTTGCGTATGTGTGCATGAGGACTGGTGCGTATTGTTTTCACAGGCAGAAGACGCAGATGGACCACACTGCATTTCGAGTGCTCCATAAACGCATCTCGTGTGAAGCGGTGAACGGTGTTCTCGCTAATCTCTGACAAACTCAGCAAGAAAGCAAAAACGAACCATTACATCCTTTACTGTTGGAATTGGGCAAGGAAGTTTCTTATATGAATAAACTTAGTGGAAAAAGGGCGATTACCGCTTGACGAACTTCGAAAATAATTGTCAAAATATGTTTGTAAAGTAAAAGTAAAAGGAAACTTATTTTGGAAGAACTAAATCTAGTCAACAATAAGTTCTTGAGTTATACTCCATGCCACAAAACAAAGTTAATCGTTTCAGTGTGTTCGCCCCTGTGCGTAGACAATATGCAAAGCATGTAGCTTGATATAAGAAGCTGATAATAAATAATTGTTAGTAAGTACTAATATTCTTTTGAGGACCCAGGGCGTCCCGGTGCAGCGCTGCGACAGCTCAGGTTCAAATCCTATTGCAACTACGTGGCATCAGCAAGCCAAGTCGTCAGGGAAGCCATTAGACATCAGAACAAAAAGCCAAGAAGCCATTAAACCTACAAGAAGAAGAAGGGTATTGCATGACCGTAAATATGATTTTTTCGACACTTTAATGGCCTGAAATTATGCGTCGTGAAATGCTTGCAATCTGAACAATTCAAACATCGAAGGTAACCGTTGTAATGGGGTGCTCTTTGGCGATAAATTGAATTTCTATGACCAGCTGGAGGACATCGTCACAGTTTATTGGCCTGCTAGAACCTCTGGCTTTATCTGTCAAACACGATCTACTGCTCCGTAGTCGATCTGGCGTAGAGTACGCATCCGTAGTGTGTTGGTCTACGGCTGTTCGATCTAGTATCCTTACAGCCAAAATTCCCTAATTTCGTCATACAATCCTGGTGGACCTCCGTAGATTAAAGTGGTCGCTCCTCGGCCTAGATATGCAGCGACAGCTTGCCTTTAACATGCAGAGATAATTTGTAGAGGGACAATCAGATCGACTTTCCGGCTCTACTCTCCGCGATCAACCTTTACATTTCGGTCGAGAACCCTGCGCTTGGTCAGCGCTTTGTGTTCTAATTTAACATAGCTTCAAGATGCTTTAACAGGGTCTGCTGTGGTGCGTTGAACTTATAAGTAAACATATAATATCAGTCAATAATCTGCATACTTTACAACTAAAATGTGTAATGGGTCATTTGTAATTCAAATGCCAACACAACGCAACACGATTGAAAAATACAATTTTAACGACTAAATGCATACATTTAGGCGCCAAAATAGTGTCACAAGAAAGCTTAACTTTGAAATAATAAAATTAGCTTCGTTTCATCTATTTCAACTCAGGCCGGTATCGAGCAAGACTACAAATGACAATGAAATTAGTTATCTTGTACCAACGAGCAACCATTAATGAAGTGTTAATATATCTTGAGACTTGTTTGGGGAATTACGTGAATACTCATATCCTATCATTTAAACCCTTGTCCCTTCTCCGTACCCACACACCCACAGTTTCTACATCTGATTGTTAATGCCATGGGGCAAGACAGTAGCACTGGTTCAGTCGCGCGAAACGGAAAGACATAGCTCCAAACATCACTCACAGTCTCCCAGGTTGGCAATGCTTGATACGGCGGAAACAACGTCTTCCGCTTGCTAATTAGTACGATCACGCACACACGACAAGCTAATTCGCGTCTTCCTCTTCCTATTTCCGGCGAATATTAACATACATTCCTGCAAACGTACAAACGCTAAGCAACTTGTCTGCTTCCATGCAGTTTGGGTGTGACCTTCCCGGTTCTTTCTGGGTGAAAAGTGAAAACTCGTTTTTCACATCGCCATTTATGAGCGTTACTACATATACTCGTCAAGGTTCCGTGCTCTAAAAGCAGCGAAAAGACCTTTCACGCTGCTTGCACAACACGGGAAGAACAGCAGCAGCCCAGAACACCTGCAAAAACCCTCATTTGCTCCGTTCGGTTTGCTTCGCTTCCGGTTGCTGCCGGGAGGGTACAAAAGGGGTGGGACAAAGGAAACATGACAGCTAGTTCCCGTACGGCCAAACGACTCCGAAAGGATTCGAGAAAGCGACGAAGGAGCTGATTAAGAGCTCAATACCTCTGGGGGGAGGGAAAGGAAACAGTGGAACGAGCGAGTCTGGCATGGATCATCATGAAAGCACACGAAAGCGAGCAATTGCCGGTTGTATGACGCTGAAAGGATGACACGAAAAGAACAGCCATCTCGGCAGCGCGACACTTGGCACAAGGCACACCCCGGCGGCTACACCGTTCCGGGTGAACGTTAAAGCAATTTCACCTTCCCTCGTCCCACGATGTCTTTCCGGCCTTTACCACCACCACCATCCTCAAGTTTGACAGTTCCCAAATGCCCGAAATATAGCGAACGTTGCAAAATTGCGATACAGACACACGGTCGACTTTCGTCCCGATGTTCGCGGGACGTCCTGTGCAGCTAGACGTGCTCTTTTTTCCCTCCTCCTCAAAAAAGCTTTTTGGAAGGAAGTTCTCCGCGTTCTCGGTCTCGTGAAAGAACTTCATTCACTGACCTCCTTGGGGGCGCTCAACGACGGTGTAATGACGATAATGAAGAGATGAAAGCGTACACCCTCGTGCCGTTTTTTTTTTTACTTGCCAACCCTTCCCCAGAATAAAAGAAAAAAGAAACAGAAGCACTAAAAGAGGAGGACACTACTGCTGCACTATCGCTCGGATCGGTGCATTTCCGTGCACAACATGGCTGGAGTTCTCCGGTTAACTTCACCACCATCGCATCCCTCATGAAACGTGATGATTATAATGCCTTTCTGTCTCCCTGAGGGGCAACTTCTCGTGAACCATTCTATGCACACCGAAAGATCAACGACAGGCCGGAAAGTCTGCCACATACACGCTAGAATTGTGATGCAATTTTGGGTGCCACAGTATCTTCGGGGAGGTTTCCCGGGAACACAGCTGCTGCCGGGAGCTGTCGATCGTAAATGAGCAAAAATTGATTTGTGCCTCTTTTGTGCAGGCGCCCCCGGAGGGAAGGATAAATGAACTGCAGCACTTGACGAGCGTCAAGCAGCGCGCTTTTGACATTTTGTCCCCGGTCGGGTAGGGTCGTCTGTGGAAGTCTTCAAGTTGATGTTTTAATATTGATTCTTGTCCTGGTGTTAGCTTCACCAACAACGACTCAAACGCTTGTCAAACTTGGTGGAAAATGTTGCGAAGGTTTTTTTCAATTTTATTAGTTTAAAAACACTACTTAGGACACTTAGGTTTTAAGGAGGCCATTTTTGTTTTCACCAATCTTCTTGACAACTTTGGATGAGATTTCCTATCGAAAAGATTCAATTTGCACATACATGCTCCAAAATCTGCGTGTCATCGTTGTCAAAACGACATTGTTTTTCCTTTTTCCTGGCCGGGGGAATTTTAATTCCCCCGTGCAATCACAATCTCCCAAAGGCTTACCTTATTGCGGTAAGAGCCGAAGTACCGAACAAGGAAAATGAGCTTTTTCTGTCTCTCGATCTGGAGCGCTCTCTCACTCTTGCTCCGTGTAAAATCTCACGTGTTCCGCGAACGGTTTCGCAGACAAGAAATGAAACATTTTAAACATTATAAATGTAATCCCATGGGTAGTATAAGTTTTATGTGAAAACGCTGTTAACCATCGTCAACGTTCGGTGGGCCACTTCTACGACGACGGGATGATGACAAACGCGCCGGGTGAGATGCACTGCACATTAGCGTTATGATCGTTTGTGAGTGTCACAAAAAAAAAAAAAAAGTACTCCCAACGTCGACGACAGAAAACCATCCGAATGCTACGTATGACCCCCTCTTCCTGGGGTCCCATCTTCCCGAGGTGCCTTGTCACTCGGAAACAATCAGTGAGCAGCACCACCCATTAAAATTCGAGTTTTTTTTGTGCTGGCTCTTCACTTGCAACGGATGGGCAACTTACGTACGACACCGGTGGTTCGAAACCGGAGGTGCCTTACGGCTTGACGTGGTGTTAGAAAGTGTCAAACTTTTGCAATAAGTGTGTTCTGGTTTTTGTGCGCCATGCTTACAGGTAGCAACGAGTGGAGGATTCTTTTTTTTCGCGAACCTTGGACTTGAGATTGTAACATTGAAACAGTTTTCTGCTTCGAAATGAGAAAATAAATATTTCTTTTGATGTGTTGAGCTCTGCTGGTAAGTTCAAGCCATTACGAACAGGTAGTGTATTTTGAAATTCTCTTTTGTAATTGAACGTATTTTTGGGTTTTGTAATTAAAGTCGCAGTAGTCAAGCAGAAGAACGCATGTACTATGAAAAGAAATGTTTAGTAAAAATGGTTTGGTTAAAGAAAATTGTATTAAATTGCATATCATCAACACGGATTTCAGAGAGGCGAATATAGTTTCTAAGACTCAAAGCCTCTATAAATAAACGAAAAAAAATCAACACAGATAGCTTTGCAAAGCTTTTCTCTTCTATTTCCATGACATAAAGTACCAACTATAAGCTATAAACGCAACTGAGAGAAGCGTTATGCTGTAACCCATTTAAGCACTGATCTACTAAGCTACCTGAAGGAATCTTTCGTAGGGTTCCCAACGTCCTGTCGGCTAAAAGAAGAAGCCAGCACGAGCCTGAGCTGGGATCATTTAGTGAGCTGTTGTGGCATTAAATTTGGTAGGCACTGTAAGGTTAGTTCGTTAAGTCTCTTAAATCTCAAGAAAATGGTACAATTATGAGACTCGGCTTCTAACGGAATTGTAATGGAATACCAGGATCACGGTGGGCAGACGAGACTGCTGCACCAGTCTTCACACGGCACGGCCGGCGATCAAATCCCATTCGAATCGTTCCTCCGTAGTGAGGAATATGACTATCCAACAAAGTGGTATCAACAAGTCTAGCAAGCTATTCGATGACGATGACCCAATAGATCGTTAAGCCAAGAAGAAGAAACTACATATCGGCGGAAGATTGTCCTGATGAGTGACCCCATGGTGCCTTTTTTTTTTTTTTTTTCGGAAAATGTTTAATCACTTACGAGGTCTTTTAAGAATGACGATCATTTTTGAATTCGATCGTTTTCCTCCCATGCGAGAACCCTGATTGGACAACGAACTACAGTAAGAGCGTATCAAACTGGGAAGATCTGTGGCATGAAGAGCTGATTCGTGCAAAAATGAACCCGCTCCGTATGTTAGGATCTCCTCTAGGGGGTATTCGAAGTTATTGGCATTGCATTGGCTTGCAGCTTCTTGTTTGGATGGCGGTGAACACCCAGGACTTCTGATTTTTTTAATACGCCGATGCAGTGATCAATCACCTCGCCAGCGGTTTATTTCTGGGCCTGAAGCTCTTGGCTTAACGATCTGCTAGACCACACCGATCATAAAATGGCTTACAACACATCTTGACCGTACGCAGCCGGATAGCCAGTCCTCACCACGAGAGAATGAACTGGATGCTTTCTAAACTCCAGTTCTGCCGTGTGAAGACCAATCTGGTCTCTTAATACGTCTTAAACGCTTCGTTGTTCGACACGGAACGAATCATTTACTTAAATGTTTAAATGTAATGCTCACTATACGAAACCGCGTTCTAATTAAACTTTTCACACCGATTAAAGCTCTTAACACTTCCAGGGACAGTACAGCTATCCTCCACTTGGGACAATTATCATGCAAAACGTCCATAAATATGTGGCCGGCAAGGATTTTCCCTTAATGACGCTCACACCTGTTGACCCATCGTTGGTGTCCAAGCATCTGTTTGGACAAATACAGCCCAGTTGAGCAGTACCAGATGCTCAATCTGTCTCTTAGCCCCTTCGCACTCTCTTGGGATCAATTATAGACGGTCGTCACACACGATGACCAGCTCCAGCAGTCCTCTCCTCTGCTGTACCTCCATTGGAAGTATAATTTTATTGCTCACAGTTTTTATTTGCACCGGGTGTGCTTTTGTTTTAGAGTAAACATACACTTCACCGTGTGCCACACACCACACAGCAAACCACTAGGCTGCGGGTTTTCTGTTGCTGAACTTGCAGAACTGCACTAAAAGCGCAACCTGACGCGTGTGATGATTTTTATGTCATCACTTGTTGACACGTTTCTGCACACTTGACGCTGATGCCGCCGGTTTTTCGCGATTGGAGGAATTTTTAATTCAACAGCATCAAACTTTGGAATGGGATTGCGAGCGTTTAAAAAAAAACACCGACACCCCTCGCGCGTTATCGATTCTAGTGCGTAGGCTTGCTTGGGGAGGAAGCGGAGTGTATAGCCCGCCGGAGGGTCTATATTTACCCAATGGAAATATTTGTCAACGTCCAACGTGCCATCGAAATTGACAGCTGCTTCGTGCTCGGCCCTTACGCACTGGACGTCCTAGAGTTCATTTTTGTGCTTTCGGTCAGCCGATTTTTGGTTGGCAAATACTGCCAGACAAAGGTAGTGCGGCGTGACCGTGACGAATGGCAAACATTGGACATGCATTACACTTTGTGCAGTGATTAAAATTGAAGTTAAAGTTCGCCTGGCGTTGTGTTAATGGATCAACTTAGTACACGGATTACTAAGAACTTTAGTAGTAGCTTTAATAGCTTATTGTTTTTGGAATCTCTGGAACTGAATATGGGAACATTTGCCTATTCTTAACATGTAGAAAAAGTATCGAACTTGCTTGTTCTATTTGATCACCTTTAATGATCTTCCCTTTTGACAGTTGATCGTTACTAACCAGGATAAACTCCATTGTTACTATTCAAACAACCCTACGATAGGTTAGTCATCCATCCTCGGTAGCTCTTCCACTGACACAAAGGAACTGTTTATGCAAATTGAAGCTCACCCAATTTGTGGGAGCAAATCATCTGCATCCTCCCAAAGGATCCCTCTCCTAACCAACAAACAATAGGGCAGAGACAAAGTATATCCCCAAAACCTTACCGTAAGCAATGGAAAGTAGTTTTCACAAACAGTAGCAAATCGACTAACGAATTGACTCGGACGCTTCCCACTTTTCGGACGCTAAATTGTGTGTCGAAAGTGTCAACCAGACTCTAGATGGGAAGGGAAACCGTCGGGACCGAAGTGGTCGGAAAACAATTTGCCAATTCTCGTTGACCAGTCCAGTGTGAGTGCAAAGTACTGCAGGGTTTTGGGCACCCTCCCCCACGGAAAAAGGAACGAGACGCCATGGCTACCTTCTTGGACCTTGGTTCCTTAATCTCCCTTTAGTTCCCTTGGTTTAGCAGACTGTGGGCCCAAATCCTCTGTTTCTCAGCATCGTAAAACTAGTCTTTTGCCTTCCTCAAAATGGTCCGTTTAGTAGAGTTTATTCTCATTCTTTAATAGGGATCCATTCCATTCCACAATCAAATCACATGTGTCTCTGGTCTCTAGACTCAATTTTGTTCCATCTTGGCTTTCCAGCTATCTGACTTTCGTGCATGTCTTGCACAGAATGCGCTTCAGTTTACCTTTTGGTTTTTGGGATTTTCGGTTCCCGCGTTTTTGCATCTAGCTTTGCTTCAGCTGCCGCACAGGACGTGTAGAATGACGAAGAACTAACCCTCATCCTCGCAAAACACACACATACACGCCAGCCCTGGCGCATCCTTTAAGCCAGGGGACGTGTTGTGTGCTCCCGATTCTTTCCTTCTTTTTTTTTTTTTTTGGGAGCATCACCATGCCTTCGGACAGGTTTATCGAATTTAAAACGTCAGTTTCACTTATGCTTCAGCTGCTTGGTACTTGGTGCCGTCGGTTCCGATTGCACAATGCGCCCTTTTGGAAAGAGTGAGGGGGAGGGGGGAGGGGGGTATTCCATCCCCAGAAACATCTAAACGGACACGACGGCGAACAGACTCAGCCAGGATGATGCACACTGGAGGATATTTTCGGCCTCGGTTACTCAACTTTTGCTCCTCGCCGTGACAGCGTGTCAGAGTACGCCCGACCGAGGTAAAATGTACCGAGTTGTGATAAAATTTTCATCTCTCTTCCACCGTCCATTATTTGGACGGGTCCCGGGAGATTTGATTGGAAGAGTTGGTGTGCATGTCGTGGCTGGCATTATAGTAATTGAAGCGCCTTTAAAACTATGTAAAATGAAATGAGCTGAACGCTGATCGAACGAAAAACGACGAGAGTTCTGCTACGCCATTTTCACAACCGCTATCATCTTCATTCTTCTATTCTTACCTCTATCATGTGACGTCACGCGTGAGCCAGCATACTAAAAACTATCGATCATTCAATTAATGCCCGAAAACACGACCACTTTGAGACAACCACATCACATCGAACAGTGGCTCAAGCGGGCTCAATTAAAACACGAACATAGAAATCACCGACACGAACAAATGCGACTTTGGTTTGCATATTGGTTTGATTTTTAGATTTGTCATCGAATAATCGGGAAAAAAATCACACATAAAAGAAGAGTGGAAAGTTGTTGTTGAGAGTGGGAATTCAATTAACCTGAAACATAAGAACTCACATCAACAGACAATTGAATTGATTTGAGTTTAGAATTAAAAAGCCATCATGTTGCGCCTAATCCTGGCAAATCCAGAGGCTAGTTCTAGCTGGTTTCATAGTATGTTGTTCGTTTGATTAGCATTCGAATGTTAAACGATTGAATGTGTCATAAAATATAGCGTTTTTATTGTATGCTGACTCCTAATAATGGACAATACGATGGATTAGTACGATTCGATTGGCTAATCCAACTGTGTGATGGCTTTGATAGGTGAGAAATGTATATTAATTCCATGGGTTTCTATTTTACACGCAAACATCATTTTCAACAGTAGAGATTTAGGGTTTTTTTTGCTGCGTTTAAGGGACGACTAAACTGTCAATATTTATTTATTATTTAACAAAACTAAAAGAGCCTAGTTTAGACTGAGAGAGACTGCAGACTTGACGGCTGGAGATTCCTTTCATTTGTGGGCTAAGGCCGTTGTGCAAACAGGATGCAAACAACCGCCGTTGATGGAAGGATCAGGCGAAGGAATAGCGCGGACCAGAGGCGGATCTTCCTATAAAAGGCCGTGTTAGGGCCACAGGGGACAGGCCTCAAGAGGGGTTCCGAGCTGAAGCCCACAACGAATTGGTTGTTGTAAATACTGGCGGACGGAAGACCCCCCAAACTCATTTTCGCCGCTTAAAATGATTATAACTATTTCTGCCGCGGGCACTAGATAGCCGGCGATGATTTCTCTCAATTCTTCCGACCAAATCCATTGGGAAGTCAAAAGTAAAACTTGATCCAAATCTGATAGAGATCCTCCCAAAGACTTACATTCGTTCCACTGTATTGAGAACCTTTTGAGCCTTGTGGACAATTAGACTCCTAGGAGAAAAGGTAGGAAAAAGGACATTTCGTCGAAGAGGTGTCTTTGTAGGCGTAAAGGCCTTGCGGGAAGCCTCTTGGACAAATACCTCGAACGAAACTCCAAGCGAGCGCCATAGATTCAACATCCGCTGTACGAAATGCAAGCCAAAGTCAATCAGTAATAGTAAATCAATTTGTTTGAAATGTAATACTGAAAATACAAAATTCTGGAGCATTCTTTATAAAAAAAATCCTTTAAAGGTTCGGCCTTATACATTGAAAAAAAATTAAAGACATTCAAATGCAGTTGCAGTATAGAAAATAGAAATAATTAAAACAATAAACGAGAATACTATTGCTGATTAGTTCTGATAGTAGCTCATAGATGTCTCCGCTGTTTTTGTAATATTTAGCCACAGTTTGATTGTTTTTTTTTTTTTTATATTTATAAATGTATAACTAGTGGGAAGAGGAGACAACGGGTAGTAAAAGGACAATGAGGAAAGGAAGAAAAATTCACGAAGAAGAACACAGAAACGGGACAGAGTAATATTGCAGTCGAACAGGTGGTAGGTGTTCCGTTTGCGTTGAACATCGTGTAGTTTCCATTAAATGTTGTTTTCTTAAAAGTTTCATGCTTAATCAATTCAATCATAAGCACAAAAGTTCCGTTGCTCAATTTAACAGTGTTAAGATTATCGTAAGATCTGCTACCGTACGTTAAGAAGGATTAATCTTACAAAGCTACGCTTAAGTTTTTTCGCCTACACGTGTACTAACAAACTGTCGCCAGTCACACAGTGGATCCACTCTGTCACACGCTCCGTCAGCAACAATTAGACTCACATGTTCAAACTTTAATTTAATCATGCACTGTTACAACGACATTTTTTTCTTTTCCTAGTACGCCTGTCACTCACCGCTTAAATGCATGAATAAAATGCATCATTACACACATTAGCGAACACTGAACACGTTCGATGATGATGCTGAGGATTGAGATTTGGCAAGTAGGAAAAGAAGGGGGAAAAAAAGCTCACCATTAAAGTTCACCCCAAGCGAGCGAAAGGGTAATTTCGTTAGCCATTAATTAGAAACTTGCACGAGAAATTCAATTGAAAGGATGTTCTCGTTTCCCATTGGAATTGATTTATACCCAAAATAGTGGTTATATTTCGTTCGCCATTAAACATAAACCAGGTTAAACCTTTCACATGCCTTGTACTGTACCTATTGCTACAAATAAATGGAAAAAATAGGCATCGATCTGTGGACTGCTGTTGAAGTTGCGAACGAAAGAGAAAGAGAGAAAACCAAATTTCCCCAACGTTTCGTTTTAAAATTGGTATAATTACTTTTGCACCTGTCTTCTCCCTGTGACTGTGTAACCATCTGGATAGTAAGTCAATTATGATGGAAATGGTTTCGCCCCCAGAGTGCGGTAGTGGATGCCATTTCCGATGCCGTAGCCGAAAAATGTTCCGCAGCATGCCGGATGCACAAATGTAGTGGCATAAATTTGAATACTCACAACCCCGAAAAACAAACCCACCGGAGCTCATAATTGTTGCAATAACGATGATTACTGGTTGCTTTCCGTACTGCACTTATCATCGGCTACAGGTCCCCAGCGAGGTGTTAAAGAGCTAGTAAATGAATTCAATGTTCCGTTAAAACAATATCCATTCACCATGCAGAACGATTTGTGAAGGTTAGAAGAAGTTTGGCGAAATTTCCTTGCAAATAATTTTATACTGTAACGAGTTTTTTTTTTTACGCACAATTCGAAGCATCCTTCCTGCAATTGTATTTTTACTTTCATACCATCAGTCAACAGTCAATTTCATATCCCCGAAAAAAAGGATATGTGTGCCCATGGCACGCAAGGCACATAATTGAGCAAATCAAATACAAATTACACTGCGCCGGCCATTACGCGCCCATGATGGCCGGTGATGATGGACTTTCAGGAAGACCATTTTAAAATGGGTTAATTAAAAATTAATTCAATTGGGTGAGAAAATCGCAATCTTGTGCAAAGTACGTGAATGAATCGTAACATTGAGTACTATAAATTGTGGATTTTAAGTCAAATATTTTTCAGCAATCAGAGCACTTTGTAGTAGTGTATGCGGTAGATATTTTTCAATAATTTCTCTTCATGTCTTCTTCATTTTAGTGCGTGAAATGTGTGATATTTTAATTATGTTTTTCGTTCAGGTGACTCATTTACGGGCAATGGGTATTTTTTCTCTAATCTAATTATTTTTTTGTGCATTCTTTTGATAATACATTAGCATATGTATGCACACATTTTAAATGGTTATATTTTCAGCATTAACATATATAATAGACGTAAAATGACATAAGCCCAAGGCAGAAAAATCATGTATTAAGGACTCCAAATACTATTTAATTTTTATGTCCTGGCTTCCTGTACGCTAGACGGATTATCCAGCTGCGAGTAAACTATTTTAAAGAACCCAGTTATAGCAGACCAAGATCTTTTTAAGATTTTAATAAAAAAAAGAATGAATTCTTTTCATAAATCTATTTCACAATCATTCGCCGCTTCGATTATACAAATTATTTAACTATTAATTATGGTAAAAATGGGATTAGTCAAACTATTCCCCATTAGTTGCCGGATACTCGGTTCGATCCGAAAACTTTTTTATACATCTGCATGCATCACGTTGAGTAAAAATATTTGTAAAAATGTATTAACATGAATCAGGTGCAATGATCCATCAATCCATATTGTAAAGGAAAAAATGAAAAATAATTACATTTTCCATTTCAATTTCAAACAGCAATAGCTCGTATTGCAATGTTAAGATCTGTACAGCACACATATTCGGAAACAATTTATTTCCTTATCATTTTATTCAAAATGAAATTTCGTGGCAAGTGCAAATAAGTTACAGAAAAAAAAAGTATAATTTGTTAATTTTTTGCTAACAAAACGTACAAACTTTGTTTGTACACTCATTGTAAACGTTCTGTTCAAAATTCTCGTGGGATAAAATTTTGGTGCTATATTCACGCACCACGCATAGTGGGTAAAATGTGATTTGTAGATCTTTAATTTATTTTTTGAGATTTTATTAACATTTCTTATAAATTTACAAAAGATAATTGAACGTTTATCAATTTAAGTGAGATCAAAACACCTAGAAATAAAATATTTCCCCCAAATTATGCTTTACATGGTCGAACATGTAAATACATCCCTCGATGCGTACACGGAGAAACGTCAAATCTCACTCAATATTCCGGTATAAACAACAACAAACCGCACCATAGAGCGATGTCCAATTTACGCGATATTTCATCGAAAAAATCCCGCCCCAATATAAATGTGGCCATTCATCCCAACCCGGGCACACCGCCCACCGGTGGCAGCGGATCCGCGGACGGTTCCGATCAAAAATCCATCTTCTTCAACGAAATATCGCAAATAATGCGCGGATACGGTGACTGTGAAAAACCACTCCGCGAATCGGTCCTGCTGGTGGAAAAGATTGTGCTACAGCAGCTACGCGGCATCATGCAGGAAGCAATCGATCATGCCATGTCGCGACCAAACTCACCAACCCTTTCGCGCCGTGATTTCGAGTACATAATGCGCAAAAATCAGATCCGCGTGGCACGGTTACAAAAATACTTCCGCGATATGGCACTGATGAAAAAGCGACTGAAGGATCTGTGCGGAGGACGCTATCCGCATCTGAATCTTAGTGCGTGTTCCGAAACGTCGGACGATGATTCTGACCGGGAGGTGCCGGAAAAGTATGACGAGGAAAAGGTACGCCGCCTGTTCCGGGCCGATCGTATTTCGCAGATCCTGATCGGGAAACAGTACGACGATTATGTAGCGGCCCGCCGGGCTTCTTTTATGCACCGAAATACGGAAGTGATGAAGAGCAAGATGCGGCTGTGGCTGAACATTCCGGAGGATGTGAACATTACCCCGAGCTGTTTGCTGACGTTGGCTTATTTGGCACACGAAACGATTGCGGTGCTGGTGGACTTTTGTATACTTTCGCGATTGAATTCTTCCAACAGAAACGTTGATCCGTACAGCAGAGTGACGCCTTCTGGTGAGTATGAAGCCGGTAACTAATGAATCGAAAGAGGAATATAACAAGAAATCGATTCTTTTTGTAGGCAAATCGTACAACATGCTCCACACCTGTCCGGAAGTGTATCAGGGCCGTGGGCTGGACGGTGTAAAACCCATCACACCGCAAGAAATCACAGAAGCGATGCGTCGACATCGCCAGATGGCAATGCGAAGTTCGGGTCGCTATAGAAACGCGCTTAATTTTAAACCTCCATACCTGGCGATGTAAATGCCGCTCCACTGGTCAATTATTTTTGCACAATTAACTTAAATTAGTTATAAGTTTATTTTTGTTTAAATAAAAACGACAACTTTAGTCCCCATCAAGCTCTATAACTTCTACCTCGTTCGGAGCAACAATCACTTCTTCATCGGACTTTTCACTTTCTAGCGAAGAATGATCGTCACTATCGCTGTCAATCCTTCTTCTAGTACGTTTGCCCTTACTACCACCCACCATGGGACTGGTTCCATTCGTCTTTACAACAGACGACACCCGCTTTTTCCCTTTACTAGCCGTTGGTGTTGTTTGTCCATTTGTCGTGGTGCGTTCGGCGTCAGGAACGAGGGGAAACAACTTGCCACACCGGAATTTTAGCGTATCGTTCGTAACGCGCACCGTTCCGCGCTTGATGTAGCTAAGCGTTGCGTACGGCGTGTAAACGAACGATTCCTTCAGATAGCCTTTCACAATCAGGTACGCTACGATCTGTTCCGCGATCGTACGATCGATCAGTGGGGCTGGATCGGTTAGCCGCAGATTCATCGGTCCTTTGTGCATCCACGCATCGACAAGCTTAAGCCCGGTTACGTTCGTCTGCTCCAGATCACATTTCTCTATTATCCGGCTAAGCTGTTCGACGTACGGGGCGATTTCCTTCTGCGGTCGTACCAGGTCCGAATTTACGCACCGATCGCACATGGCGCTACAGTTGTCCTCGCCCCAAACTTCCGAAAAGTATTGGGAAATTATTTTCCTTCGGCATCTAAAATGAAAAACGGAGAGTGAAGTTTATTCCACCGTAAGTGTAAAAGCGATAACCAGTTTCACTCATTTGAAATTTACGCACGCCCTTACTTCTATGATGACCTACCCGTGTAAAGTCATACATTGTTATGGAAGTTTCCATGATTAGTCTATCAGCGATTTAAAAATCGAACCGTAGTAGCTACTTACTCGCTCGTTGTGATACAATATTCCACCATTGCGTACGCATTCTTCAGCCCGGTGTACTCGGAAAACGTCATCGTCGAGATGCGAAACAAGTCGGAAAAGTGGTACAACAGTATACACTCCGCGCGTGCACCATCCCGCCCGGCACGGCCACTTTCCTGGTAAAAGTTTTCCATACTTTTGCTCAGCGTGTGATGTATGACGAACCGCACATTGCCCTTGTTAATGCCCATACCGAACGCAACCGTTGCAACGACAACCTGCAACTCCTCGCTGTGCCAAAGGCGATGTATTTTGGTCCGGTCGGCCGGATCCAGATTCGCATGGTACGGGCCCGCCTTTAATCCGCGCGATATTAACGCGGTACTGATGTCGACGGCATCCTTCATCGAGTAGGTGTAAATGATTCCGGACTGATTGCGAAACCGGGTCAGTAGTAAATTCGTTATCAGATCGTACTGCTCCTGTTTGCCGGTTGGTTTCGCTAGCACGTGATAGTAAAGGTTCGGTCGGTTAAAGGAGGCCACAAACAGTAACGAATCGGGAATATTTAGCATCGTCTGTACGTCGCTGATGACTTTCGTGGTGGCCGTTGCCGTTACACCGAGCAGTGGTGCTTTCGGGAACATTTCCTTCAGTACGTTGAGAAATTTGTAATCGGGCCGGAAGTCGTGGCCCCACTGGGAACAACAGTGTACTTCGTCTGAAAATATAAGAAAAAAAACGTTATTAAGGTGTTATGGAGGACCATTTTAGGCTCACCTACCGATTGCAAACCGATCCAAGTACCCGTTGTTGTAACACTTTTGCAGTGCGGTCATGAAGCGCTTGCTCTTGGACAATCGTTCCGGTGTAACGTATAGCAATTTCAGTGTTGGCACTTTCTTGTCACTCAACTCCCGGTGTATCTGGCTGATCGCATCCTTGTTGGTGGTGCTGCACAATAACTTGGCTTTAATTTTTAACCGTTCTAACGACCACACTTGATCTTCCATAAGGGAAATAAGTGGCGAAATGACCACCGTCACACCCTTGCTTAGCAAAGCCGGTAGCTGAAAGCACAAACTCTTGCCGGAACCGGTTGGCGCAAGGAACAGCACATCATTACCCGTCATCAGTGCGTTTATCGTTTCCAACTGCTTCGGTCGGAACTGTTTGACGGAAAATATGCTGCTGAGCAATTCTCGTGCTTTGGAGGACCAGGCAAAATTTTCCTTGTCCCAATCGGTACCCGTCTTTTGGATAAGTTTGCGCTGCTTCCGGACATTGTGTATCTGTTCTTGCAGTTCGAGTAGGTGTGCTTTTTGGGATTTTAAACGGGCGAGCTTGTCTTCAATCACTTTTAGCTTGTCTGTTATTTGTTGCTCGTGCACACCGAGCTCGTCATCGCTGAGCATACTTAACTGTTCATCCATGTTTGTTTGTATTTTCAATGACACCGTTGCTGGTGCTAGTTACATTCACTTTCGTTTTACTTTAATAACATTTTGTTTTAAATAATCTACTGAATAAATATATTCCGCCTAGTTTGCTTGCTATACATCTTAGGCCAATGCCACCCATGCGTGTTAAAATGAAGCGGCAATGCTTACTGTTATGACATTTCGGTGATGTGTGCCAGGTGCAAGCTAGGACATGTTTGCCGTCAAACGGTGCGAAAAATACTAAACAATTAAACTTTTCATCATATAATCAACTAAAATATTTTTTTATAAAAGTAATAATTCTCAAATTTACTCTACGAAAATATAAAAAACGCACAAAAACTCGTTTTTTTAAATGGCAAACTTCAAATTCAAAGCGTCATTCATGCGTATGAACACGATAAGGAAAACGGCGGCGCCGGTCTTCAAACGGCTGGACTGCAGTTCAAATCCAAAATATCCAAATCCGTCGTATCGGCAAGTCTAGTCTAGGCGATAACCCAGTAGGTCTTTAAGCCAAGAAGAGCGAGAGAGATGTGAGGTAGGTAGAGATAGGAAAAATAAACTGTCTCGATGGTTTCCTCTCATTTAGTTTTTACTTTGACGTGTCGTCATACTTAATAATAAAATAGTTTTTTTTTCGATTCCAACTCGATCATTAGCACTACAAACTAGTAAATTTGTCGTAAAATTAGTCGACGTATTTTCTTTGCATTATATGAAGTCCAGTATGCGATTGTGAAGCGTTTTAAGCGTTTTTTTGTCGTTTGGGCAAACATTCTTTGCCTGTCAAACTTTTCCTTTGCAAGAATGTAAACAATACATTTGTACACACAAACAGTAAAGCTGACTAATCTGAAAAGTATCCCATCGAACTAATGTGCAGTGTGGAAAGAATTTGTCGACTTTGCTTGCAGGAAGAGTTAGAAAATGGCCAGTCCTATCTGTTACCGCTGGCGGACGATAGAAAGACGGTGGACATGATCCGCGAAACAATCGCCATCGATGTTCGTACGAACGGGGGAAAGTGAGCTGAAGTTGCGCTGCAATCTAATGTAACTTTATTTGTAGGTTTTCGTTGACGAAAGAGCACAGTATTACTTGTGTGTAGAATGTAAAGAGTTGCTGCTGAAGTGTTTCGACTTCCGCGAACGTTGCCTGGTAAATGATGCAATTTTCCGACGGAAATTCTCCCGCAGTGCGGCTACCGAGGAGGAGGAGAAGACAGAGACAACTTTCCTGCCGGCGGACACGGTCGTGTTGGATGGGGAAAAGGGTGAGAAAAGGGAGAAGAAGGGCAATCATTCCGATGAGGAGGAACTGTTTTTGCACGAGTTTATGATAGAAACGATCGAGGAAAACAATGATGATTGTGATACGTATGAACCGCTGCAAGTGGAAATACTGCAGGAGGAGAACGGTTCCGACAGTGAATCATTGCCCAAAAGGAAGAAAAGCGTGTGCAAAAAACGGTCCCGCAAGAAAGCGGATGATGCTGACAAAGCGAACAACAAGCTGCCTTGCGCTCAGTGCGGTAAAATGATCGCACGGAATAATATCAATCAGCACCAGCTTACGCACGATCCGGATCGGCCGCAGGTGTTCTGCTCGTACTGTGGGAAAGCGTTTAAGGATCCACGCCGTATGCAGATGCACATCAACAGTAACCACACGCTTGAGAAGAAGTATCCGTGTGATGTCTGTGGGAAGGTTTATCTGCGGCCGGCCTCGCTGAAGGACCACAAGCTGACGAAGCATAGTGCCGATAAGCGGTACGAGTGTTCGGATTGTGGGCGAGCGTTTACCAGCTGGGCCCAACGGTGGCATCACTTCAAGAAGGAGCACACGACGGCCAAACCGTTTGCCTGTACCTATTGTGATTGGGCGTTTAAGTTTAAGTAAGTTTGCAGGCGTCTTTGTATGATTTATTTAATTTTAAACCCATTTGTTTGCCCTACTCTTCAGGTGTGATCTCACGCTACACATCCGGAAACACACCGGTGAAAAGCCTTTCAAGTGTGACATCTGCGGGAAAGCGTTCAACAAGAGCTACAATGTGGTAATACACAAGAAATCGCACCGCAATCTCTTACCGGTAGAGCAAGGTACGAGTCCGTCGGATGAAACACTCATACCCCAAACGGTGGTAAAAGCGAACAATACAGAATAGGAAGTAAGCCGTAAGTGTGCACGATATTTATCCAAACACGTAAACGTAACAGGTTGGCTGATAAGTCCCCGGTCTGTCACATAGAATGCGCCGCTAGTATTAAATGCATATTATTTTTATATAGCACCAGCCTTCAAATGATTCGTGTCAAAATTTGACGTCTGTATGTCAATTAGTTTGTGAGACAGAGCGTCTTTTGTCAAGCAACTTTTGGTTGCTTGACGAACGAAAAAAGAACGAAGAAGAAAAAAGTGTTGTTCCACCAAGACAACGCACCGTGCCACAAGTCATTGAGAACGATGGCAAAAATTCATGAATTGGGCTTCGAATTGCTTCCCTACCCACCGTATTCTCCAGATCTGGCCCCCAGCGACTTTTTCTTGTTCTCAGACCTCAAAAGGATGCTCGCAGGGAAAAAAATTTGGCTGCAATGAAGAGGTGGTCGCCGAAACTGAGGCCTATTTTGAGGCAAAACCGAAGGAGTACTACCAAAATGGTATCAAAAAATTGGAAGATCGTTATAATCGTTGTATCGCTCGTGAAGGGAACTATGTTGAATAATAAAAACGAATTTTGACAAAAAAATGTGTTTTTCTTTGTTAGACCGGGGACTTATCAGCCAACCTGTTATGCTAAGTTATTATTTTATCCAGAAACGAACATTATCTCTTTGTCATTTAAAATGAAATACAATTATATATTTTTTCACTCCCAAACGTACAAAAACACGAGTGAGTGAGAAATTACAGTGTTGCAGAGTTATTCTTCCCTATGCCCCTATTCCGAAGAACCGAGCTACTCGGGTAGCCAGCAACTTTGGAGGCTTAATTTTTTTTGTACGAAACTTAGTGGTTGTGCTATATTCTAATGAAAATTAAATTATTTTTTCTTCTTTTCATTGATCCACATACCTCTACTCAAAGTCGTTTTCAAGTTATAAATATTCAAAGATGACATGTTTTTTTTTATAAAACTGAAACATTTCCAAAAACAAAATTCAGAATTAAATTAACAATAAATATGATGTTTCAGGTGTGTTTTGTCTGAGTAAAAACCGTTACTGAAGAGCCGTTAACGTTTTTTATGCATTATAATTGTGTTTAGGCTGTTCAAATCAATGAGTTATATTGATTTTATGGACAGTAAATTTGGAAAGTATGTATGTACGATTTTATATACGTGTGATTTCATGTTTTTCTGGCTATAAAGAGCGAGGTCTTCCGTAACGGTTTCTGTTCAAATAGAAACACCTTTGACTTTTTATTTTTTCGTAGTAAAACTCTGAAAAAAATGATAATATATCGGAGGTTTATAATTCATAGTTCTACTGTTGGAAACATTACGTTGTAAATTTTTTGTGAAAGCATTTAAAAAATATGTTTTAATGAAAAAAAATATGTCAACTGTGAATATCCGTAGCTTAAAAACTACTTAGGATTGAGGAAGCAAATTTAAATTAATAGGAAGAAGCAGAATTAACTTAACTTTCATGAGCATATTGCATTGATATTGGATAACGCATAAAAAAGTTATAAGCATCCAACGTTACTTCTGGCCCAGTTGCCAGGAATATGAACTTTTTCTAGTTCCCCAGGACAGGGTTAACAAAAATGCTGACTTGATGACTTTACCCGATCACATTATTGCACAGGACGAACTTTCCGCTTCGGGTGTTTGAATGCCTTCCTTTAGCTCTTTGGCTTTCGACGCTAGAAACGTAGTTTCGTACTCCTTTTGCATGTTTTCTGGCAGTGGTTTAGACCAATCTTCCGGCGGAGACTTTCGCTTCGTCCACACGTTGTTGCTGTAGTGGGCACGCATCCGTTCTTCGCGCCGGTTCTGTTCACTTTGTATTAGCTCCAGTGCACTTTTCGTATCCGTGGGGCTCTTCTCGAACCGAACGCAATTATCGAAATCACGCTTCCACTGATTGCAGTCGATCGATTCACCGTGTATGAAGTACTGATGAAACCGGGCCTTGATGCTGGTACAATCGTCGTACTCTTCATTATATAAGTAACACGGCCGGATCTGTACGGAACCGGAGGAAGAGCAAAAACACAAACGGTATTTAGGTGTAAAATTCTAACCCGCGAAGGGATGTGAACTTACCGACCAAAGGTTCTTTAATACTTGCTCTTCCTCGGGTGTTTTTGGTTTAATGATAGTGGCCGCTTCATATACTGAAGACATAGTAGTAAGTTTTGTTGTAAATTTGTAACGTGCGAAGTAATTTTGTTTATGTGCATTTGACAGCAGGGAGCAACCTTGATGGGCTTCATTCATTCACACTAGCCTTCTGTTTATACAGTGCGTGCAAAAAATAGAACCACCCTATTTAGTTGCACAATGATTTTGGAATTTATATACCAATTGTGTTACTTTCTAGTTAAGAATCCCGAAATCCTTTTTTGATATTCTGATGACCAATCCTGACACAAGCTACTTATGCGAGGAAACGAAGAACAAGCTGAAATCGAAATATGAGATATTTTAACAGTGTCTAATCGATTTCAACAGTTCGAAATTTCCCGGGGGCTGCAGACTTCGTTTATCTGATTCCCAACTGCTAGAAGACCTCCTCGGTAGCTGTGGTTTTCTAACCAGGAAATCCAACTAAAGTTCCTAAAACTATTTCTCAAAGCATTACTACGAGTCTACTAGAAATAAAGCGGGGATTAAAAAAAATTATTTCAGTATAACGACTCTAAGGCGTACCAAGTAAATTCAAGTAAGCCGGGTTAATAACATTTTTTATTTAGTTTCCAACGACATGCGCATTATTCTTATGAGATTTTTTGTGTATTACCACGTTGTAGCTTTTGTTGAACCTTTTCCCGCAAATATCACAGGAAAACGGTTTTTCTCCCGTGTGCGTTCGAACGTGCAGCGTAAAGTCGCTTCTATATTTGGATACAATCAAAAATAGAGAAAAAGAAAACGATATTATTTCATACCATTCCTAGTTTGAACATAATATAAAAAAAAAACTAGACTCCACATACCTAAGTTTGAAAGCTTTATCGCAGAACTGGCAGGAGTAGGGTTTCGCCACCGTATGCGTCATAATGTAGTGATACGTTTTCTTCGAATAGTTGCTAAACTTTAACCCACACACATTACACTCGTACCGCTTCACGTCGGAATGTTTCGCGTAAAAGTGTTCCCGCAAGGAATTCGGCCGGAAGTACACCTTGTCACACTGGTCACACGCATACTTTCGCTCGAACGTATGGTGACTATTAATGTGCACCTTTAGCAGGCCCGCATCCCGATACTTCTTGCCACAGTGCGTACAGGACAGCTGCGGTAGTTTGGGTGTTTCCTCGTGCGTTTCCATATGCTTCCGCATATTGCTCCGCCGTATCATCTTACCGCACCGTACGCACGGTAGATAACGGTTGGATGTTTCGAGGTCACACTTACGCTTCCGCTTAGTTTCCGCACCATTTTCCTCCTCTGTTTTGTTCCCTTTTTTAGTCGGTTTTCTAACCGTTTGTGCTTTTTTAGTCTGTGATCTCGTTTGTCTGTTGTGTTGCTTAACCTCCGACGGGTGTTTTTTAACCGTTACCACCTCTTTCTTCTCAGAATTCTCCGATAATGGGTTCGCCTGTTCTTCCAATAGCTCCTTTTCTAGCAGTGGTTGTTCTTCATCGGTTAGGTTGAGCATTTGGTCTTCATCCACCTCTTTTGGCATCACCTTGACAGCCTCGATAAAGCTTTCCTCAATGCATACCGTTTCTATAGAACTGCCGTACTCCAATCGTTCACGAAATATCATATCGTTTAATACACATGAGTCACGAAAGTGACCGTACCGTGTAACTGAACCGTGACACTCTTCACACAGCACAATAGTTTCGATAGCTGCTGGCAATGGCTACAAAGTAGAAGGAATCATATGAGAAGTATACTGTTCCTTCGACAGCTTTTAGGATCATTCCCGATCGGCGCTTACCTCCAGCGATGTGAGATGGTATATTGTGTCTAATAGCCGATCACCTTTCTTTAGCTCGTAAAACGTTACATCTTCTGCTAAACATAATCGGCACAGAGTATAATTCGTCATTTTCGTGTGCAAAAATACACGAATTTTGCAAGAAAGTTCGCACCAGCCAACAGCGATGGAGAGAGATTTGTTTACATACACAAGAATGTTTGGTTCAAGCGCCCGGTTGACAGTTTGGGATACAGAAGAAGGGAGTACATGGATCACATTGGAGTTTTATCTTGATAACAATAATTATTTATTTATTGTTATGCTATTTTTCTCACATTTGGAAAAATATTCAGCTTCTAAAAAATACTTTTACTTCAACTATCAAAAAATCCATTCAAATAAGTAAAAATACCAAAATAAATAACACCGGTTTTTGGCGCGCACTTTTCCGATTGACAGTTGCGAGTAACATGTAAACAAATCGGTCGAAAGCAGAGCAAACTGAAACGGTTCGCATTAATTGTGCAATTTTCCGTTGTTTTGTATGCATTTAATTGCATTTTACCGTACAAAAAGAAGCCCTGTTTTAGTTAAGTGTACCATACAGCCATTCCCAACATGATACAGAACGAAAACAATCGTGCCCAGATGGTAAAGCTGCGAATGGTTCGCGAGTACAACATAAAGGTGATCGACAAGTGGCTGTCCGAGTGTGTGTCGTTTTGTATGCAGGAAAATCCGAAAATTTCCAACGAAGGTTTGTTCCAGTTTGCGTTCAGCCAGTGGTTGTTGGCCGATTTGAATGAGATCGGGCTGGCGGTGCTACCGCCCGGGATGGACATGAAGTTGGAACAGCACACGATGAATGGATCTTTCCCCGTTCAGATGCAGTATCTGATTGATATTTGTGAGTGGGACTTAGACGACTCGCTTGCCATTCAAAAAGCGAATCCTAATCGAATTTTATTTATTTCTAGCTGAACCAGCGTACGATCAGTGGCGAGATTTGTACGATAAAAAGCTGGACGAGGCAGAAGATGAGGTACAAAGGAGAAAAAATCAGGCACCAAACGTAAAAAAGTATGTCCACACCCGAATTGTTCAGTCATTTTGCATTTTAAATTCACTATACTTTCCACTGTATTGTTGTCCACTCCCACCTTTAAAGACGAAGAATGCTAAAACTCGAACTGACGGACGGAAAGCAAACGGTGCTAGCGATGGAACACAGCCCGATCGGTTGCCTGAACACAAAGCTAACACCCGGTGTTAAACTGCTCCTAACCGGACCGATGCGCTGCGTTAACAAAGTAATCTTCCTAGAGCCACGAAACGTCCGTGTGCTCGGTGGTGAGGTTGATGTGCTGCTGATAACAAATGCTTACGAAAATGTGCTGCTGCGTGTGTTGAACAAACCGGCTAACCCCAATCCGAAGCTGGATTACGAAGAGACGGAAGTGTCGGAAGCAAGAAACCGTCCAAATCACAATGCAATTCAATCCATTCCGATGGGACGCAATGGAACACTGGTGGCTGGTCCTCCTTCAGCAAGGAAAGGAATTCAACGAAAATCACCCACCATAGTGGAGGACGAGGTAGATGATGATTCTTTGCTGATGGGGATCGATTTGGATGTGATTGAGGCGACGCAACCCAAGCCCGATCAGGTACCGACCGTTAGCACACTGATGGAGGACGACGATATGGATGATCTTGTACAGCTGGCGGATGTTCGAAGCGAGCCGGAAATTATGCACCATCAGGTATTGTTGCTAAAGGGGAAAAAAGCGGATACGAGATGCGCCGTTGGTGAACCGATCAAATTACTTTGATCGGATGTTTGGCTTTTTCCTGGAATAACCAGGACTAGTTCCTACCGGTGGATATTCATTTCAATGCAATGCGTAGAGTAAAGACGTTAAGAATTACTTGGGACGGACAAAAGTAGCCTTTTTTCCTGAATACATCTGGAGGAGTTTCTAAGTGTGTGCTAAATTTTCTAAGCTAATCCACGCCGATTCCGACGTATAAAAACCGGAGTGTATTTAGGTCGATAGTTTCGTGCCGAACTTATTTATTGCGCGGTGACTTAGAATGGCTATACATTTCTCGCATGTCATTTATGTTAGTTAATCTCCTTTCATGGCGTTCTCAACAGGTATCGTCAACTAAACATTCCCAATCTTCCCCGGGTGGGACGGTTCCGGCGCGTACAAAACCGACATTTGATGATGGACTGTTTGAGGATGATATCGATATGATGAACGATCTGGAGGATGAAATAAGAAACGAGCTACGGGCGTACGAAGAGCATCAGGAGGAAATAAATCCACCAAAAGCAAAGAAACCTCGGCCCTCGGATGAGTATCGAGCAGAGCAGCCGTTAGCTGAAACACCTAAAACACCTTCACTAATGTCCCGATTACCGACCATGTCTGGACCATCCTGTAACGAGCACAAATCCACCGTCAGAAAGGAACCCAACGAACCGCAACCTTCTACGAGCAAAAAGTTCAATCAGTTCAACACATCCGACCTGTTCGAGGATAGCATGGACTGTGCGGAGAATGCTGATGGGTTCGGCAACGAATCGAGTGTATTTAAGATACTTTCCCCGAACTACAAACACCGAATCGACGGTACAAATCTGGTGACAATCGAGCAAATTATGGCCCTGCCCGAAGCGTATCGTACCGATGCCAGTTTTGTCGTGTACTGTGAGGTGGAAGGTGTCACCGAACAGCCACGCATACGGAAAGAGAAATGGCATCTCAGCATTGAGCTAACGGATCATTCGAACGTATTTCTACCGGTACGATTGCACGATACCGTAATCAGCAAACTGGCACGCCAAGATGCTGGGGCGTTGATGCGAATGCGCAAAACCGATCGGGAGGGTGTGATGAAGCTGCTCGAAAGGATTTTAAACGATTTTAAGGAATTGCTGCAGGATATTAAATGCTTCTGGCGGGTGGTATATCAGCCCGATGATCAAGCCGATTCGCGGGAACCGCCGGTTGTGGTGGAAACGTACGAGATGAATGAAGAACGTGGTGCCATACTGTTGGATAAGATTATCCAGGAAAACTGTAGTCAGCTGAGGAAAATGTTGTAGCATATCGTTGAACGATGGAAAATGGAAAGAAAAGGAAGCAAAGCACATTCCGGAAAGCGAATAACTTGTGTGGGTGTATTCCGTTTTGGGGTTTGGTGTATTTATTATGGGTTTGTGCAGATGTGAATTGGGTTATCATGAAAGACGCTATCCGTCCGTTATGACAATTTAGACTGTGTTTGGATATTTCACATACTAAAACGAGACTAAAATATCCCATTAAAAGGATAACATTTTTCAAGTAAAAGATTAAAAGAAATTTAAGTGATTCCGCCACTTTTGGTTTTTGAATTTTGACCTTAATGGATGACCATTATTGCGGACTGTCTGTTTAGAAACGAATGCAGTTCAATGACTTCAAACCCCTTTGGACTAACTAACAAATAAATTTGCCATCGATTTGCCAAAGAAAATATGAAAGTAATTTTTCGGACATAATGAAGAAAGTTCATAAGACCCAAGAGAAGCGAGATACCCAATAAGCAGTTCAGCAATGAGTACAAATTTAGTTGATTTATGATCAGACGGGAAAGTTTGCAGATCTCCTTCGTATAGGCGGAGCGGCTGCTATCCTTACCGATCTGATCAGATTTGTCAGCCTGACAAGGATTAACATCAGAAATCAGATCAAAATTAACTCTCAGGATCTCGAGGCCTGCATAAATGAAAAGTCTCCCTCTCTCTGTTTGACTTTACACTCGAGAGGATCATCATTAGATCATCAAGATGATCATTAGAAAAATCTTTGAAAACGATCTAACGATCTGTATTTTGAGAATCCTAGCCAAGTTTACCAGATTTGACTGAATGATAAGCTCTCACTGCAATAAAGAGGATAATGTGGCTGCTCCATTTCTTTCATAGAAGATATTTTTAATCTACCCCAAACAACGCTAAGATAAATTCGAAGACTACATATTTCACTTAGGATCCCAAGGGACGGTCCCGTTTCGAAGGGTAAGCATTATTGTCCCTTCGTTTGGATCGGTTTATTAATGTTTGTACAATTAAGACACGACGTAACATTGTTCATTTCGCACATACGCACATACACAACATACATACGTAATTATCACATTCGTAAAACAAGAATCGCAGGACACAAACACTACCCAAAGGGTTGTTCGCTTGATCCTGTTGCCCTGACTCGGTCACACATTATCGCAGTCATACCGCGTTATATTAAAAAATATAATTTTATCCATGTTGGTTTTTGTTTAAAAAAAAAGTTATAAATATACAAAAGAACCACTTCGTCAACACACTATCTCTTTCTCTCTCTCTCTCTAGATACAATCTGGATGTGCGAGCGTGTTGAGCCATTGAGCTTAAAGATCTGAAACCGACGTTCAGCTTTCGCTACGTTTAAAGATGACCAGCTTCAGCTGCTCGTAGCTGATCCACATCACCACATTCCACGACACGAGGCGCGCAAACGACGGCACAAAGCCTTTGTAAAACGCGGCCATACCTTCCTTCGCACCCATCCGGATGGCACAATCGATCGCACCCCGGTACTGGCCACGGGGTGAGTTCATGTATCGCGTTTTCACCACATCCACCGGTGAGGCAACAATTGTTGCGGCAAGTCCTGCGACAACAGCTGCCGAAAAGTGACACCGGATGTCGTTTGGCATGTGTGCGTACAGTAGCAGACAGTCCTTTACCACGTCGTAACAAACGATTTCCGCCACGTTGACGATCGCATTACGACCCACGTTTGGCATCGCACCTCTCCACAGTCCGCGGACGCCTTCCTCGCGGTGTATCGTCCGGTACGCTTCCAGGGTGGAAGCATACCGACGGCCGGTCGAAGAGCGTGTGGCCGCTTGAAACCGCACCTTCACAACGTCTGTCGGTTGTGCGATCATGACCGCAGCACCGCCCGTAGTAAGACCGGCTAAGATTCGTGTTCCAATTTGAAGACCAGCTTCGTTTTCTATCGATCGGAGAAGATGAAGAGTCGGTAAGTAACTGTAATCATGCACCTTTTTAGCTAAAGCTAACAAGCTACCTTTAAGCAGGGAACCGTAAAACGTTTTCACGGTATCGTACAATCCGAGGCGGATGGAACAAAAGCACAGCTGACGCTGTAAGCCAGCCGACAGCCCGTTGTACAGTGTCCGGAAGCCTTCCTGGCGGGTGATGGTCGTGATCGTACCCACCAGACCACGGTACTGTACGTGCTGTGTTGCCGGGACGGGTATCGGATTAAGCTTGAGTGAGGCAGATGTGTTGAGGGCTGGGGCCATGGCGACCGTTCTAACCGGCTGTTCGCCTTGAATCTAAAAGCATAGAAAAAAAGGTAGAAGGAAACAGATGTAATTATTCCATTATAAAAGGCACGCGCATGTACGATCGGAAGTTATTACAGTGGAAAATTGTTGCATCTGTTGGGAAGTCAATTCAAACGAGTGTTGTGAGAATGTGACAATAACGGTCAGATGCAATAATTTCAAAAATTAGCCTTTTTAATTCTTTAGGGTATGCTCGTGAAACTTGGAGAGTGAATAATTAATTATCGATTGACCCTTGTGGAATTATTGTTGTGGACCATTATTGGGGTCATGTTGAAGAGGAAATAATTCCCGAACTGGATAGGAACTACTAACATATCACCAATCGCCTATCCAAAAATGAATACGTTGAAATAGTTACAAAAATTCAAATAAATGCCGTGACTTACGAAAAGAAGTCTTCTGTACTTTCGTTGTAATAGTGCATTCACCGAGACCAATGATCAACAAGCATGCCCTATAGCGCAATCGATTCTTGCAATGTCTGACATTTATATACTTGTGTACAACAACATAACAGAAGAATCCATCAAGAGTTGGCCGATCCGATCGCGCTAGAAACGGTTCCGAGTGCAAAGGGCTATGGACGCAATCTAGTGGACACAAAAGAGATGCGCCACCTTGAGCTAGTGTGATGATCTCGCACCACTCGCTTTCTCTTTAACTATTTATTACACAAAGGCCCAAGCTCGGTCGTAGTATTCAGTATCCGGTGTCTTCTGTTCTGTTCAAATTTAGTATTCAAATGCATTCCAAAAAAAGGGGTTGCATAACCCGTTAGAGAGCCCGTTTACGGCTAGGTGAAGGACACTCTAGCATCAGCGCGTATCCGCATAGTTCAAAGTCCTACGATCACGGTGCCCTACTTCCTACTGATGCTGGTCGTGGCCACTTGGCTGCGTGACAGAGGCAGCAGACACAAGCACACGCACGCACGGGTTGGTAGAGAGGTGAACTTTGTACCGGCATAATCGACTCCACCACACTCCGGTTTCCACAGCAGACAGCATCGGTTGCACTGCTTGTGTGCTCGTTGAACCGCAAAAACCGTCATCGGTGGAACTAGTCGGAGGTAACGGTGTGTAGTGGCGCGGGTAAGGGTTTACTCGATTCGGACACACGCATTCATCCGCAACGATCCGAACCATTCGCTCACTCGCTCACAGTTTCGTTGAAAGGAGCGCGAAATAGGAAGCAAAAGTAGCGCATTCTTGAGCGACCTCGGTAACCGTTCAATCCTATGCTCAAGGGCGATCTGCACCTGATCTTACCTGTAGTCGCACTTTGGCCGTGTCCAACGGGAAGGTTATGAAGTCTGCAAAACAGGCAGCCGATCCGGCTGTGAGCAGCTTAACCGGCACGGATGCCGTCAGCTCCGTCGTCTTCTCTGATGTGCGTCGTTGAAAGCTCATTTTTTTATTTGTTTTTGTAAAAGTTGTCTGTCGTGATGTTTACTCTTAGCAGAATAAGTCCTGAAAGAGAGAAGGGACAAAAATAGACTATTATCACGGCTGTACTAGGTTATTTCGTTTCGGTGTTTGCTGGACCGATTATCGTAACTGACCATCGGCATTGTGACATCCCACCCAAGGGAATCAATCACCACTACCAAAAAAAAAAACAGCCAACAAGTTTGTGGTCCGTGGATAAATGAAAACAAAAATAGCCTTGACAACAGACTTTGTACGGCTAGATATGGTGCCCGAGAGAAGGGGCGCGTTAAACCTGTCGTGTGTCGGCCATCGCCAATTAATACGCGGTCGTCCATTCGCATCACATTGGCGAGTCAGCTGATAGAGAAAAAAACCATACAAACAGAACCGGCTGTCTTGGCTTTGTTGCCTGGCGGGGGCTCGTCCAACAACAAAGTCAACTACTAGCCAATCGGCAACATCTAGCTGTTTGTCGTCACACGAGTAAGGGACCATTGTAAGGGGAAAACACAATTAGATAGGCAGATTCGATCGATCATTCAGACCAGATGGGGCTTATCGAGTACGGTAAGGTGGTAAGAGTCTGATACACTTGAAATTGGTTGTAGATTAGCCATGCTTAACCGTATCTTACCACGGATCCAGTTTAGGAGCTTACACTGAACCGGATATAAAAAAAATTAGCAAGTTATTCTCTCTAGTCTAGTACGAGCTTGCGTCCTACTTCACTTCAACGACCACTACACCGAGCGTCCTTGATCGGGTTCACTATGGAGGACTTTTCGTCGATGTGTGTGCTCGCGCGCATCTTGCTTCGTGGTACACTTATCTTACAGCCGAAGCTTACACACGATAGGCAACCGTTTATGATCATCGATCTGAGACTTTGGCCCTTCGAGGGCAATCTGGGTGATAACGGGCATATTATGGAGACATCTAACTATTTATTGCCTTTCCGATAATTGATGGAGTCTTATTTTCCTTTCTTAAAATATCGTCACAAACCCCTTAAAAATGTGCACTTTTTCACACAGAGGTACATCGTCACCAAACCAACTAATGTCCTCGGACGACGCTTTTTAACCTCTAGGTTTCGGATTCCTTTCTAAACGGAGCCCCGCTTTACACTGCCACCAAAAACACTTATGAAACACGCTTTTGAACGCTTTCAACTCCCTCAAAACTTACACAACAAGATCGTCCTCCGAAGTACTATAGCTGGCGAAACTGATGGAGCTGGAGGTGGTCGCAATTTCAAACACATGCACTACACTGAAGACACTTTGTCTTTTTTTTTTCCTCTAACCGAAAATAATGTCACAAAATACTATTCTGTTGATCGTTTTTTTTTTTTGCTTTAAAAGATCACTTCACTTGGCAATTAGGGCCTATTTCGATCGTGCGCGCACACATACAAACAGCTCTTCACCTAAGTAGACGCCTTTAGTTCACACTTAGTAACTGTCAAACCGCCCTAAACTTCAACGCAACACACCGGACCGGAAAAAGTCTCACCGTGTCACTGATCAGCTCTAGCGCATAGTTGGTGCGTACTGGAACGGTCAAACTGAAACAGTAAGCCCCAGCCGCGTAACGGTGTCATATAAATAGGCTCGTGATCGGGCCACGCCACGAAGCACGCCACCACACACAACCACCAATGGCGCGGGACCCTGCTGCGGAACCTCTCGCGCTGCCTTCCTTGAGTCGGGTGGCCATCGTGTGGTACGTGTGTGGAAGGTATGGGAGGGGGGATGAACTCGGAAGCGCGTTCTTCGGTTCGGATTCGGTTTTATTGGGTGGCCTCTTTTGTTTGGTGGATGAGAGTGATGGTAAAGGTGGTCGGTTATTGGTGGGGATAACGCGTGGGACGTGGTACCACAGATCAGTAGGGCGAGTGTCATCTGTTGCTATCGGTCCAGTGTAATGCATGGATCGATAACATAGACGAAGATGACGGCAATAGAAATAGTACAATGAAGTCATTGCGTGCTAGTGCCGCTATATCCGATTGTGGAGCATTTGTTATTATAACATCCAGGTGATAGGTGTTGTTCAAAGTGGATATCAATCATGTTTGATTAATGATTCATCAGGACTCCCTTCTTGACAACCAGCTCTCTCCGCTTGGTAACCAATTTACACATTTCGGCAGTTTGGCGTCACAGCACACTACGATGGAGGATGCTAATAAACGTGTTTATGTCGAACCCGACCAACGAACGACGGTCAAAGGCAACTTGGACTCTCATACTAACCGATTGATCAAATATTATTCGCGATCGTTATGATCTGATCCCACAGACCTACAGTGGTGAATCGGACGATTTATTTCGTTTGCCGAAAAATTTATTGGCGCCAACCAGCTCGCTAACTTGCGAAAGACATCCAGAGCTAAATGCGAAATTAGTGCCAAGCTGAAGTTGACTTTGATACGTGACGAGGTATCTTTGCATACGGAAAGCGTAATTAAGATGTCCGCCAAGGGCATAAGTAATGTTATCTTGTCACATTGTGTGTTCGTATCTGCTCCACGAACGAAAAATCGTTAAATTGATCGTAAAAACAAAGCGTGGCCCGGTAAGAACCCAAGCAAGACGTGCAGTAATCTTTTGCAAAGCACAATTCAAATCTCAAACGGTCATCAAGGCAAGTGTCTTCGCCATCACAACATACCTACGATAACATGCTTTGTATGCTCGTCTCTCGCAACGTGTTGACCCCAAAATGGTGGACCCCATTAAAGCGGGCCCCTTCTTTTTTCCCGATTACGATTTTGCGCTGTGATCTGAAGAACCCTGGTGAACCCTTATCACGTAGAGCCGACGCATAATGCCGGCGTCAAGTGGCAGAGTGTGGTAGCGGCGGTATTGTTGTTGTTGTGTCCCGAAGAAAAAGGTGTGTCTCGCGTTGTGTGGACCAATCAGCGTATCAGCGCTTGTTTTGATACTCCAAATTTTTGTGGACTAGGCAACAAGATGCACACAGCCGGCTTCCGGCCATGTCCAGCAAACCGGTGAAGTTGACTTTGAAAGCAATCACGCCACACCAGCCGAAATACATCCCAGCATTGTGGGGGCGCGTGATCATCAATCAATGGTTTCGTTGGGGATGCTTGATTCTCCGGGAACCGTGGTGTCATTGAATGATCGAACGATCGGTGGTCGCTCGGGGCGGTGCGGTGTTAATTTTTTTGCCAAGGTCAAATTTATTGCTGAACCGAAGAAGCACTGGCCTCTTCGGAACCATCATTAAATTTTGGGGGGTGTGTTTGTGAGGTTTTTTTCTTGACTGGTATATCAGCCAGTTCAGTCCGGAGCTGATTGTGGTGTATAAAGAGAGCGAAAAGTAGTGACGTCGATTGTGTGAACCTTCCCATCCCTGTTGGCCGAATTGAGCGTTATGCTCTTCAGGTGGCCGTTTGCGTAAGGAATGATTTGGCAAGATTAGGCAGACGTAAAACTGTTTGTTTACATGAGTGTGTAAGATGTTAAGCAAAAAAAAGGCTTGTTCAGAGTATAATTGGTCATGATGGGTAAAGTTGTTTTTTTTTGGGTCTGGGTATTACCTGAATGACCAGGATACACACTATCGATGCATATTGTCGCAAATATGTATATTTTTGTATCGCTGTTTCGGGATTTTTGAGACTGACAAGAAAGTTTTGCGGACCGTTAGTGTGTCAAAAAAAATCAGATTTGAGTGTAGAAAATAAATATGTGCAGGGAGAATTAGTTGATAAGCACCATCCACTGTACGGATACGATTGAATAACTGCAAGGTACTGAGATCTCTTAAATAAGGTGGCCTAAAGTCATAATAAGAATGAGGATATAACCATTTATCAGCCAGAGGTAGCGCGTTACGCTCTGTATACTGATGAATTATAAAACCCTCAGGCCAACAAGCAGTTCTCAGTTAAAAAACTAGAAAGGATATATTACTTTCAACACATTTTGGAGAGTAAAGAGATAGTTGGACACCAACAGAAATTAATCCGAAAAGGAAAGCCCTTTGATCAAATGTTCAGCTTATCACGTAGTTGGATAGTCAAGTCCTTGATAGCTCCGGATGGGATTCAAATCCCGTTCGTGCCAGTTATACGCAGCCGCTCGAAGGCCGGCGTGACCTTACGGACGTTGAGCCAAGAAGAATCCATAAAAAGACATCCATATTTTACCTTAGACCACCAGTATTTGAGGCTCCCTTTTTCAAACGACTAGACAGCGGACCAGATGATAACGCGACATGGCTCCATGGGATCGTTCGGCTTTTTAACCTAGACGCGAAGAAGGGATTAAATTGATGCTGATTAAATTGACACGATTAGCGGTCAACGCTTAATGGACCACACCTTCGAGGACGCTCCAGCTACCACCCAGCTTCTGCAAAATTACAAGGATGTTAAGATAATTTGTAGGATGTAGGATATACTTCACCATCTTGGCCTGTCATTTCTGGCTTCCTCTATTTAAATTACCTGTGGATCTGCCACAATGTGTGCCATCTTTGAGTTTTCCTCCTAGCTTCAATAATATTATCAACTCGATTTGTTTGTATTTCGAACCACAATACAGTTATTTATTCATTTTCTCGCTATTATAATTAAAATTCGCCATTACGGTACAAAAAAAAATCGTCTTAAATTGGATAGTTCAACAGCACATCCTGGCGTGCCAGCTCGAGCAGCATAGGATCGTCGAAGAACTTGTTTATCGACACATCCTCCGACAGACCCTTCCGACGGCGCGTCTTCATCATAAACTCACGCGCCAAGTGTGTCGCCGGTTGCGGTTCCAGCGGTCGAATGATGATGCTCTTGTCCAGCGGATCACCAGGAACAATCTGCCAGTGGTGAAAGACGGATAGGCAGAATGCTTGTCCTTGCGTGTGCGTACGTAGATCCGTTTCAAATCCGAACGAATCGATTGCGGGAAGGAACGCTTTGATGATGTAGAGTGGCGAACCCGGTACTGGTGCGTCCTGTGTAACGTGACCACGACGTCTTGCCAGCACGGTGTAAACGGACGAAACACAATCGGCCGGTGCTTGTACTTCGACGAATAGATAGGGTTCCATTAGGCGTGGCGTTGCCATTAGGAAGGCAGAGTATGCCACCCGTCGGGCGGTTGGAATGATCTGTCCACCACCACGGTGCAACGGTTCTGGGGCTATAACCGCATCAAGTATTTTGAACTTAACATTTCGTATCGGTTCCTCGCATAGGGGGCCTTCACGTGTTCCCCACTGGAATCCTTGTACGATCGAATCCTTCACCGTACCGAGCAGTGTTTTGTCCACCTCGAACGGTAGAGTATCGTCCACGAGTATGTTAGGTCCGGTTGAGTCAGGTCCAAAGGCCCAGATTGATCGTGCCGCCAGCAAATCCCACTGATAGTTTACCTGGAAAAATTCACCCAATTTTTTCTTGTTCCAGCCGATCGAGACGGTTTCATTCTCGATGTCTTCGGCCAGTCCCTTTTCGAGCGGTTCCGCTATCATTGTTATTTTGTTCTTCTTGTTTGGTGTTTCAGCGAAGCATTTGAGGGAACTCGTTTCGACGACACTCTCGCAGAATGCTACCACCGGGTCGGCCACTTTTATGTCAATCTCGGAGTACATTTTGCGTAGATCGTGCATCACGCAATCAAGATAGAGTTCCCCGGTTCCAAGAATCACGTGCTCACCGGATTCTTCTACACGCGTCGATAGTAGCGGGTAGGATTTGTTAAGCTTTCGCAATCCGTCCAACATTTTGGGCAGTTCGGACGGGTTTACCGGTTCAACTGCGATTTTAATGACGCTTTGGGTGTTGAACTTAAGTGGCCGGAAGATGAACACATCCTCGGTCATCTGTACATCGGTAATGGTGGCCGTTTTTACGATACATTGATCGATTCCTTCGATCAACACCCAATTTCCGGCCGGTACACGATTTAGTTCGATTTTGTACCTTGCTTCGTAGATCCAGAGCCGTCCAACCTGCAGCACTCGACTGTCTTCCTCATCCTGGAGTGTGTAGTTTTCTCCCAGCACACGCACTTCCTGTCCGGCGTGCAGTGTTCCGCTCATAACACGTGCCAACACCTGGAAAAACGTACAATCCTCCGTCGGATACATCTTCGAGCTGTGGACCATTAGCTGGGCGTTCGCGTCACACTGCAGCATATCCTGATAGATGCCACTCTCCCGCACTCCCGTGTAGATATGGTCCACCTTTACCTGGGCATTCTCCAACGGTGACCGGATGTGCTCCACACACATCTGTACAAAGCCACAAAAATCGCCCACAAAACGATTGCAAACGGTACGAAGCAGTGGCCGGATGTTACACTTCATTTCCTCCCCCGAAACCGGTATCTGTAGCTCGGCAAGCGTGTCAATTAGCGTCGTGTCCACATCCCCAACAACCTGAGCGAACAGTTTGTACAACGGTTCCAGCACAAACTCCACAAAACTCCTCTGTGCCGACGTGTGTGCTGGTTTGCGCGTAAATTTGCGTGTCTTCGGCTGGAAGTACATATCGCCCCAAAGCCGTTTGGCAAATTCTTCCACATTTACACCATCGTACGTGTCCGCGTACAGTCGGGCGAATGATTTCAGCGTAAAACAAACGCCGTACAGTGAGCTGGCGAAGCACACGTTGCCCAAAACCGGCGAGACGGGCTTAACGGTCGAATCGCCGTGCAGCATTAGCAGTCCATTTATCTCGTCCACAATGTGCTGCAGCTTGAAGTACGCATCCTGCGGTGGTAACTTCAGTTCCAGAATCAGACGATCGATTTTGTTGATGCAAAGTGTAAACGATAGCCGCTCCTGGATCGCGTGCTTAAGCAGTCGTTCCGTATTCAGCATAACACCTTCCGCTGCATCCACAAACAGTACCACACCGTCACACAACCGCATCGAAGCGGTCACTTCGTCGGAAAAGTTTACATGCCCGGGTGTGTCGAACGTGTTCAGCAGGAAGCTTTTTCCTTTCACATCTTGCAGCACAAGAGTCATTGGAGTTGCTTTAATGCTAACGCCACGTTCCTGCTCGGTGAAAAGCGTGTCCGTGTAGCGAAGGTTACGTTCTTCCATGTTGCGCAGCTGCGGGTGCGTTTGACGCACCAAACAATCCACAAACGTCGTCTTCCCGTGGTGCAAATGCCCGATCAGAGCCACATTCCGGATGAGTGTCGGTGTGTCCATCAAATCCGACAGGAACTCCATCTTGTACGTTGTTTCGGGAAGTTCTTGTGCTTTAAGCTGAAACTTCATCCGTTTCACCGGCTCAATCAAGGGCTTGTCAAGCGGTTGAGCGTCCTCCTCCTGTACGATCGTTTCCACCTCCTCACCGTACACCTCGAGCGAGGTAGGATAGTAGCGTTTGTCCTCGTGCAGAACAACCGCTTTTGAGGCACGCTTTTCTTCCTCCTCCTGTTCCGGCTCATCGTCCATCAGCTCTTCCTCTTCGTCCTCCTGCTGGTCTGCCTGCCCGTAGATGCTTTGGTCGTCATCATCATCACTCTCCAGATCCGGTCCGATATAGTTGCCAAACTCGTCGTACGATGCTGTATCCATTATAAACGTTTAGTTTTCGCCTTAGCACAACACGTTCACTGCCGTAAGCTGGAAGAAATGCTCAATTATTGTAAGGAAAAGGTACAATTTTATTTCCACTCACTCACAACAAAAAAACACGCGAGCGCGTTGCCGGTCCGAGTTGCTTTTTTTTCGCTTCTACTACAAGAAACGCTTCACACAATTTGTTTAGCATTCGAAGCGTTTTAACCCTATTGTCAATGACCTCCCATCAGGGTAAGTTTTGTACTTTAATTTATTAATATCTTTTGATAGGGAATTTGCACACACTTGAAACTTGAACAATTCCTAGAACAATATGTTTTGCATCATTTCGTGTAAGAAGAAAAATTTTAACTTTGATTTTTAATCATTTTTTCAATTGATACCCGCTACGGATAAATTGGGCATTGAAGCGTTTCAAGCGTTTTTCGGGGATAAAACGCGTCAGGCCAGCTTCAAGCACACACGGTAAATGTCAGCTCTGTTGACAGCTCACCCCAGTTAGGACGCCAAGTTTTGTTTAGTTTTCTGCTTGCGAAGGAGGTGATTCTCGCCGTTCGTGCAATAGAATAATTTAATTTAGTACAAAACCGGTGGATTTCTTGAGGCGCATCATGGCGCAAAGCAAAACCGAACTCATGGCCGTACTGGCCGTGATGCGGAAGTACAATCTGAAGGTATGTGTAAAGTGTGTTATCTTCCCGAGTATTCCCTGGATGGAAATGTTTTGTTTTGGTTTTGTTGGTCCACTGCTAGGGCACAGAGGAGCTGCTAAAGAAGGAAGCTGGCCTGGCCGATATCCCGGAGAATGTGGCCGGCGAAGCGGAGGTAAACAGTGTGCTGGCAGCGTACAAAAGCGAGGGCGATCCGGACATATACGAAAACTCCTACATGGAGTTGCGCAAGTTCGTGGAGGAATCGTTGGACATTTACAAGCACGAGCTCGCCCTCATACTGTACCCGGTGCTGGTGCACATGTACATCGAGCTGGTGTACAACAGTCACGAGGTGCAGGCAAAAAAGTTGATCACGAAGTTTGGCCCCGAGCAGGAGTATTACTATCAGGATGAGCTGGCTAAGCTGGCGATGGTAACGAAGCGGGACGAGATGAGCGGAAACGACATTACGGACACATTCAAATCGAACGCGTTTACCATTCGTATATCGCGCGATACACTTTCCCTGCTGAAGCGTCACCTGCACGAGAAGAAAGCATCCGTTATACTGAACATTGTGAATGAGCATATGTACTTTGATCTGTACGAGGGTGTGGCAAGAAATAAGGCTCAGTGTGACGCGACCAGCGGTGCAATGACCGGTGAAGCAAAGCGGCAAGGTAAGCGTCTAAGAGTCGAAAAACTTCTCAAAATGTAAGAATAATTAAAATGTTTGTTACTTCCATGAAAATAGATAACAAAATCAAGGTTTATTACGGATTGCTCAAGGAACCGGACGTACAGACGCTCGTACAAGCCCCGCCGGAAGAGGACGACGATATGGATCCGGACGCACCGGACAAACCAAAGAAGAAAAAGCCCAAAAAAGATCCACTTTTTTCGAAGAAATCTAAATCCGACCCAAACGCACCACCGCTCGATCGTATTCCACTGCCAAAGCTGAAGGATGTGGACAAGATGGAAAAGATTAAAGCGCTGCGTGAATCTACCAAGCGGGTCAATCTTGGACCGGAACTGCTGCCCTCGATCTGTATGTACACGCTGCTGAATGCGAACCACACCGTCACATGGTAATTTGACCCTTTTTTTTGGACCAAACCGTTCCGCTTTTAAATCGTTTTTTCTAAAAGGCGTTCCATACAAAGCTCTAATTTTGCGAAAAATTGCTATCAGTTTTGCATGGAAATAAGTAAAAAATCGACAGCATTTTCCACATTTAATGCTTTATCGTTTTGCTCTTTACAGTGCGGATTTCTCTGAAGACTCCAGTCTCCTGTCGGTTGGATTCACCGATTCTTCCATCAAAGTGTGGTCCATGACGCCGATGAAACTGCGCGAAATGAAGAGCGCCGAACAGTTGAAGGAAATTGATCGCGATGCGGAGGACGTACTGATCCGGATGCTCGATGATCGGAAAGCGGAAACGTGTCGTACGTTGCTCGGTCACAGTGGACCAATCTATCGAACTTCGTTCGCACCGGATCGAACGATGTTGCTGTCCTGCTCGGAAGATTGTACGATCCGGCTGTGGTCGCTTCATACCTGGACGTGCGTTGTCGTGTACAAGGGCCACCAGTATCCGGTGTGGGATGTTCGATTTTCCCCTCACGGACACTACTTCGTGAGCTGTTCGCACGATCGGACGGCACGGTTGTGGGCCACCGATTCGTACCAGCCGTTGCGTGTGTTTGCTGGCCATTTGTCCGATGTGGATGTTTGCATTTTCCATCCAAACAGTAACTACGTGGCAACCGGTTCGAGTGATCGTACCGTACGGCTGTGGGATGTTTGTGTGGGCAATCATCATCGGTTGCTGACCGGACACAAGGCACCAATCTATTCGCTTGCCTTTTCTATGTGCGGTCGGTATCTTGCTTCCGGATCAGCCGATAATCGTGTGTTGATTTGGGATCTTGCCCATGGGCATTTGATTGCTGCGCTGACCGGACATACGGCTTCGATCCATTCGATTTGCTTCAGCCGTGATGGAACGATCCTGTCGACGGGTGGGCTCGATTGTGCTCTTAAGCTGTGGGACTTTACCAAGCTGGTGGACGACATTAGTGGGGAGAATGTGAACGTGTCGCACAATCCGGATGTGCGCGATGGGGAGCCGTATCTGTTGCGTACGTTCCCGACCAAACAGTCACCGTTCCTGACGTTGCATTTTACGCGCCGGAACTTGCTGCTTGGGGTTGGAATGTATGAGCTGGGTGTATGAAAGAGAGGGGGAGAGGGTAGAGTCTAAGGAGACACACATTCGCATTTGAACGGCATTTGAAAGTATGAAGAAAATTTTATAATAAATGTAAACAACTGTCAATCGAAGAGGCGTTTTTTTACTGATGACACATTGGGAAGCGTATTTTTGACCTTTTTTTTCACATGAATACACACATACAAACTGTAAAATCAAGGGCAGCAGATGTGAAAACAAATTCCCATAGGAGGCTTGATCTATTCAAATGACAGTCAGTACGCTTTTCTGAATGACGTAGTTACAGCAGGCCATGCGTCTCCATTGAGCGAAGCAATGATCCTCGTTCGTCGAAGATTCGAAGATCGCGTCAACACAATCCCTCTCAAGATAGCCCAATAGAAATATAAGTTGTATTTCTTTTTTTGGTGTAAAAATTAATCTTATTTCCAAATTATTCGCTATATATTGCATCGATGTGAAAAAGAATTTGTTTGAAAGAGAGAGAGAGAGAGAGAGAGAGAGAGAGAGAGAGCGGGAGAGAGTGTGTGTGCGTGTGTATAAAATGAGGAAAAATCTGTCAAATATGGAGAACAGAGATTTGCTCTCGGGACCTTATTCTCTCCCAGTTTTTCCCACAGCATGCGCGTGTGTGTGTGCGCCTGCGAGACCTCCGATATTCTAATGCCAATGCGTTTGCTTAGCCCGGCCCGCGAACCCGAACAGCACTCAGTCCCAGCTGAACCACCGTGAAGGAATTACACGCACAGTTTGCACAGTTTGTGACGATCGTCTTAATCCACGTGAAAGTGCACCAAACCAAAGGGCTTCTAGATCCCGGCAGTGATACAGTACAGTTTTAGTAAAATAGAGGCATTAAGTGGTAGCAGATATAAAGGGGGAAAATAAAGTCCCTACGGCAGGAAGTACGTGTGGTGGACACATTCGGATACAAAATAGTGGTAAGAAAAGAGGATTATTGAGGTGGAGATTATGAGTGAGATGTACTAAGTTGTAATTTTAGCTCCTTTTTCTCTAAAGAAAAACCATCCCCTTGAAGGTCCTGGAGTTCTGGATGTAGTATACAAAAGGGAAAAGTTCTTCAAGAATAGTCCCCAGAATTTGGACACTGTGCCGAGCACCAACCAACTCGGACATAGCGTTAGATTTCAATTTCTCCTCGATCTTGCGTTACATAATGTCTGCCAAACCATGTGGTCCGCGAACGATCGGACCGTTTTTTTCCCTCTGATGCGATATTGATTTATGACTCCTACCGTGTGTGTGTGTCTGTCTCGCGGCACTGATCGTTGTGCTGTTGGAAGAGTTTGGCTGTTTTGTTGTACACGTACAAAACGTTGCGCATGCTTTTATCGTTCAGGGATGGAACAATTTCCAATACTTCTACTAGCGGCTAGAACGATTCTTTTCACCTGTTTCAATCTGCTGATGGATACCCATTTTCCGATATATTTCCAGGGGTTTTAACACACAAAAAATGGGAATCCGAAAAAAGGCAATCGCACATTTTATGTGCACGTATTTGGAACAGTGTCTCGGGTGTGATTCGTAGTGCCGAGATTGCTCTGAGGGCCGCGGCAAAGCGCCTTCTTCTACCCGTTGGAAAGCGTAGTGCGGGAAAAAGATAATAATAGCATTTTTGTTGAAACTGTGAAAATTTTGTCGTATGCCGTGTCCCCCTCCCTGGTATTAGAGGAGTCGCGTTTGTGTCGCTGACTCTTTCTCGCCCCGGCCCCGGTTGTTTGGCTTTTCTTACTGGCACACTGGGTTTTTGTTTTTGTCTTGCCGTTTTGCTTGCTCGGATTGTTTTAGGGAAAACGCCGGGTTATTTTTTATACTGCGAGGTATATGGATCAGCATGAAGATCTAGTAGACTGATCCTTTCCGGATACCTTTTTGCAGACTCCAAATCAAAGCCGGGAATTTTGGGAATTCGTGTGAATCGTGGGGTTTATGATCGAACATCACTGACGTCCTTTTGAATGTGATCTACAAAAATTGTTGTTTATAATTAGTGACGGAATAAAGTGTGTGCGATTATTGCCACCATTTTGGGGCGACAATGCGGTCGCCGTTTGCCGTGCACGACCGTAACGTACAAACGTACACACACACAACTCGTAAGGCCTAGCGGACGGAGATTTCCGTCTAAAAATATAGAGCAAAAGTGTACGTACGATACGTACTACACTTCTACCAAGGTTTCTTCCGCTTCTTCTGATTCTCGTGTCTTAATTCCGTGTTTGTTGTCTTAAGTGTTGTCTCCTTAATGCGCTCTCTCTCTCTCTCTACGGTGCGATACACAGACATACACACACGGAATTTGATGATGCGGGAACTAAGAATACGGACGATATTCTTGATTCTTGTCCTCTATTTCGCTTCTACAGCAAATGCAGGCGCTGGGTGCGCCTTTGCTTGATCGTTTCGTTTTGTTTTGTTCACTTTCCAACGGCACATCGTTTGAAAGTGAGTCAGGCTAAGCTGGTCTGACAAAACGACACGAGTCAACGAAAGGGAAGAGAACTAAACGATGTTGAAATGGAGCACTCACAACAGGAAATAGGGTAATGAAAATCGATTTCCTTTATTTCCCACTCCAGCAAAGAATTTCTTGAAGGAAAATGCTTTCTTTTTTTAAATTGTATTTCCTTGTTGTAATGAAGAAAAAAAACCCCTCACAAATACCTGAAGATACAGCTGTCCTTTAAGCGATGTAATAATGTGAGTCCGGCGCGCGCGTAACATCATGGCGCGGCGGCCGAAAGCGGACGCCTGGTTGTTTATTGTTTATTGCGCGTTACATTTTTATTTACTTTTTTTCGATGTTTATTTTCGTTTCGCAAGTGTTGCATAAGCTTTAATTTACTTTCACCGTTAAATTATTGCACATTTTATACTTTTACACAAATGCTCATTTAGCGCTATTAGAAGATAAATAATTTAATTCAATTACTAGAGCCACCGAGAGAGACATTTGGTACACAAAAAAATGTATCTTGGCAATGGTTCAAGGCAGTTAGAATAATATTTTGTTGTCACTTAGTTTTCCCATTTTTCCTTCCCATCAGCCAGCCAGTCTGAGCCAACAAATGCAATGGGACCGCCAATAATATAAGACCACTCTCCACTGTTCAAAACGCTAATTTCGATACTTCTACTAGGTATAATAATACCACATTTTGAAATGTATTTTATCAATAAGGTAACTATTTAAATACGTGGTATCAACAAGTCTGGTAAGCCAATAGATGGCAGGCGTAGCCTAGAAGGGTCGCTAAGCCAAGCAGAATAAGTAGAAGAACTTTTTTTCCATTATCACTGTTTTGCATTCGTATTGGCGCGAATTTCAAACGGCTTGGCGAGGATATTGTGTTTTTTTTTTAATTGAAACTTCTGTAACAGCAATGTAATTACAATTTATAAGGCCGTTCTATCGTAGTAAAACAAAAAAAGCACACAAACTAAGGGAAAAAATGCAATCATAAAGTGGAATTTCTACTGAGCGTTTCTTTCTCTTCGGTTAAACTAGATAAATGAAAAAATAATGGTCATTAGCTTGACCATAATCACCATATCAGAAATTTAAACGAGTTTAAACTCATTTTGGCACACAAAAAGTAATAGCAAAAGTTGCTCTAATTATTGTTTTTTTTTAACCATAATTGTTTGTAAAATTCCACTGCCACGATTCCAATTTCTCGTCAGTGAACGTATAATTTCAGTATGTGATTGTAAAGTTCCGCAATGGGCTTGCAGCGCAGAAATATTCCCCCAAATGATAAAGCTCGATCATATGGTGTTTTAGTCATTTTTTCATGAGAATCATCAGAAAAAAGCGATCAACAATCAATTTCATGATCCGATGACAGGAACGTGTTACCAAAATATTCAACGTATTTTTTGAACAACATAAAAACTAAGTAAATTTGATGAAAATTGGCTTCACAATCTCATTTTTACCTTGTGTGCTATTAGCTCATGGCGGTCTTATTTTATTGACGATCACTGTTTTAAAATTTAGTTGTGTTCTATTCATTTAGAAGCGTCCAACAGTTGCAACACATCCCCTCGTATGTTGCATATGTCCTTTGCAGCTGACATTGAATATCGTTCCGTTGTAGCATTTGCTACTGTAGGTGTTTGTCCATTTTGTCATCAAAAAACCTCTCTCATCGGGTGTGCCAAAATGAGTTTAAAAAAAAGTGAGGAAAAATATTATACCTTCCAATAACACAAAATGTCCTCCTCCCCGACTAGAATGAAAACATTGGACACCAAAAACGAAAACAAAAAAAATTAAAACACACCACAAATTGAAAACAAAAAATTGGCGGGCGCGCGAGTTTTTGTTTTAAAAATACGCCCCAGGTCAATGGCTCGCACGAGTGCGTCCGTCTTGTCCCCATACACACAGCTGATGGGGCAAATGGTTATTGCGTGAAAAATGTTTGTACCATGACATTGTAACGTGCGGTGACTTTTGCGTCGTGTTGAGATCATTTTCTTTTGGGAGGGATTTTCCTTATTTTCCACCTCTTTTCCCTCCCCCACTCTACACTACACGCATTGATCAGGAACGCCAAAAGGGGCATGCTGCTGCTGTTCGGTTTGGGTTTAGAAATATTTACCGCACAGTAATATTATGCCACGGACTAGCAATCGCTTTTCATCTTCACGGATTGGTTTATAATCAAACGCGCTCTAAACGTCGGGTGGGTTCATACGATCGCCTTACTTTTTATCGCAAATTAATCACCATCACATTAGCTAGCCAGACGATAACGGCTTATTGGTGCCCTACGCACGCACAGAGCTCCAAAGGTACCAGCCTGTCGGTCAAGAGTTGTTTTATTACGCCCCGACGTCAGTCAGTTTGGTTTTAAAGGTTAGGTTTCTGGTTCGCAAATACGTTCCACCTTTAATAGAAGCATTTCTGTGTATGTGTGTAAGTGCGCGAGACTTTGCTCATTTTTGCAGCAAACCATACTCATTTAGAACTAAATTTAGATTCTCACAGCTCCTCCGTAAACATATGAGATCGTTTCCTTTTTATGTGTGTGAGTTAATTTGAAATTCTGAAGTTATGCTTTGGGTCTGGGTTTTTGCGAGGATCTTCCGGGGAATTGCCGGTGTAATGCCGCTTCTTATTCATGAACGTACCGACAAATAATTTTAAAATTTACATGGACACACCTATGTGCCGTCATGAATAATGTCCATCTTTCTCTCTCTCTCTCTCTCCTTTGCAGGAAATAACCTTCACATCAACCTTTTAAAAGTAGACGTAATGGCAAAGAAAGGGAAGGCTAAAAATGGGGCGGCAACCGGTGAAGGAGAACAAGTGTCAGCTCCGGCTGCGGCACCGCCCACCAACGTCCCAGCAGCTGCTGATCCAGCAAGACCAGCACCCGCTCCGGTGAAAGTAGTTGAAGTTGCGGTCAAGCCTGTGGCCGAGAAAGCTCCAGCATCGCAACCAGCTAACGCCACCGTAGAGAACGGTTCCGAAGTAGTACCCAGTGAGAGGAAGCGCAAGCGTAGCCGCCGTGATCGTAAGAAGAAGTCGGACGGTGGCTCCGATGATCCGACCAGAGAAAAAGTCCCATCAAACGCAACGGCGAAGAAAAATCTGCGCAAAAAGCGCACCAAACTTATGCGAACCTTGGTACAGCTTGAAGCTACCCCAGCGCAAGCTTCCGCCGAAGGAACGCCAGCTCAAACTCCGGAAGAAATTCGTAAGAAGATCCAGATTGTCGAAGATCTGCTCGAGGCGCTCAAGGTGCAAACGCAGGAGGAACGGAAACGGATGGAAGCTCTAAGAAATGCGGCCAAATCTGCACCTCAGGAAGCACCGAAAGCGGCCGAAGCACTGCAGGAAACTCCTGCCAAAGCGAAACCAGACTCGCCGAAAAACTTAACCACGGAAAAGGCACGCAAAGAGGGCGAAGTGAAGAAGCTTGCGAACGAAAAGGCTGAAATTCAAAATGAGGCAAAGCGGCTGGCACAGGAAAAGGCACGCAAGGAGCAGGAGATGAAGAAGCTGATCGAAGAAAAGGCTAAGAAGGATGCGGAGGCGAAGCAGCTGCTGGAAGAGAAGGCGGCACGTGAGGCTGAGCTGGCAAAGCTTACACAGGCGAAGGCACGGGTAGAGACAGTGGAGCAGAAGATTAACGAAATCGATCAGAAGGTACAGCAGCGTAAGGAAGCGGATGAGGCGAAGGTGGCGCCGGGTAGTCCGAAGCAGAAGAAGGAACAAGCACGTACTCGCAAGGATTCGGAATCGAGTAAGAAGAAGGAGGCGGATGATAAGGTGAAGAAGGAGGCGGAAGAGAAGGCGAAGAAGGATGCCGCTGAGAAGGCCAAGAAGGATGCAGAGGAGAAGGCTAAGAAGGAGGCAGAGGAGAAGGCTAAAAAGGAGGCGGTTGAGAAGGCCAAGAAAGAATCTGAAGAGAAGGCCAAGAAGGAGGCGGCCGAGAAGGCTAGGAAGGAGGCGGAAGAGAAGGCCAAGAAGGAGGCGGCTGAGAAGGCCAAGAAAGAAGCTGAAGAGAAGGCTAAGAAGGAGGCGGCTGAAAATGCCAAGAAGGAAGCTGAGGAGAAGGCCAAGAAGGAGGCGGCTGAAAAAGCTAAGAAAGATGCTGAGGAGAAGGCTAAGAAGGAGGCGGCTGAAAAGGCCAAGAAGGAAGCTGAGGAAAAGGCCAAGAAGGAGGCGGCAGATAAGGCCAAGAAGGAAGCTGAGGAGAAGGCCAAGAAGGAGACGGCTGAAAAGGCCAAGAAGGAAGCTGAGGAGAAGGCCAAGAAGGAGGCGGCTGAAAAGGCCAAGAAGGAAGCAGCTGAAAAGGCCAAGAAGGAGGCAGAGGAGAAGGCTAAGAAGGAGGCGGCTGAGAAGGCCAAGAAGGAGGCAGATGAGAAGGCTAAGAAGGAGGCGACTGAGAAGGCCAAGAAGGAAGCTGAGGAGAAGGCCAAGAAGGAGGCAGAGGAGAAGGCTAAGAAGGAGGCGGCTGAGAAGGCCAAGAAGGAAGCTGAGGAGAAGGCCAAGAAGGAGGCAGAGGAGAAGGCTAAGAACGAGGCGGCTGAAAAGGCGAAAAAGGAAGCTGAGGAGAAGGCCAAGAAGGAGGCGGCTGAAAAGGCCAAGAAGGAGGCAGAAGAGAAGGCCAAACAGGAAGCAGCAGACAAGGCGAAAAAGCTAGCCGAAGAAGAAACCAAACGGAAAACGAACGGCGAAGCAGTGAAGCAAGCGAACGGATCGGCACAAACAACTCCAACGCAAGACAAACCGGCCACCTCGAAGCAGGACACCAAGAACAACAAGAAAAACAACAAACGAACCCCGAAAAACAGTGTGTCGGAAGATGAGAAAAACTCCACCAAACAGACCGGTTCAAAAAACGTACAAAGCGGCGATTTTGCCTCCTCTGCTGAACCCGCCACGGTAGCAAAATCGCAAGAAAGCCAATCAGCCCCCGTCCCCATCCCAAAGTCCCCGGAAGCTGCACCTCCAGGCTCTCCGAAAGCCTCCCCAAAGCCTGCCAACGGAAAACCCGCCTCCGCACCAGTGAACGGCAAACAGCAGACACCGCCAGCCAAGACTCCAGAGAAGACGCCACCACAACCCAAGACTGCAACACCAGCACGTTCCTCGCCCCCGAAGACTACTGCCAAGGCTCCGTCACCACCGAAAACGGCACCTGCACGAGCTGCACCGCCGAAACCTAGTACACCACCGGCGACAAAGAAACCCGACCCACCGCCAAAGCCCGAATTCCTCAAGAAGAAATCACCCTCGGTAGAGAAGGAGAAGGTGGCAGCTGTGAAGGCGGCACCGCCGCAACAGGTACCCCAACAGACCCCTGCAGCTGCTCCCACTGCTCCTAGCTCAGCACCCGTTCCATCCACACCTGCTGTCCCTCCTGTTCCTGCTCCTGCCACAGTTCCGTCACCTGCGCCACCGTTGTCAGTGCCCGCCGAACCTGCGGAAGGTGCCGCACGCCTAACCGAGGAAGCCCTCAACGGAGCGAAGAAACCTGCCACTGCTGGTGCCGGTTCGGGTAATAAACCGAAGCCGGTGCAGAAAAAGCCGGAGGTACCGCCGAAACCGGACGTCCACAGCAAGAGTGCCGCCAAAATGAAGACACCGATCAAGCAGCCGGGCGGCAAGAGCTCCACGGTAACGATGACAGCCGAACCCGTACAGAATAAACATTTGACAACAATTCAGTCTGATTCCAGGTCGCCGGCAGCGGAGCTAAGTAGAACGGAAGCATTTAAGAAAAACATGGACATTATATCGACGATCGCGGACGTGCTGCTGTCCCATTCGCGCTCGAAGAAGAACCGTAGCGCGGGCTCGTCATCCTCAAACGCTAGCAAACCCACTAACAGTCCTTCTTCCTCTACTAGCACTAGTCTCGAACCATCATCCCCTTCATCAACATCGGCATCACTCTTATCATCCCTCTTTCCATCGCTTTCGCAATCGTCCGCCGCTAGCACTTCCCATCAAGCTTCCTCCTCGTCAGCAGAACCAGCACCGAAACAGAAATCGAAGCTAGATCTGGAACGCATCCTGCGCATTCTGCAAGCCTCACAACCATCCTCTTCTAGTATGGTCCAGGGAACTGAGCCCGGTCAGCCCAGAACCACATTATCCTCATCATCTGGCACAGGATCGGACCAACCATCTACCTCCACGCTGCCATCCTCGGAGATCGCAGCCTCGGATGCAGATGACAATCCGCTCGGGTCGTTTCTAACCAAAGATGCCATTCGTGCGTTGATGCCTACCTTGCAGGAGGTGAACGTTAAGTTTAACGTGGAGAAGCAACTGCAGGCGCTCAATGCGACGGCAGCGATGGCCAAGATAATGCCGAAAACATTACCGCCCGGAACGGACACGACCGAGGAGGATGAGCTGGAGGAAGATCTGCTCGATGAGGAAACGGAAGACACGATCGAGTACAAGTTCACGCCGCGCCCGGTCTTTATAGCAACCATCTGTCAGGTAGGGAGAGATGTCACAAGTGTTTAACAAGATCATATAGGTTAAAAGTGTTTGATGTCTTCTGGTGATTTTAGGTGTGCAAGAACCCATTGAAGAGTTTCTTCCACTGCGAACGCTGCATGATGGTATCCTACTGTGGAGAAGAGCACCGGCGCGTAGATCAACCGTCCCATCGAGAACTCTGCACGGTACTGTGTGAAATAGCGGCTAATAGAGGTAAGTTTGTTATCGTTAACTTCATTAAACTTCATTATCTTACTCAATTTTATTTTTTACTCTCTAACTCCCAGGAGGACACATTTACCAGCTAGCAAGGAAGCTTAACGTTCAGGAGTATCGCAATCTGCGCGTTCACACGCTCAACCAGATCGAACTATCGCTCAAACGATCTATGCAAGCGTACGAGCGCGAGATCGTACTGTTTCCACGCATCTGCATCACACCAGATTGTCGCGAATGGAGACAGGAACTGCTGACGGAGTGTACGGATTGCCGTCAGGTTTCCTACTGTGCGGCAAATCCAACGCACCTGCATGCTTCACATCGCCGCTGGTGTAAGGCGTACCTACTCTTCCAGAAGCTGATCCTCCGCCAGCGTATACTGGGACGGATCGAACCCGTTCTTCCGGCACGTATCCTTTCGAAACTGACCCCACTACCGGCCAGCATTGACGAAGCGTTCAAGCAGTTGTACAAAAACTCAACTGGTAAGCACTAATGTTCGCTTGATGAAGTAGATGCCTTTAGTAATGTTGTCCGCCATTACCCTCTTCTCAGTTCCTCGGGATGAATGTGTGTATGCCGTACTGTCACAGATAGCGACCGCTCCACTGTCTGCACTGTATGCGTACCAGCAGACGGGCCTACCGTTCTGCAGCACATTCACAATCCATCTCGTCGGGGCCGAGCTACAGTTTGAGGGCGACACACTGGACAAGTGGGAAGCGTTCTTCCTTCACCTCGTACCGGAGGTCGCCGTACTGCGAGTGGTTTTCGTCGGTCCGGAACTGAACGTTGAGAATCTGCCGATCGACGTCATCAGTCGCATTAGGTAAGGACATCTCGGTTAAGCGTGGTTAGTTTTTTACCGTTGTATCATGTGACTTATCCAATGATTTCCACCATGACGGACGATCATACCAATTCTAATGGACTTACTGCTTAATTGTTTTGCTTTTTGTGTCGTATCTCATGCAGTAATACAATTTCTGAGTAATTCCTCAAGTTCGTCCCTAGAATATGTATTTTTGTGAAGCCTGCCATTAACTCTTCATGATGATCTTCAGCCCTACAATTGGTCTACATACTATGCCTTCTGTGTTTGCTTTTTGCTGTTGTGTTGTCATTGTTGATTCCCTGATTTTTTGTTGGGTAAATATGTGTATTTTCAACTAATACTAACAAGGTTGAGAAACGATGGAGTCGGTAACACCTCCGCGCAGAAGGTTTATTTTCGAAGGATTGATTCCAACATTTGGAATCAGCGAAACTGAAGATCATCTATGAAGTTCCGGATACTCAGTTGCATTATGCTAAAACCTTCGAAAGTACAACGCTAATCTTGAACGCCCTCATTCTAGAATGCGTGAGTATGGGTGACAAATTTTCTGACAGCCGAGATGATCACAATGATCCACCAGGTAAGGATTGATATCCAACGACAGCTTTCATTTGGAGAATTGTGTAAGGTAAGTACCGGGATCACGTAGGGAGCGAAGCAGTCCTTGTAGCAATTGAAACCAAACTGGTCGTTTAATGAATGCCCTCCCCGTCTTTGCTTCTCTTTGCTCTGATCACCAACAGAATGTGCCGCATCTGTCGCATGAAGTGCCGTGTGGTTGCGTTCGATTTCCAATGCCGCACGATGTACCACGACTATCGGCACAGCTCCAGATACCAGCGACCGAATCTGATCTGTTTCTTCAACCCCGGACTGCACCGTACGACGGGCTTTGCCGGGTTGGATAGTTGGCCAACAACGATCCGTGCTGCGACCGAGGCAGGCTGCCCGATGCTGGTGACAGCGTACACGGAGCTTGAGTCACCGCTCGATCTGGAACGGCTGCAGCGCGAATCGACGCGTACCCTTCAGATCGTACAAGCCCCTTCGGTTAATCCGTTCGCTTCCAAGCGTCCCGATCGTAACTTCATCTCGGACGATACTGCACCGATGATCTTCAAGAATTACTACTACTTTGTGGTGAAATAGAGGAGAAACACCCCCAGGATGTTGGAGCTTTTACCACGGCCTACACACGTTCGATATAATGTTCATGCTCAACTTTCGTTTATGCTTTTATTTTTTGAATGCTTTTAATTTCATCTTTTCCACTCTCAAACTTTGACATTGCGCGACCCAGCCCAGTGTCGCAAAACCAGTCGAAGAATTTCCTTACGCGTACTTTGCCAAACTGTCGTCACATCGAAAGATTCTCCACGCTCCATCCTGTCCATTTCGAAGGGCATTGGGTGTGTGTGTGGTCGTATCATTACGATGTGCAATAAATAATGTGTATCAGTGAGTTAATTTAGCAAAGAGATATACGTTTATTGTAGCGGCATAAGTTAGCTAGAAAGAAATATTTACAATACGGCCCTAAAGTTTAGTGTCGATCGACTTTGAGTGATGGTGAGGCACAATCTCGTCGGCAGCACTGAACACGGGATTGTCATGGCTCGCTTTATCAGTGCCCAGTTCCTGCTGGTGCACAGGCTGCAGTGGTCGTCGTTCGAACAGCTTCTGGATGCTCTCCAGCTCACGACCTTTCGTCTCCGGTACGCAGGTAATGACGAACACCACCCCCAGTGCACAGAGCACACTGTACATGAGGAATGTTCCGGATGTGGTAATAAGCTGTAAAGGAAAACAGATGTTAGAGCTATATGTCCATGAGGTGTTGAATAAAAGTTCCTTACATCTTCCAACGGGTGGTACGTTTTGATGACGGTAAACATCATGGCCAGGTTGAACGATCCCGCTAGTGAGCTGAGTAAGCTTCGTTGTGCCGTTGGGAAGAGTTCACCCATCAGCAGAAACGGTATACTACCGAACCCGATCGAAAACCCGATCATGAACACGATCAGGCTGACCACCGGCAGATACCCGAAGCACGTGTTACCGATCGAGTTAAGATGGAAGGCGGCACCCATCGATGCCATCGCAATGCACATGATCAGTCCGGACAAGATGAGTAGTGGCTTGCGACCAGCACGATCTACCACGAACAGGGCGGCTCCATTGCTGAGTACTTGCACCGTACCCACAATGATCGTTGCCAGATGGCCATCCATTGATGAACCGGCTGCGTGAAATATTTCCACGGTAAAGAATACTACTGCATCGATCCCGCTAAGCTGCTGAATAGACAGCAGTACTAGTCCTATTCCGAGCGGGATAAGGATCTCCCGACGTAGCAGTGCTTCCTTGGAGAATGGTTTTGGCGTTGGTGCAGGTAGTGGCTTTTCTTTGCTCTCTACCACTACAGTGCTCGCTTTTGGATCGATCGAGAATCCTTGCAGATGTAACCATTTTGCGGAATAGTGGGCCTTCTCGTACTGCTTCCTCGTCTTCAGCCATACGGGGCTCTGTGGGAAGCAAGCTACGGCTAGGAAGAGACAGCACGCCATACCGCAACATATCCAAGCCAGCAGCCGCCAGTGGAAGAACTTGCCCATGATGTACATCACCAGAATTCCAAACGACATAGCTAACGCGGGCAGTGAACCGATCACTCCACGAATCTTCGGATCACTGCACTCGCTGACGTAAACCTGGGCAGCGGGCAGTGACAGACCGGCACCGAATCCTGACAGCATCCGGGCAAAGAACAGTACGCGCCAATCGTTCGCCGTAGCGATCAGTATCCAGGAGGTGACCCATAGCGGTGAAGCTATTAGTACCGTGTACTTGCGCCCTATTCGATGCATCAGTGGAAATGCTACCAAGCTACCGAAGAACGCTCCGAACGGAGGTATGGAACTGACCCAGGAGGCGATATTTTTGCTCGGTAGTAGATCTGGAGTTGTTTCGTGCATGGATGGTACGGCTGGCGCCGAGTAACCACGGACGAGTCCTATACAGTAGTACGACAGTGATACTGACAGTGAGAGGAGCGTCTAGATTGGAAGAGTTGAAAGAGAGCGCATTATGATTAGTACGGCCATTAAGCTCAGCGTGCAGGGAAGTTCGCGGCGGGGCGCGGTCCCGCAACTGCATAAAGGCGTCGTTTGTTTGGGACATGTTAACGTCACGCACAACTCAAGGTTAAGATGTTCATCAGGCCCTTTGACATTTTTATCACTTGATCTACCGATCTTTGATCATCGTGATTCGGGTTTCTGGATTCTAGTTGCAGAATAATTTTATTACATTTTGATAGATCTTCAGCCACTTTGGATCACTTATTTCATTTTGATACCGCGTTATCTCACCTGCTTAAGAGCTGCCATCGGAGTCGTTTTTTCGTCCGCCATTTTTATGTCCAAGAGCAACACTAAACACTGCTTCTCAATCTATTGCGACACTAGCCACTGATCACCGTATGCAAAGCACCAACCCGATTGAGTGCGTTGTTGCTGTGGTTCTCCAAAAAAATTCAATACACAACGCTCATCACGGACACGACACTGGCTAATCGACGAAGCGAACTGTTTAACAATAGACCGTCTATCGCGCCTATCGTCGTTGCCCTAACCTTCACTGTGTTTGCCAAAATTTTACCACCAAAAAAACCGGCACACGCCGCGCTCGTTACGCGATCGTACCCGTTGGATTGATCACGGTTGAATGGGACCTCGTGCGATCCACGGACGATACACGCGTCCGTAACAAAAAAGTGGTCAGATCACTTTTGTCTTCTGTTGTCTAAAGTTGCGATGGAATGATTTGGTGGGGGATCTTTTCGGGAGCCGTTTCTCTACGACGACGTCCGAAACACGACACTGCACGATACGGACCTATCCTTCCTAGGCTGGTTGAAATAGTGAAGCGAACGCGTGTGCAAAAGCTCTACAACGGTCAACCATTACCGGTGAACTGAGTGCTGAGCTGCGGCACGCGCAAATCTTTCGCGATTGTGGTAAGGCCTCCGGGTCGGACGATGCGGATGGATGTGTGGTTTCGTAGCTGATCGCGATCAGTGTATATATCTATCCACCCAACCGGAGGGTAGTAGGGAGCTTATTTGACGCTCTGTTTGTTTATTTGATCACCAGCATCAGCATAATCATTTTGCGATTTATCCTGTTTCGAGAGACTTTCGCTGTGATCGTGTACAATGTTTTATATTTTATCTTCCAAATTAAGTGTTTATATTTTAAATTGTGAACGATATAGGCAAAAAATCTATATCACTATTACTGATTAGACCGTTAATATTTTTGGTCGTAATTAATAGTTAGTAAATCTTTCAAAAAAATCCATTTTTATTCATTGTTAAATAAATGCAAACTTACCTAAACATGGAATATGGGAGCGATTGCATGAGATAAGAGTTTCAGCGATCGGTGTAATCCACAAGCGGCAGCAAATTGAATCTTATCAGCAAATATATATGCAAAAAATCGGATCAAATCAGTCATATTCTACATCAATAGACTGCAAACATTTTACTTAGGATTTGGTCTAACGCTGTTGTTGAAAAACTGCTGGCCAAGTTTAATTCTATTTTTATTATTTGCCAGCAACATTTTTCACCTTTTTTAAAGTTTGAAATAAATTAAATTAATCAACAGACGAATTCCCGTTGTTGGCGCTTATCCATATTGAAGTTAAAAGATCAAAAACTCAGAAAGTTACAGGGCAACATATTTGTTGAGTAACATCGCTTAGACTAAGCCGGTACTAAGGGCTGCAAACAATCAAGAAAACAAGTGCTAAGTAAATTAACCAACAGAAGGCGCTAATTTGGGAGATTACATGTTTGAACATGCTAGTATTTTTGGTGATCTTTTTGACCTAGCAGTTTGTTATACAATTACGATCTTTGTTTTGCTTGACAATTTTTGAAGTCTCCCCGGACTCGCTTAACCTCTCAAATCGTGTATTCAGCATCATAATATTTGAACTATAAATTATCTTAAATCTATTTCATCTGTTAATTAGGTTAAGTACTAAATAAAATAGAGGCGGCTGAGTGGCGAGTCGAGAACGGAGCCGTTCTTCTTTCGCCCTCATCCGAACCATAACCTCTGCATTGAGGACTGGCGTCGTTAAGATAAGAAGAAGAAAAAGAAAAAGAAGAAGAAGAATAAGAAGAAGAAGAGTAGAAAAAGACCAAGGTCAAAATAATATCTAAATTTTTCTGTCCAATAAAAGGTTAAAACGTTCACTTTAATCCTTGTCTATCAATTCATTTTTGTGGGACTAGACTACTCCTACACGACAGAAAGTGTGAGACTTTTAATATTTTGTTGTAATAGAGTCAAAGAACCTACTGTTCTTGTTCGGATTCTTTTTGGAAAAGCTAGACACCTTCCAAAAAAATTAGACTTCCCCATCATTACTAAATACTTACTAAGCTATCAATATTGAAATGTACATCAAAATTTTCCCTTACCACTCGCTTAGCCTTATCGATCCCGAATGTTGTGTTCTTAAGCTCCAACAATAAAAAGATTTAAGGAATTAAAAGTAATTAAAACTTTTGCAATACAAATACTTTTCCGCACCATTGTCGTTGAATTCCCAAGCAGAATAATGTCTCCACTAATAGGATCCACTTGTAGCCACCTCGCCACAACAATGCATCTACAATGGAACATCCAAACTGTTGGTGGGCAATGCGGCAGTGGGCAGTAAGTTAGAAAACCAAAAACATATGCACTACTCCCCGGAGCAGCAGACCGTTTTAGCTTCATCTCACACACATTCCAGCGCGGCCACACGACGCGCGATGGCGCAAAGCAACAATTTACGATGCATTACCGCTAATGAAACGCATATTTTTGAACTCTATGTGGTGACGCGTATGTTTTAGCTATCCTTTTATTTATCTCGACGCTTGATTGACGAATCAGCATTGCAAATGGGTTTCGACGGTTGTGCTGCCTCGGAAGTGTTCCTTTCCTCCGGAGGAAGCCGCAGCTGTAGCTGGTGAAATCAGCTGATTTGGAGTAGAATTTTGCACTCCTCGCAACACCCGGAACTCCAACGGTACGCCTCCATCCGTAGAACGATTAGGAGCAGTGACTTGATGAGGCTAACAAAGTGCGGGCTTAGTGGCAAATTAGCTTGCCACCAATGAAATGCAGGTCAAGTTTTTCCACTCCATTCTACCAGCTTTAGTTAGGGGTGTTTTAGATTGAATTGAAACGCCTGTGCAATGGCGAACGTTCTCCACCACCAAAGGGGAAGAGTTTCCTGTTTTCATTACGAAATGGCATGCCGCTGATCATTAGCGAATTTCGTGCGCAGAGGGCAGGTAGCAAGGTAGCATTGTTTGCTACTAACCCGCTGATAGATGCGTCTACTGATGCGACGTACTATGTCGCCGGTCAGCTTCCGATACGATCGCGGTACGCTCACGTGTACGGGGTGTATCTCGCTCACGCTGCCGACAATATCCACCAGCGGAAAAACCTATCACCTGTTGCCAGTGCTGTGTTTCATCCATAATACCCAGTCATCATCATACCAGACACACATCACACACGCCAACGACAACGTCTACTTCTTCCCGGGTGCGAATCCCGTATGCAAAGTTGCAAGACTGGAAGCACAACCCGTTGTTGCCAAAAGCCCGTAAAACTACCTTTTTTCGCTCGGCCCCGAAAATGGTTTCCCGATGGCTAAGGGAAAGGTAAAATCTTCGCCAAATCTTAACCCGATCCCGAAGCAAACGAAGAAAGTGCGTCCGGAAGTTGTCGCCGAAATGTCGCCCCCGGGCGAAAGCGAAACAGTGCCTCAAGGTCTGTGTTTTTTTTTGTTACCATGTGTGTGAAGCATTCTCCAGACACAGTTCCGTGCGGTTTGTTGGAGCGGTGTGTTGTGATTTTGTGGCAAAGCGCATTTCAGTAGGGTGCATCGCTTGCTTGGCGCCTAACAGCAGTACCACGGCTGACCGTTTTCGGTGATAACGTAGGGGTTGCAGTTGCAAATGCACTGTGCCATTGTGATCGTGTGTTCTTGTAAAAGGGTGGTGAGCCATTACAATTCGTAATCACTTACATACACGTGGCTTAAATTGTGTCACATTTTTGATTTCTTTTCGTGGAACGATGAGTTGTTGACAGATCAATCATCATGTTATGATCGGTCTATTACGACGGTGGTGCATATCAATTGCCTACGCAAAACGTGTTAATTTTTCGCTTACATAAAGAAATTGCAAGTGACGATCGATCGAGTGATCGCATTGCACCATTTTCAAGGTAATGTTGATCTCCATGCTGTGGCCTAATTTTTGAAGACATTTTAACGTCATAATGTCACCACAAAAGAAAGCACCATTCGGATTCTAACCCCAACAAGAACCACCGGACCGGCATGAAGTGCAGTGAAGCAGTGAGGACAACAACGTTCCAGTGTTAACTTCAGTCTACTTCTTTTACAGCTCCGTCCATCAACTACATCGGTAGGTGCATTTTTATCATACAAAGCGAATCATTCTGCACCAACAATCGTTCGTCTCCTGCTGGGTTTTGGGTACGCAAAAGACCATAAAAACGCATCGCATCGTACCGTAACTACACCAGTCGTTGATAGATTGTCCAAGGTTTAAGAACGGGAAACGGTTGGAGGAACGACGACGATTGGCAGGGTATCGGAAAAATGTTCCAGCAAAGTGACTTGCAGTGCCCAATTCTCATCGTGGTGATATTGATTGGTGGATATGTTGTTCTTGGTGAAGGTAAACATAACCTACTTGTGAGAGCAGTTGGTTAAGGCAAGCTCTTGTTATACTGATCGTGACAGTATGTGGTGCGTTTCTTTTACAGCCGGTGACAGTGACCTAAATGAGGTGCGCATTGGCTTCGGTACATCGTTCAGTGCGAGGCGCGATGTACGGTTTCATCTTTACACACCGCTAAACCGTGCAGACGCCCATGTCTTCTCGATCGACACGGTGGATACGCTGATGCGTTCGTTCTACAATTCTAGTCATCCTGTTAGGTGGGTGAGATTTTCCTGATAATGCTCAATAGGATAGAATAATACACCTTCCAACACCTTCCAGAATCATCATTCACGGCTGGTTCAACAATGGCAGCTCGTTGATAATACAAGGCGTAAAGGATGCGTATCTAGATGCCGGTAGCTACAACGTGATCGGTGTTGATTGGGGTGTTGGTGCAGGAGAGTCCTACTTTCGTGCCTCCCAGTATACGATCGCAGTAGGATTGGTAGTGGCGGATCTGGTCAATCAGCTCGTACGCTCCAACATGACCGACATCGAACGGCTCTACCTGGTAGGCCACAGCCTTGGAGCACACATCGCGGGTAATGCGGGCCACTCACTGAAAACACACCAGCTGCAGGTGATCTATGGGCTTGATCCTGCGTCGATCAATTTCTTCCAGGATGAGCCAGACTCACGCCTTAGCCCGGACGATGCGGCGTACGTGGAAGTCATTCACACCAACACACAGTTTTCCGGCTATCCAGCCCCACTAGGACATGTCGATTTCTACATGAACTATGGTCGAAAGCAACCGGGCTGCAAAACGGACGTCTGTAGCCATGGCCGCTCAACGGAGTATTTTATCGAATCGCTGACGCATGCATCAAAAGGATTCTGGGGCGTTAGATGTACCGATTACAACGAGATCCGCCAGCGGACCTGCTACAACATCAAGCAGCAGGCAAGGATGGGCGGTGAGTTCTGGCAGAAGAACAATACTGCCGGCGTGTACACGGTCGAAACACTTGCCGAGTCACCGTACGCGATGGGTTACGTGCACTAAGTGCGTGTTCATGCCGTTCAGCAGTGCAACCAGAAGGACGTCCGTTAATCAATCTTATGTCACCAAAAAGAAAAATAAACATCCGTAATGGGAGTTGCTCAGCTCCAGAAATAAAGCATCTAGAGTGATAATGCACTAATGTCCAGGCTTATCTGGGCATGATTGGGTATGGGGATACCGAAAATCAGCAGACAATTGTGATGACGCTACATTGCATAGCCCTAGCGCCTTGCTAATCTGCTAGTAATCCGTAAGAGACGCTTAAGTTACGCTAGACATTGCCTAGACGTGTGATTGTTGTAGTTGCCGTGATTGTCACAGCCGAACATCTTATCGAACAGGCAATTCGGAAGTGATAGCGACCATATTTTGGGGTACCGTTTTTGATAAGGAGGTTTACATTATCGCTCCTATAAAAAGGAGTCTAGCAGCTAACGGCCACTGTTAGTTGATTGACTCGATAGCTTCGACTGTGTGATACTAGAGGTATTGCAGAATGCGTGGCCTCTCGGTGATTTTAGGTGTGCTGTGTGTAGGATTAGGTAACTTGCGACCTCTACATTCGTGGATTACAAGGATCTTCCGCTTTACTAAACCGCTTTTCTTAACCTTCCCTCACACCGAAACAGCTTGTGCCGGTACGCTACCCCACGGAGAAAGTGACAATCATGACTGGCATATTGCGGCAGATGAAAATGGCAACATGCGCTTAGTGTCGTACGCCGTCCCGTACCAGCTAGACAGCGAAAAGTCCAAGCGAGACTTTGTACCGGAGCGTGACACACGCTTCTTGCTGTACACCGCATCCAATCCGGAAGTTCCGCATGTCCTGCGCAACGGTGATATCGGCTCCATCGTGAGCTCTCCCTTCAATCCAAACAACCCCACGCGCATGATCATTCACGGCTGGCTCGGTACGCAGAACTCCGAAATTAATCGTCTAACACGGTCGGCACTGTTCTTTACCGGCAACTATAACGTAATCTACGTTGACTGGAGCGTTGGTTCGGTGGACGAGTTCTATCCGAACTCGCGACAGCTGGTGTACGCGGTAGCGGCAGCCGCCTCCAACATCCTCGACTACCTGGAGCGATTAGTCCAGCTCAACAAGCGTGACGTTGTGGTGGTGGGACACAGCCTGGGAGCGCACGTGGCCGGTAACGTTGGCAAGTGGCAGTCGGGTGCGATTCCGACGATCATCGGGCTGGATCCAGCCCTGCCGTTCTTTGCCGGTAATGCTCCCGATCGGATTATGGCTTCGGATGCGGACTACGTGGAGATCATCCACACGAATGGTGGTGTGTTGGGCTTTATGGACCCGATCGGTGATGCTGACTTCTATCCCAACTTTGGCCGTGTACAGCCAGGCTGTGGGGCGGATGTTGGAGGTAGCTGTGCTCACGCGCGAGCGGTACACTTTTACGTCGAATCGATCCTCTCGAGGAATGGCTTCGTTGGACAGCAGTGTCAATCGTTCCAGAACATTCGGGACGGTACGTGCGCTCAGACTGGTGTCTCATCTCGCATGGGCGGTGAACCACCAAATGCGCCCAATGCACCAACCGGCATCTTCTTCCTGCAGACGGCAAACAGTTTCCCGTTTGCCGTTGGCTGCTAGTAGTCGCGCGTGGGATATCAAGTGATATTAACCGAAAAAAATTTATTGTATTAAATGCAACTGTTGTTTTGTAGTTGGTAAGAAAATGGCTGTACATGCTTACACCACCCTTTGATTCGTCATAAAGCTAGCCGTAAATGTGCCCCGTCCCGCTAATCATCGTCTGTCATTTATTTACCGATCGTGAGATAAAACAAGCCGCTCATCTTCGCTTTGTAGCTATCGCTCAGATCGCCGCCCATGACCGCACGGTCCCCGTCACACTTATTGCTGACCGCGTCCGCCTCACACCGCTTCCCGACGTACATCGGTTCTCCGCTCGTCAACGATTGGCGGAAGTACTCGACCGCTTTATGATGGTTGCAGGCATTCGTTATGCAGCCGGGTTGTGACTTGCCACCGTTGGGATAGAAATCGGCCTGCCCTAGGGCGTGCGAATGTCCATACCAGCCCTTGTTGGTGTGTATAACCTCCACGTACTCTGCATCGAGCGCATCGACACGTTTCGCCGTATTGTCCGCTGAGAAGAATGGTCCTGCGGGATCGAGTGCAATGATGGCCGCTAGTTTCGGTGCGGTTTGGAAGTGTTTGCCCGTCAACCCTGCGACGTGTGCCCCCAGGCTATGGCCAACGAGCACAATCTGCGATGGATGCTGGCCTGCTGCTCGCAGTACGGCTATCTGTTTCGCTATCGCATCAGCTACCGCCCCCACCCGCATTTGTGCAATCGGATAGAGGATGTTCATCGCACCAGCTGACCAGTCGATGCCGATAACGTTGTACGCACCTTTCGCGACATACGCACTAGAAAGTCCACGAACCGCACTCGACGTGTAATCGTTGAGCCATCCGTGTATGAGAATACGGGTAGGATTTCGTGGATCAAACGACGAGTTCCGCAACGCTGCGAGATCGTTAAATTTAAGCTCTTCTTGAGCTTCTGCAGTCGAGTTCTGTGTCCACAGCATGAAACGTGTGCTAGCTTCCGCATCGAACCGTTTGCCTCTTTCAAGCTCCCTTAGATGCTGCAGCTCTTCCACGGTTAAACACTCAAACGTTTCGATATCCTTCGGAACGGCCACACTGCCAGCACCGCACTCAGGCACACCCACAACGGCACTGGCAAGCAGCAACGCTAGCAGAACGCAGATGGTCAAGCTCATGATGAAGGTGATTATTTTGCAGTGTGGATCGTGCTGTAGACGGCTTTTTAAATCTTTTCAAACGCGTTTGCTCTCGAACATTGATTTGAGCAGGTGCTTGAAAAAGCGCATCATCGTGCTTGATACACTTGTCAGTCCAATTATCTCAAGTGGTGTTACTACATTTCCGTGTTTTAAATCCAACTTCCCCGGGGGAAGGTCGTTAATAGATTTTGTTGCATGTTTTGATGCGGAACGAAGCCGTGGAATGTGGTAATAGATAAGGGTAAGCTACGTAAGAAGTGTGGTCTTTATCAATTAATTCTAGGGATTTATTGTGTAAAGAACGTTCTGTAAGATATTAAACAATGGCACGTGCAGTTTGTGTCATCAATGTGAAAGGTTTTGTATAGGATTTTTTTTAGGAAATTTTCAATTTCGTCAAGGATATAGATCAGTTTCGATAATTGGCGGTTTGTGTTGAATGTTAGTTCAAAGATAAAATCATTGCGACGATACCTGGATGTTTCTTACCCTGTCAACGTGCAGGAAATTTAAGCTATTTACCCGTTTATTTATTTCTTGTCGACTGACTGGAAAAAAATAAATAAAGTCAGCTGCTCCTAACCTTAAGAATACCCTTTCAATTCTCGGGGAATCAGTAAAAGTTGATATTCCAGGCAACCGGGCTAGGACTCGGGTAGCCAGCAGCTTCTGAGGCTTATAATGTTTTTAAAAGTATTCCCATATCAATACAATAATCTACTGAAAAATAAGGTAACTCTTCTTCTTTCTATGAATTTAAATTTGCTGCTTCAATCATAGCGAGTTTTTTCAGTACAGAATTCAAAGTTCAAAACCGTAACTTCAAGACCTCGTTCTTCGTAGCAAGAAAAACACGACACATTATTGTCAACTTTACATGCTTGCAAAATTTATTGTAGATGAAATTAATAAAACTGATTGATTTGAACAGCCACAACACGGTTAAAATGCATGAATAACGTTATCTTACCCGGCTCTTCAGTAACGGTTTTTATTCAAACAAAACACACCTGAAACGTCTTATTTGCTGGTAGTTAAATACTGAAAATTGTACATTACCACTTGTAATATAATCGTTTAATATCTGTAAGATGCGTTTTGGGCAAAAATTGTGAAAAGTTCTAATTATTTTATTGAAAAAAAAAAACAACATATTATTTTAAACAAAGAAACAAAGTTATTTTAATTTTCATTCGAGTAAAACACCACAATCGGATTGCGTATTAAAAGATGAAAGGATTATCCTTCGAAGTTGCCTGGAGTAGGAGCATGTGGAAAATAATTCAGAAAAACATAATTAATCAACTCATAAAAATTTAAGACAGTTTACAAATAAAAATAGATGTAATTTGACTCATATAAAACAAATTTCAAGTCATTCGGATTCTTAGAATAGAAGAAATAAGTAATTAAAGCAAGCAATCAATTAATGGATTAACCATATCAGCCATTTTACTGGAATCTGATCATACAAGGCACGCCATGAACTCTCTCCGGTTTTTTTTATATTTCCAGTCATAATCAATCAGCTATCTTTTCTAAAAAAGATAACATAAGTTTTATCCTGGCATTGGTGGAATGACGAAAGCATTCACAAAGAGCGACAAAAATGATCCGATTTTCCATGCGCTTAAGCATGCCACCTGGTGATCGGTCCGGTCAATGTATACTAATTGACAACATACTGTTAAATTTTGAGAGCTTTTGCTCTTAATTTACAGTAGCTAGGACGAGAATAGTAAAGTTCTTTACGCAAAAGCTTATTCGTACCGTCTGCCAAAATCGGAAAAAAAGAAATAGTCGGCCGGAAACGATCGGTCAAATAGCTATACGATTCTGGCCTTTCTGGAGAAGGGAAAGTTGATAGAGTGCTTACCTGGATCTGGCCATCCAACAGAAGCTGTGGTTCACAATCAATTAAAAGAACGTCACATCCCGTTTTATTTTCTCCAGGAATGGCATTGGCCAATGTGATTTATAGTACAAGGAGTCTCTGGAGGAGGAGAGGATGTTTGAAAATTCCGGAGGTTCCCATATAGTCAATCTAAGTGTTCCCTAGTACCGTCCGATCGCAATTTTCTAGATCAATTTGAAGAGGAAATTCTATCTAAATAATTGCATGGTCAAAGCAATGTAAGAATTGATGACAAAGGCGACCTTTTAATATAAAAAAGAGCAACAAATTATAATTTCACATTTATGGCCTAAAAGCTAGCAAAAAGGCCGCAAGATGACGAGGCAAAGATTCGATATTTTTTTCCTTAAATAAAGATACAATAAAGAAAACAATGCAACTTGATTGGTTACAGTAACTTTCACCGTTTCATTTTACCATGCACCTGAAAATTTTTTTTTTTGCGGTGTTAATGATTCTAGATTTTGTTTAATTTTGTTAATGTTTTTTTGTCCGTCAGTGTTGGACACTCATTAAATGAATGCACTTAGGAGCCTAACGTGAGTAAAAAACAAGACATTGGTGCTGCAGGTTTTAGCTGATCCGTTTAGACAATATATTGACGGATGTCGAACACGTGATCAGCGATTAATTGAATACAAGGTGGAAAGCGAAGCTCAGCGATCTGTTGGTGTAATCAAGTACAGTCGCGCGTCTCTAAGAAAGTCACAGAAATCCAGACTTAGCTTCTTGGAAACAGATTAGATGATCTTGCCAAAGTCAGCACCAAACTTTTAACGGGACAAACAGATGAATAGAGACAAGCACGATCAATACAAATTATTATTCACTATTCTTACGTTCGTTCGGTTGTTTACAAACTAGCATTGTCGATCTCCAAACATCTAGAGAAGAAATGTTGGGTGGTTACTGTTTGTATAGACAGGTGAAGAGTATGATTTTAGATAAGATTAGATTAGCAAAGATTGTTAAATGACGCAAACACGTATCACGAATCTGTAGCTTGTCGAATAAATTGACCTGTTAACGGTAGATAAGAATGCACGCATAGACTTAAGATGGGAGCCGCGTGGATTAACCCAATCGGTAGCAAAGTCGTACGATTAGCGATATACGACATAAACGATTCAGCTGGTAATTTCTTATCACCCCCTGGTGAGCCAAGGTGCGAATCCGTGAATAGTCCCACAGTGGCTTGACCTTACTACATCGTGATAAGATTATACCATATATGCACATTACTTTCCTTCTAGATCATTTCCTACCGTTGGATCGACGTGAACCCGTGGGAAAAAACATAATTTCGGCACCTCCGGCATATAAAAGTGAAGGTCCGATTTGTGATAACTTCAGTAAACGGGAAGTAGCTCACCCAAAATGAAGGTACTAGCAGTATTGGGTCTTTGCTTGGCAATCGGTAAGTTTTGCGTTGTAGTTATGTTTTTATCACAGTGAATTTATCAATTACGCTTGGGGGTTTTTTTCTCCATTTATAGCCACCGCCCTCCCTCTGAATGAGGAGATTGGCGAGGAACATATTCCGCAGCCTTACAAAAGAGTGGGCGAGGAACTGATCCCGGAACCGTATGAAGAGATCGGTGAGGAACATATTCCCGAGCCGTACAAGCGAATCGGTGAGGAACAGATCCCGGAACCCTATGAAGAGGAGGGATACGAGCAGAACTGGCAGCTAGTGCCCGATGGCGATGGCCGTCTGCATCTGGTGAACACCGACCCTTTCAACCTGGGTACTCAGGATGAGCCTGCACCTTTGTTCAATGCTGATGCTGATACCATCTTCACGTTGTTTACCCGCAACAACCGCAACAGTGGACATCGTATCACTCCTGGTAATGCTGGAACCCTTGGACCCCACTGGAATGGTGGTCGTCAGACCCGGTTCGTTATTCACGGCTGGAACAACAATGGAGGATCGGAAGTCAACGTGCTTATTCGTAACGCTTACCTGGACCGTGCCGATATCAACGTGATCGTTGTTGACTGGGGCGTAGGTGCCCAGAACCCGAACTATGTGACGTCGCGTAATCACATTAACGCTGTCGGAGCTACTGTGGCTCGTTTCATCGATTTCCTGAACCAGAGCGGAGGGTTGGCCTTCAACAATGTGTACGTTACTGGACACAGTCTCGGTGGTCATACTGCCGGTATTGTTGGCAAGCGTGTGACCCGTGGTCGTCTGAACACGGTCGTCGCTCTGGACCCTGCCCTGCCGCTGTTCTCGATCAACGATCCTGGAAATCGTGTTGCCTCGGGTGATGCTAACTACGTTGAGGTGATCCACACGAACGGTGGTCTGCTCGGTTTCGATCTGCCTCTCGGTCAGGCTGATTTCTACCCCAATGGAGGTCGTAGCCAGCCTGGATGTGGTGTAGATCTGGCGGGCACCTGTGCCCACGGACGTGCCTTCCAGTTCTTCGCCGAGTCGGTCCGTCCGGCGCAGAGTGGTTTCAACTCTGTCCGTTGCGCCAACTACGATCAGATCCTGAACAACAACTGCGTGTCGTCGGGAGCCAATGCTCGTATGGGTGGAGAGCCTTCGAACATTGGACGCGGTGTGAATGGTGTGTTCTTCCTCACCACCAATGCCCAGAGTCCGTTTGCCCGCGGATAAGATGTAATGCTGTGAAAATAAAGATAATTATTAAGTATATAAGCTGAAACAAGCACTGTTGTCGTGTTATGAAAGTTTTAATAGTTTCGCTGGCAATTTCCAAGGCTGTGGTAGCTTCCTGATTGTTATTTGGATGTTAAATATATGTAAAATTTAACCTAGTCATCAAAACAAATAATAAACATTGTTCACGTGTAAGGAAAAATTACGTTCTTCATTTATTTGTTTTCCTTGTTTTGTAAAATGCTTATCAAAACATCTTTTTGTACTATCTGTGCACATGATCAGCATGAATTCGATTTATAGCACCCCAAAAATAACTGCAATTCTTCATCATTAAGATTAGATTAGTGCCAATGGAAGGTGTAGTGCTTTTGTTATAAAATATATCTTTGATCAGCACCACGTCGCTATAAGGAACTGAGAAACTCCCTACGATTTGATATAAAAAACGAACGTAATGCGGTTGTCCTTTAGTCAGCTGGGAAGACGCAGCCCAAGATGAAGCTTTTCGGATTGCTAATCTTCTGTGTGGCGGCTGGTAAGTTGTAAAGCAATTGCACTTAATGTGCATGCATGAATGTAACGAAATCTCTACATATTTCGGTTTCCAATTGTTGCAATAGCCACTGCCCTTCCTCTCAACGAGGAAGTTGGCGAGGAACATATTCCCGAGCCCTACAAGAGAGTCGGTGAAGAACTGATTCCGGAACCGTACGAGGAGGTAGGCGAGGAACATATTCCTCAGCCCTACAAGCGAACCGGCGAGGAGTTGATTCCGGAGCCCTACAAGAGAACTGGTGAAGAGCAGATTCCGGAGCCCTACAAGAGAACCGGAGAAGAGCAGATTCCGGAGCCCTACAAGAGAACCGGAGAAGAGCAGATTCCGGAGCCCTACAAGAGAACCGGAGAAGAGCAGATTCCGGAGCCCTACAAGAGAACTGGAGAAGAGCAAATCCCGGAGCCCTACGAGGAACAGGGATACGAGCAGAACTGGCAGCTAGTGCCCGATGGTGATGGCCGCCTGCATCTGGTGAACACCGATCCCTTCAATCTGGGTACCCAGGACGAGCCTGCACCTTTGTTCAATGCTGATGCCGACACCATTTTCTTGCTATTCACCCGCAACAACCGCAACAGTGGACATCGTATCACTCCTGGTAATGCTGGAACCCTTGGACCCCACTGGAATGGTGGTCGTCAGACTCGTTTCATCATCCACGGCTGGAACAACAATGGAGGATCGGAAGTTAATGTTGCCATCCGCAATGCCTATCTCGATCGTGCCGACATCAACGTGATCGTTGTTGACTGGGGTGGTGGCGCACAGAACCCGAACTACGTGACGTCCCGCAACCACATTAACGCTGTCGGAGCGGCTGTGGCTCGTTTCATCGATTTCCTGAACCAGAGCGGAGGGTTGGCCTTCAACAATGTGTACGTTACTGGACACAGTCTCGGTGGTCATACTGCCGGTATTGTTGGCAAGCGTGTGACCCGTGGTCGTCTGAACACGGTCGTCGCTCTGGACCCTGCCCTGCCGCTGTTCTCGATCAACGATCCTGGAAATCGTGTTGCCTCGGGTGATGCTAACTACGTTGAGGTGATCCACACGAACGGTGGTCTGCTCGGTTTCGATCTGCCTCTCGGTCAGGCTGATTTCTACCCTAATGGAGGTCGTAGCCAGCCTGGATGTGGTGTAGATCTGGCGGGTACTTGTGCTCATAGCCGAGCCCATCAATTCTTCGCTGAATCGGTCCGTCCGGCTCAGAGTGGTTTCAACTCTGTCCGTTGCGCCAACTACGATCAGATCCTGAACAACAACTGCGTGTCGTCGGGAGCTAACGCTCGTATGGGTGGAGAGCCTTCGAACATTGGACGCGGTGTGAATGGAGTTTATTTCCTCACCACCAACGCCCAGAGTCCGTTTGCACGCGGTTAAGAAGAAGTGATATTAGAGTTCAATAAATTCGGCCATTTTTCATTAAATAGCGTTTATATATTACTACGTTGATTACTGTGATCTAAACAAATTATACGACAGATTTGGAAACGCTTTACTTATACTCTCTTTTTGTATTTAAGATTAGACTCCTTGAAGATAATTCGTAGCTAAAATTAATATGATAGGCAGTAGTAATTGACTGCTTCCTGGATGTATATTCAGGCTGTTCTCTGTCGAGCATCGAGCAAAGCTTCGAACAAGATAATTTCATGAAGGAGCTCTTTCATACGTCTGTTGTCTTATCGAAAAGCTACACTCAACTCTGCTTTTTAGCGTAAATTCTTTTTCAATGCTGTGAAAAAGATTCCAAAAGCATGTAAAATAATTACCAAAAATTTTATTGTAGCATCTCTTGTTGATTTTTTGATGATTTTACTGGCAATAGATGCTGCATAGGTGGGATATTGAACATGCCACACAAAAACAACTGACCGAGCTTCGTCACCTGCGTGTAGAAGGTAACGGATTCCTCCCCATGAGGCTCCACTAGTTCCGGTGACCTGATCTTCAGAACTCCTCCAGCTGATGGAACCCTGCCATTAGGAGTAAGTCAGAATGTTCCAAGCAATGTCAAGTATAGTGTGTTCGATTTATCGATGCGATTCATCGTCAAAGAATCAGATGCGAAGGAATATTCTAATTGCGCTTCATAAAAAAAACATTCCTACATTTATTTACACCCAACTTGTAGCGTAGTTGCTGTCTAGCCTCGAGCAAACGGCGCCGCATCGTTCGTAGTCAGGAAGTATACGCCACTAACCCCACGTCCATAGTTCGATGGTTCACCGCCCATGATGGCATCAGCTCCACTAGGCGTACAGTTGCCTTCCACCACTTCCTGTATACCAGCGCAACGAGTAGCACGGAACGGCACGGAACTAGTGATTGACTCCGCATAGTAGGCAGGCGCACGTCCATGTGCACAACCGCCAGCAACATCCGCTCCACAGCCCGGCTGCGTTCGTCCACCGTTCGGCGTGAAAGTAGCCTGTCCCATCGGTGTACTGCTACCCAGCAAACCGCCATTGGTCATGATCATCTCCACATATCGACCATCGGCCGGAGAAACGGCATCCGGTTGACCAAGCGAAAACAACGGTCCAGCCGGATCGAGTGCGATCACCGTGTTCACACGTCCACCCTGTCCCTTTCCTGCATTGCCAGCAACGTGTGCACCCAGACTGAAACCAATCACGTACACATTGTCCACCGAAGCACCAGCAGCAACGAGCTGATCGATAAAGGACGCCACCGCAGCACCGGCCGGTCCAACAGCATTGCGTGCGGCGATATAATTCGGATTCACAGCACCAGCACTCCAGTCCACGCTGATCATGTTGTACTCTCCGATGCTAAGGTACCGATCGCGAATGTTTGTGTTCATGCCATCGTTACCGTTGCTGTTCCAGCCGTGAATGGTGAACCGTGTCGGGTGGGCTGGGTTGAAGTTTGAACCCGCAATAGAGCTAGGATTCCCAAACTCCAGCACCTGCGCTGTGGTTGGGTTGGAACGGGTAAACAGGCGGAAGATTAAATCCTGCTCGGGCACGAAGTGCGGTACGATCGACGATGGATCGTCGGGAAGATCGTAAGGGTTCACGTTGACAAGGTGTAGCCTGCCATCGCTGTCCGGCACTAGATGCCAGTTGGAGTCCACTGGTAGGGAAGCGACGAGCAGAAGCTGCGTAGCCAGCAGTACAAACGCTGCGCGAACCATTTTTGCTGACCAATCTGATATGCGACACTGCATAGTTCACAAAAGGGGTTAACTCATTTTATAATGTAAAGCTTAGCGCTGGGGGGGTCGTCAAGCTATCACCAATATATGGAGAAAGATTAATACTATAATGGAGATAAACTGCTGTCGGATGGGAATTTCCAACCGTGCCTCTGACGTCAGGATGATAGTTAAAATGTGCTCCAAGATATGGCGGAACACACCTATATTTTGATTGGAATTCAGAAAGGTTATCTGCCTACGTCTAATCATTACAGGAAGAACATTAGACCGATAAGAAGGAAGTAGAGTTTTGAGACTAAACATATACTAGTGCGATCTTAGTACTCTCAGATACGATTTACACTAACTTTGCAGTCTTTTGTTTATTGTACAAGATAAGCCCCCAGCCCCCCTGGACAGAAACCAGCAGATTAACCCTGAGCAAAAGGAGTCGCACCATTGGTGGACACAGTGAACATACCGTTCACACCACGGCCCTGGTTCGACGGTTCACCGCCCATATTAGCATTACCGGTCGGAGTGCACTGTCCAGCCACAATCTCACCATGGCTGGCACAACGCGTCGAACGGAATCCGATGGTCGTCGAAACCGATTCCGCGTACAGTTCGTGCGCTCTCGAGTGGGCACAGTTACCCGACACATCAATACCACAGCCCGGCTGCGAACGGCCTCCGTTCGGGTAGAAGTTAGCATCCGACAGCGGCAGATCGAACCCAAGCAGACCCGCGTTAGTAAAGATCGACTCCGTGTACTGTGCATCGCGCGGTGCCATAACGTCCGCATCCGACAGCGAAAACAGCGGCCCGGCCGGATCCAGCCCAACGATCGTGTTCAGCTGACCGTTCTGCATCTTGCCAGCATTACCAGCGGCATGTGCACCCAAGCTGTGCCCGATCAGGTAGATGTTGTTGCGTGACGCACCCGCAGCCGACACCAGCGTGTTCACCATGCGCGAGATAATGTCTCCCACGGAAGCAACCCGATTACGGGCGGCAATGTAGTTAGCCGTCTGGGCGCCTGCTCCCCAATCGACAGCAATCACGTTGAATTCTCCCACACCGAGATAGTTCTGGCGGATGTTGGCATGCAAACCGGACGTCTCGCCTCCATTCCATCCGTGGATGGTGAAGCGGGTCGGGTGCGACGCGATAAAGTTAGAGTTTTGCACCGAGGCCGGGTTGTTCCACTGCAGCACCTGACCGTGGGCCGGGTTACGGCGGGTGAAGAGTCGGAAGATTACGTCCGTTTCTGGGTTGAACAGTGGCTCCACCTCGTTATCATTTTCCGGGATCGCGTAAGGATTGGTGTTGATCAGCCGCAAGCGTCCCGACTCATCAGGGACCAGCTTCCAGCTGTCGGCGGCTGAGCCATACACTGACGATAGAATTGTTTTTTTGTTAAGTAGGATTCCTATAAACACCTTCTCCAAATAGTTGTATTACCTCCAAAGAGCTGTACAGCTAGTAAAACGCAAATAAGAATCGCTCCCTTTGCCATGGTTGCCCTTCTACCTGCCCGTTACACAGATCAAACTAAATCAGCTAATCGATCGTACCTTTTATACCGATTTCCTATAACTTATCTCACTCCTGTTGGCACAGCTAGACTACCTGTTAGCCTCATTAACGCTAATCTAAGCGTACGTCACAAGTTTGATATGCTCGTTACGGGTTTAACATTGAACTGACCCTCGATGGTGCGAGGAAGGATCGCTTCTTATCTTCACGACAATTCCAACACGTACGAAAACCACTCGGTTTGCATGCATGCGTTTACGATCTATATCACGTGTTAGGAGGATTTTTTGCATTGTGGTCAATTTCCAGGATTCCTGGAGGTGGAGAGTTGTTTTGATTCCCTCCCGGGGGTCAATCATAGTAAACTGGAGGAGCCCAACAAGTCATGCCCACCGAGTAGTGCTTCTATTTTTGTACCAAAATGGATTATCACCCCACCACACACAGGGAAGTTTCCTCCAAACTTCCTCGCGGTTGTTTGCCAAACCAAACACAACGCTGTTGACAGGGCCCTATGTACGCACCTGCCCTCGGATTTCCCACCATAAAACAATAAACACCTGCCTCCATCGAATGTGCGCTTATCGTGTATATTCGCAAAGTATCGCGCACACGATCCGCGTTTTATGACAACCAATCGAAGAATGCTGCGATTTTTTTTGGCTAACAACACACAACAACCAGTAGCGCAACGCACCACCGTTCGTTACCCCAATTATCTCCAATATCTCCGTCGTCCAAATTTCGCAGTTCAATGTGGCTTGTTTAGGCTTGTCCAATTCCCCACTAATCAGTGTGCCTTGCCTGGCGATAAGCGGTTGCGTCGATTTGCGTCGAATAGGACGCCCGAAGGTTTCGCGCAGGCGTTCATTGACAGGTTTTTGAGGGTGCTATAAAACCACCTTCCTAAACTACGGATTGCTGTCAGTCAGATTAAACAGTCGACATCTGCTACCTGGGAGTGGTGCCTGCACGCGAGAGTTGTGATCGAAATGTACAAATACGGTGCTGTTCTGCTGCTGCTCGGACTGGTAGCTGCTGGTAAGTGTGCGCGATATCTTCTTCGAAAAAAGTCCTTCCTCTAGCTAACCATTCTTCTCCTGCAGCTCATGCAGCTTCCCTGTCCGCACCCGCACCGGACCAATGGATGCTCATCCCGGACGGTAATGGACGGCTACATCTGGCCAACCTGAACCCGTACAACATTGACGAGACTGTACCGGAGCCTCACTTTACCGCTGGCACGGATACGATCTTCCGCCTCTACACGCGCAGCAACCGTGACACGCCACAGGTCCTGCAGCTGAACAATGCCGGTTCTGTGACGAGCTCGAACTTCAACGCAGCAAATCCGACCCGTTTCATCATTCACGGCTGGAACAACGATGGCTTCTCGGAGGTGAACACGATCCTCAAGGATGCTTGGCTAGATCGTGGCGAGTTCAACGTCATCACCGTTGACTGGGGTGTTGGTGCACAGACCATCAACTATCCGTTCGCTCGGGCACGTGTGTCCGCCGTCGGTAATGTGGTGTCGACGTTCATTAACTTTTTGCAGTTCACCACGGGCATCACCTTCGCCAGCGTTAGCATTGCGGGACACAGTCTCGGTGCGCACGCCGCCGGTAATGCCGGGTTCTTCCAGTTCGGACGTCTGAACACGATCTTCGGTATGGATCCGGCACTGCCCCTGTTCTCGTTGGACAGTAACGATCGTCTGACGCTGAACGATGCACAGTACGTTGAGTCGATTCACACCAACGCCGGTCTGCTTGGGTTCGATCTGCCCCTTGGACAGGCCTCCTTCTATCCGAACGGAGGACGCACTCAGCCTGGTTGCGGCGTTGACATTACGGGGGCTTGTGCGCATGGCCGGGCGTACGAATTTCTGGCCGAATCGATTGTGTCCGGTGGATTCACCTCGGTACGGTGCGGTTCGTACGATGAGATTCTGACCGGAAACTGTTCCGTGCAGGGCCCGAGCCGTCCGATGGGTGGTGAACCGTCCAACTTTGGCACAGGAGCTGAGGGTGTGTTCACGCTCTCGACCCGTGCTGCTGCTCCGTTCTCACTTGGATAAGTTTTAAAAAGAAATCGTCCTTTTTTGTTTAGTTGTATCGAAAAAAATAAATAATGGCTTATATTTAAGCTCAAACAAAAACCATCGTTTGACGTCAGTTTGTCAGTAATTTGTTGTGTGTCGCCCTATGCTCCAATTTCTTGTATAGCTGTGCCCTACGTACTTTTATGGCCCCTATGGTTCCTGCGCAGTTACGCTGTACCTTCTGGAAGGAGGACCAATCGCCAAGGGTCAGATATCGCGTATCTTAATCTCGCTCGATAAGACCCCCATTGAATGTGCAGGAATGTTCGTACTACTCCTGTTGCGCCTTAAAAGAGTCTCGCGGGGGTCCGGACTGGTTTAGTCGTCGCAAACATGAAAGCAGCTACGGTGGTGCTAAGCATTTTTGGGCTTGCTGCCTTGGCCAGTGCGGCCCCGCTCGAGAGCAACCCATGGGCACTGATCCCGGACGGTAATGGCAGGCTGCATCTGATCAACGTCAACCCGTACGATGTACCGACCGGTGACAATGAGGTCGAGCCGCTGTTTGACCCCGAGAACGACGTCGTGTTCCGGCTGTACACGCGTCGCAATCCGGTCCATCCGCAGGTGATCCGCTGGAACGATGCCGGATCCGTGTCCGGTAGCAACTTCAATTCGGCCCATCCTACCCGCTTCCTGATCCACGGCTTCCTCGAGGGTGAGGATGCCAGTTTGCACTGGAGCATTAAGGACCATTTCATCCGCATCGGTGAGTTCAACATCGTGAACGTGGACTGGGGTGCGGGTTCGCAGACGATCAACTACATTGCCGCCCGTAACCGTGTCGGTGCGGTGGGTGAAATTATTTCGCGCATGATCAACACCATCGTGTCCGCTACTGGAGCGTCCCGCAACAACATTAATCTGATCGGACATAGTTTGGGTGCGCACGTGGCGGCTAACGCTGGCAAGCACCAGAATGGACAGCTGAACACGATCATCGGGCTGGATCCGGCTGGACCGCTGTTCTCTTCCGGTCAGGCCGATATTTTCGGTGCCAATGATGCGCTGTACACGGAAGCGATCTATACGAATGCTGGTCTGCTTGGATTTGATCAGCCGCTGGCGCATGCCAACTTCTACCCGAACGGAGGTCGTTCGCAGCCGGGCTGTATTCTGGATGTGGCTGGAATCTGTGCACATAATCGGGTGAACGATTTCTATGCTGAGTCTGTGTCGTCGTCAGTTGGCTTCCGGTCGGTGCGTTGTGCCGACCATGGTGAGATCCTGGCGGGACGTTGTACACCGAGCGGTGCCAATGCTAATATGGGCGGTGAGCCATCGAACCGTGGACGCGGTGTTTCGGGCGTTTACCATTTGACCACCAACTCTAACTCGCCGTTCGCGCAGGGTTAGGTTGTTGGTAGTTCGTTTTATGAATAAATTTGCTAAAACATTTGTGTAAGTACTCTCTAAACAATATATGTTTGTGATGTGGAAAGAATAGTTAATGAAAGAGGTAGCGAAAGAAAACATGACCAACCTGAAATCCGTCCGATTGCTGCAACGTGGCCGATGATTCAACGGTTTTTTTTGGTGAACTATTACTATTATTTTTTTGGTGAACTATTGTATTACGTTTTATGCCAGTATTTGAAAATGTAGGACTTTTTTTAACATGAAGGTTGGATTTTATTATTTTTATAACTAATTTACTGTCTGTCTTATATGTATGTGTTGTACCTCGCTTGTATGAATGATGATGTATGAATGGATGTACGAAAGAATGAAGGAATCAGTACGATGCGTGAAGGGTAGGGTAACACATGGAAGAAGTTACACCTGATGCTGCAATGGACGGACAAACCAGCCAAAGGTAGAAGGAGGCTACAAACGAGACCAGGGTTCCATTACTATCAGGACTTAACGCATGTCAGATTATAAAAAAAATATTTATATTGCTAACCACCACTCATTTTGACTGGTCGCGGTAGATAACCACGCTTCTAGTGTTAAATCCAATCGACAACTGTAGCCCGGATCCGCAGCTCAAAACCCCGCGGTTTTCTTTGCATATTATAAGGATCGATCGCCGGCGTGTCGTAGAACAGTTGCTTTCGAACACCTACTAGGATCTTACCGTTATATTTAAATTTAGTTACAAAAAGAGCATAATGAATGCATCGCGGCCACCCTTCCGAAGCGTACGAGTTGGCCATTTCGGCCCTAAATTTTGCATACATTTAGGCGTCGTTACAAGAAAGTTTTACAAACTTCTTTATTTTTCAAGCAAAACCTGCGAGGCACACTTGAACTGTGTGAGGTTTAAATCGGTCACATTTTTAGTTTCAAAGGTGGGTTACTTCCTAATACTGAAAGTAAAACTTTTACAATCACTTAAGACTGATTTTTTTCTTATACTGCATAGCTTTATACAACTTTTCGAATATTCGATCATTGCTAAAATTGTTCAAAACAAAAGCCAAATATTTAAACTGCACCGGTTTCATATTTACTCGGCTCTTGCGCCAAGCCGTGTACCTTTCCGAACTTTCTCACTATCCAAACTGACAGTTGCGCAATTCATCCGGAGAATTCATGTGGATCGCTTCATCCCCCTCATTCATTTGGAATTCAAACGTGAAGCTGAACGGACGTGCGTGCGTGTTTCTCGTGTGCAGAACAATAGTGGCCGTAAACAGTTATATTATACCGGGGAGGCATTGTTGCGGATCAGGAGTGCATTTACCTGTGGTTGCGTTCGGCAACAATTGAACGTGTGTTGCAGTGTAAGTGTAAAACCGACCATTAAATGTGTGATGGTAGACAAAAGCGTGCAAAAAACGTGCTTTCGACGACTGTGATGCCCCAAACGCCATAGTGCCGGCTCCGTGTTCAAACTTTCTGGCGTCACAGTCGCTATTCCGGACTGGTGTGCCGGTTTCGGTGTCTAACCGTTTCGTGCCTACCCTGTATGCTGCTTCCTTCCGGGTTGTGCCTTCAGGAGCGTGCTCAGGACTTTTTAAAAAGCGGCGGAAGGAAGGAAACCGTTTTCCGTCACATTCTACCCAACCGAGCAACTATCGCTTTCTCTGTCCACTGTTTTTGTACACCAACTCTCCTGGTCGGTCGGTTGTGTGCGTGTGCGCGGGAGAAAAACAGGATCCCCTTTTTCGACGCGCTTGTCCCGCAACCAGCATTATTGCAAGCAGCAAGTATAGAATGGAAGGAGGGGAGTGGGGGTTTGATGATTGTACTGCTGCTGCTGTTCGGTGTACAAAAAGCAACCTCCTCCCATGCGTCGTAAAATAGCATTTGTGGGGGAAGAGTTGGAGTGGGTGGAAGGCACCAGTAGGCAATATACCAACACTGGGCCCAAAAAAATCGATAGCAAGTTTGCAAAACTTTAGGACGATTTTTCTGCCATTCTCTCTCTTTCTTTCTCTCTTTCTCCATCTTTTTTGCTGTGACCAAACCTTTCTCATCAACATTTCACGGCAACGTGCGTTTTTCACCATCCAAGCAAGCCTACATATATGTGAATTTGCAATCAAGAAGAAGAATGCGCACTCCCCTTTCCTTGCATTGTGGGTTGCTTTTTTAAAGGTATTGTTCACCTACTTGATTGTTTTGTTTGAATGTGTTTTTTTTTTCGCTTAGCTCTGTGCCATAAGCTTATGCCATAGCTGTAAGACCACGACGTTTCATCCGGGCGATTAGAGAAACGCTTCTGTTTGACGCGTCGTTGTCGCTTTTTTTGTTGGCCTTACTCATTGGCGACTCTTCTTTCTTAAGCGTTTTACAGCATTAAATGATGCATGCGAATGTTGATGTTGATGCTTCGATGGAAAGAGCAGCAACGAAAGTTTCGATAAAAAAAAACTTCAAAGCACAAATGGCAGACGAATTGAAGGATCCCGGGTAACAAATCCCATCTGGACCGTTCCCCAGCACGAAGAACTGACTATTCTGCTAACCAGTAAATTGAGTGATATAAATAAAGCCGTAGCGACACCCAAGCCGTTCTTCAAACGGCAGGACCGAAGTTCAAATCCGATCCAGCGACCGTTCCCCGTAGTGAGGACTTGATTATCAGCAAGTCTAGTAAGCCACTCTATGGCCGGCGAGATCTAGCTGGATGTTAAGCCAAGAAGAAGAAGAATAAGAAGTAGAAGAAGAGGAAGAAGTACAGATATCCGCCGACCATGTCCTCCCAAGTTTTTGTAGTGCTCAAAGAACAGCAAACAGAATACAGCCTTAAACAAGAATTATCGATCAAGAAATCTCCAATGGAATGTGACCTTCGATTAGTTAGTGTTGACTGTTTTAGTCTTCCTTTCTACATCTCTTACAGCAATTTACAACCAACAGCTAACAATCATAATAACGTATGTCTCTAACGGACAAGCCGCACACTTTTCGGGCGTTCATTTTACATTTCACTGCTAATTAACTCTAATCGAATCTAATGATAAGTAAGTTCTGTCTAGCCTAGCCTGTCTTGTCGAAAACGCATCTCCGTCTCCTCCAAATAAGCTCCAAAGCCCCCCCCCCCCCCCCCCCCCGAGTAGATAAATTGCACGCTCCATTCATTTCTCTGTCGTAATTAGTGCTTATGACACGCCGGAAAAAGCGGGACAAAACCACAGCATAATTTCCTTACCAAAAATTCGTCCCTCACACTCCCTCGCTCACAATTTTTGGTAGGAAAAATAGAACCATTGTGTGGGGGTGGAAAAGTTTTCCACAAAAGCAAAGCATTCTGCCTTTAAAGCGTGCACACGCTGTACTTGTCCTTTGAAGATGATGAAACCATCTTTGCTCGAGGTTAAGTTGTTTCGATAACAAACACACAAAGACACACGCCAGGAAGTAGCTAACGGAACCCAAGGGAGGAAACACGGGAAGTTGTACTTCAAATTCTGGCATCCCTGGCAATGGAGCAGCTGGTGCTGCTACCAAACGTGTCCTTTTTCGCACGGGCTTTACCATGGAAACCGGATACAACGTAGCAGCCACCCTCACACACAAGCACACGCGGCTTTCACCGCGACGGCTACCGCTGTGGAGCCAGTGTGGCTGGGACGGTTGAATTTCTTTTCCACCAGCACCCGAAGAAGGACACACCGGACACGGGAACGAAATCTTGCGCCTGGTGTGTGGATATGCCGTCATCGCAGGATAAAGCATGCGTGCGTCTCTGTATTGGTGTCGGCCTTCGATCTTTGTGCAAGGATTTTCCTAGCGGCCCAACATAAACACAGCATTACTCACCCGAAATCCAACGAGAGAGAGAGAGAGAGAGAGAGAGAGAGAGAGAGAGATAGAAATACGAGAGAAGACGCACGAATTCGAAAGAGAGCGAAAAACGTTGATCTGCGCGTTTATGGCGGGGAAGGAGGGCGTCGAAGGGACAAAGGAAAATCGGGAAAACAGCAGCACTGTGGTGAGTCATAAATTAAACTCGCAATAACTCCTCTCCTTGTTTCTTCCTTCAACCTTCCCCTCCCCCCCCCTTCCCCCCTCCCCCCTCCCCAACTTCACCTTCTTTTTCTACCAAACAGAACTCTTCGTGAAGGGGGTTTTAGCCGATTCGGAGAAAACGAAACGCTGGACAACTGGATATTTGGGTGTATTTTCTTTTTGGCGCGCACCCTTTCGCTCTCGCCCTGAGCATCCTGGTTTTGTGTTTGTGTGTGTGTGTGTGTGCTGAATAATTACATTAGGTGAAAATAATTCTAAATAGTTTCCCGGGGAGTATAGTGTCTGATAGTGCAACCCGATTCTGTGTGTTTCTGTGCTTTGTTTTTGTGTATGGAAAAAAACCCTTGAAGGGAAAAGAAGGAAGTGTTAATTAAGCACCCGCCGGTTTAGTGCAGCATCCGGTGCTGAGGTGGAAAATCAATTCGAGATAGTGTAAAGGTGTGTATATGTGTGTGAAAAAAGGAAATATTTGCGAAAGAATTATCTACTTCAAAGTTGGAAAAAAGTGTGAAAAGTACGGATAAAAGATTTTTCTAGAAGGATTATTCTCGATTTCTCTTCTACAACTTCTCATTCCGGTAAGTAATAAATATTCATTTATTCATCCGAAAATCTCTGATATCTGGAACACTAACTGTTACGGTGGTCGAATATTTTGCGAATATTAATTCTCACCACGACAGAACTCGGTCTTGAATCCTGTCCGGATGAAGCCAAATGACCACTTAATCAAGATGAGTTAAACTGAGGCATGGCCAGTAACGGCAGACCAACTCTTGAGATTGTAGTGTCAAAAAAGGAGAAGTAGAAGACATATTTTTAAGCATATTTTTAATCATACATGAAGGTTTTTGATGTTAACTAATATTTTAGAGCTAAAAAGATCGTTATAGTTGCTCAAAAATTGATCAAGTTTTGGGAGAACAAAAATAATTTGGTTAAGGTCTTAGGTAGAAGAATTAGCTCCAGAATCAACGAAAAAGTCTGTGCCACTTTCGAGAAGTGTCATGTTCAAAGCCTCTATTTCCTCATTCGATAGGAGAAAATGCAGATCCCGATGAAGATTAATTCAATTGATTAGATCTCTCTTTCAACATCGAGTCTCTACGAGAAAACAACCAAATCCTTCGTAGATATTTTAAAATTGGCGATTGATACATTTTCTGATAATAATATTCAAAATATTCATTCAAAGATTTGCTTTACAAAACCTTTAAAAGTTGCTGAAAGCTTTAAAGACTCTAGATAGAACGTCTGCTTCGCTGGAGCGGCTCTCGGCTGAAGCTCCAGTAGAGAAGCAAACTAATTAAACAAGCAAAGTTATTTAATTTATAGCTGATGTAAAATTGGTTGAAATCGATGACAGAATTGCGTCTGCATTGTCTATCGTTCCAATCTTCTTTTTTTTATTTAAAGACCTAGTCTAATGGCTTATGGCTTATGTCTGTCCGATACGATGTAGTTGGATAGTGAGATCACACTAAGGAGAAACGGTTCAGATGGGATTTCAGCCGTGGTTTTGCTTTGTGATGACCGGCAACGCTGTCCAATCTTCCATCAATGTATCCAATATGCCTGCCTTTCTGGTGAAAAGCATCTTCCGTCCATGTGTCTTGTAATCCTATATGTTGGCAGGTTCATTTGATGTCATTCTCATTACATGACCATCTGTGCTTGGGAAGTCTATTTCCCGAAAATGCTTCTGAGCATCTTTTGCTCTCACGCAGTCTAGAGAGTTTCATCAAGTTTTGGGTTGAGTCCAAGTCGCAAAAGTTCTAAAGTAAGAAAATCCCATAAGAGCATGTAGAAATAGCCATGACTCATGACGTAAGATTTATTTTTCAATAAATCTGTCTACTTTCTGTTGTATTTAAAACTACTGAAGCTAAATAGCGCTAACAAACAACTTTGCGCTTCTTGATTTGAGACTTGAGAGGCTCTCCATGATTGACGTTTTGTACCATTTTTCCTTCACACGGTAAAACTTTTGCCGTTCGATTTACCTTCTCTTCACCACCGGCAATTGCATTGCAATCATTTTACTTCCCGTACGATTCAATGCTACACAAACCGGAGCATCATTCGCGGGCTCTGGGAGATCAAGAATGACAAGAAAAGAGAATCGGTAAGAAATGCAAGAAAACTGACCGATTTGTACACTTCTCAATAAGCACACGGCGGTAGCAACAAATTGAATGGCAATAATCGCACCCAATGATGTTGATGATGGACGGGGCGCAGCTACGAGGGGTGCGTTACAAATCCATTTCCGGGGCGTTTGGTTTGGGCCAAACCGTTTTTTTTTTTTATAGCCCAAAAATCGGAGCACCCGAGGTCTGCGGGTATCGGTGCAGACATTCATGCAACAAAGAAAGTTTTCAATTGTCTGCGAATTCGAGAGATTATTGAGATCATTTTCCAACTTGTTTGTTCTTTTTCTTTTCGTCCTTTTCGTTGCCTCTTGCGTAAATCGTAACGATCGAACCATACTTCTATGGGTAAAGATAATTTGCGCAACTCATTAAACAGACATTATTTTCTTAGTTGGAACAATTTGAACCTTTTTGCGGTACACACATCTCTCCGGCACAATCCGGTTCTGTTTGGTTCTGCTTCGGATTCGGTTCCGGATGCGCCGCAGGTAAATAAAAGGAGGAAAAGCCTCACCGAAGCAATGCAATTTCGCACCAGATGGTAAACCCTCGCCGACGAGCGAGACTTCTGATGGGTTCGGGGTGTGTGTGTGCATTAGTGCGCTTTGAGCTGCTACAGTTTCAGAACGTACATAACTAACAGAACAATTCAAATTCGAAGTGGTAACATAATTTTTTTCTTTTCTGTTGGTTTGCGTCATTCGTTTGGTTCCCGTTTTGTTTATTTTCGGTCCCAAAACACAATCGATTATTACATCTTTATTTGGATAGCCAACAGTCGTCCCACATGGTGGACGTTCTTCTAACCTACCGGACACACCCTAGATCGATTTGCACCAAATAGAATTTTGCCATGGAAAACGAACGAGGAAAAATGTTGGCATAATTTTATTTCCTTCATTTCGCAATGTAGCAACTTTGTGCTGGCTTGCCATCAACAGTTTAACCACTCTGTTTTGGTGGTTCGAATTTGCTAGCGAACAAATTCATCGAAAAAGAAGGTTGTTAGCCTTTTGGGGGAAGGAGCCACAATAAAACACGGCCACGCAGGACTGGCAGTAGTTCACCTAATTTAAGGGAAACTTTTCCTGATTGGCAATCATTTTGGGTGGTACTATTATTTAGGTCAATTGTAGTGAAAAGGGAATCATTGCTGCGTCTGTTTCTCTCTTTCTTTTGGGACCCGATTTGGCAATGTGTCAAATTCGGTTTCGGTTGTGGAAGATAAAATCTACCGAAAACACGTTTGCCGGAAAAGTGTACGAGAAAAATGTATAATTTTATTGTGAAAAAAATCGATGTATTTCTCGAGTATTTATTCAGGAACATTCCTTCAAACTTATGTTATTTTTTGTCACTAGTCTTAACGGTTCTTACAATGAGGTTTTGGAAAACAAACATATCAAAAGTTTGAAGAACGAAAAAGAAAACACAGAAATTAAGAACAATTTAATTTGGTCGACTTTTTGTTCTTCTTCTTCTTCTTTTTCTTGGAAACTCCCAGGAAACTCGGTCTAGGGTCTGCAGTCCTCCATTCACGGCTGCATCCGATCTCCGAAAGGTTAAACTTCACTTGATGCAGCCTTCGTTGGCTGGATCGCTGTGGTCCTTTACGCCTGGTGCCGAACGGGTCGCTGAAGAGCACCTTCTTGGTTGGGCATGAGTCCGGCATCCTCATCACATGCCCCAGCCAACGTATCCTTCCGGCTTTGTCTACCGTCAGAATATCAGCACCGCCAAACAGTTCTTTTGGTTCGTGGTTCACTCTTCTTTGAAACACGCCCTGCTCGCACACACCGTCAAAGATACTCCTTAGCATCCGCCGTTCGAAAATGGTGAGTGCCGAACTGCTCTATCACCTCGAGACCGTCACCGTCAACTGATACTCTGCTTCCGAGTCGGGTTCTAGCACGGTCAGAGCCTCCGGTAAGCAGGTAATTTGGCTTCGTCGCGTTGATGCTCAATCTAATTGTGTTGGCCTCGCGTTTTAAGTCGGGTTTACCCCTCAGTTGTCCCGTCCGATGATGTCGATGTCGAGAAATCCAAGAGTTCGAGTGAAAAGCGTGCCTCGGATGTCGAAGCCCGTGCTTTGCATGACACATGATGAATTTTGGGTGACATTGAAATAATAAATACTGGAGCGATAGGCCGATAAAAAGGTACTAAAATAAAAGGAAGAATAAAAGCGAATAAAACATTTAAAACACGAGAGAAAAGGAAAAGAGGATTGTTACAATGTAGAATATGTCGAGTTTGAGACCCCATTATGCTTGTTGAAACTGATCCAATGTTGCTGTAAGGCTACAAAAAACTAGACTGCGAGGGATTGGTCTACTAGAATGAGGCAGTTATTTGGTTAAATGTCATTGAAAAAACTAAAATTTATTATATTCAATGAGACTATCTATTCTGCAAATCAAATTTGATACGACGTAGTTTCCGGTCAACGGAGTATAAACAAACAAAAAATGCTTCCAAAGGTTAAGTTTATTTACTTATTTATTTACAATTGAATATGACGGTCCAGTGCCGTATTGTCAACACCACTTGTGTTGAAAAAAAAAGTACAATTATATTGATAAGGCATTTCCTCCTTATTCTTTGCCTTATCCCGGGCATACTCGGTTATCCAAAGGTTAAGTATCGGTGATTAAATACCGCATTTCGTAGATGAAAATATATAATTAAGAGAACATGACTATTCTAATCCAGTCGTTCTAACCGAATCCCTAAAGAATCTTAAACGAATCACTACCGAATCCCAATAGTTTGAGAATCCATATAAAGTCCTTCTAGAATCCCAATCGGAAGGAATCCTAGTCGGATAAAATCGATTCCCAATTCAATACAAATAACAAAACGGACAAAATCTCACTTCTCACTACGGTGAAAAGTGAGATTTTGGTGTCATGCAAGAACGAGAATCCTAGATGGAACGAGTCTCGATGAATTTCACATCGAATCTAATCCGAATAGGATCGAATCTGAATCGAATCGAATCCTTAAATTGGGATCCAATCCGATTCGAATCTTTCTAGCGATTGAATCTTCAAATTTTTTGAATCCGGAAGGCGGCGGTCCATTGGTAAGATCGACAGCGGTGAGAGCCAGAACGTTCCCCCGGTATTGAGGACCGAGTTAGTCAGCCAAGAAGAGAAAAAATCCTCCAACGTTTTAAGAGACCAAAGCCTAACAGTCGCCATTGTGGGGAAGTGTTTCCGCCCGATAAATGCCCGTTTTTCAGGCGCGGGCAATAGATAGGAATGTGTTTTAATTACAGGATGCTCTCCAGGTCGGTTTGTGCACCGCTCCACTCTGTAGGTGTCAATTAACATCACAAAAGAGTAGCGCGATATAAACCTGCATTCCGGCGCGAGTGCATTTGTAGTGGGGGTCTCATGCTCTACACATACACCATTGAAGGTTTCTTATCTTTTCTATCGGGTTTTGTTTTTAGTTTGCTTTCCAGTTCCAGTTTTATCCCCATAATTACTTTTCCTTTTTTTGAAACACCTCCCGGGGTTTCCTGAGGTGTTTTCCTTTAACCGAGAAAGTCCGTTAATGCTCTAGTATATGCCAAGAGAAAAGAAGCTTCGGGTTGGCTTGTAACCGAGGAATAAAACGCCAAGAAACGTTATCGCACATCGAGTAAAAGAACAGCGCATACCGGGCCCTATATTCTTTCTTTTCGCTTGCGAGTCTGCAAAAAAAGAAACAATAAACACAATCTTTATCACGGAACCAGAAAACTGGTTCTGGAAGAATTCTCCCGCTTTGGAAGGAAAAAAAGGGAAACGAAAGAAAGTTGTAGCTGTATACGGGAAGGTCTTTTGTAAGGTTTGAGATCCGGAAAAGGTGTAGTTAATGTTCAAGAGGCACGAGAGAAAGAGCTAGCGCAGACCAGAAATCTGGAACGAGTACCGAAAACAAAAAACTCGCTAAGAAATCTTCAACAAGTCTAGAAGTTAATGATTTGCTTTTTTTTGAGCTGGCTTCTTAACGTTTTCAAAAGACGAACGCATACTGTTGGGCTCTTTCCACGCTTCCGATGTTTACTCTGGTGCGTTTGTTTTGATGACTTGTAATCGGTGTGTGTGTGTGTGTGTGTGGGGTGGCTAGGCGTGGTTCATGCCCCTGTTCTAGCTTAAGAGCAAGACGCGAAAATTGCTCCATCATAGCCGCTCCATCGGGCCCTCACCGGGTCCGTTTGTTTCCCTCGGACACATATAATCTAATACCTTAATCAGACGCTTCGGGGCTCTTCCTTCTTGTGCATTTCATTTTAATTTCCCTATCTATGCTGTGCTCTCATTTTGTGTGCTTTGAAGGCCAACCTGAACATGCATACACACAAAACATGACTCATCTGATACTTCTTGGTTCGCTGGTTCTTGCTACACAGAGCCGCTGATGATGATGAAGAAATGTCGAGGGGAAAAAACCCACTGGAACCAAGGCTGGCAAAGGGTTTTCGTTAAGCGATAGCCATTCTGACGTAGGCCGCGTTTTTGCGCTACGTTCCTACAGAGCATAAAAGCTTCATCATCATATCGCGTATTATTTAACCGTAACGGTACATCAAAACTACATCAGTAAGGGGAGGACTTGAAGAAGCTTGAAGCGCCGGGTGGATGCTCCCATTGTGGCGCCACCGAACCTGAAATCGAATGTCCAAGTGGCAGCATTCGGTTTGAGTAACTCAGTTACTCAGTCAGTCGATTATGATACCGAGGCATGATATGGATTACATCCCGAGAAACTGGAGAAACCGAAGTGCCGACCGACCGGAAATTGTGGTCCGGAATGGCGGAGTTTTTTTTACTGAGCAATTAACGCAACATCGGTTTAAATTCATTGTTTTTATTTTGGACACGAATCAACAATGAAGCTGCTAAATGCTATCATTATTAAGCGAATTGAGTTATTGGAATTAATGTACCGCAAGCAAATGATTTGGCTTTTCACTGTATTAATTATTGCCTAAACTTTATGCGTCCAAAAAAAGATATTATCTCATCAGCTACTCCCAACTCTGGGCCAGCTCTGGAAGAAATATCCGACCGGTGGTAGCGCTCAAGTGACGTCTCAAGTGATGGAACTGTCTGCTCGTCCGTCACTTCAAATCCTGCTGCTTTTCTCACCCACTGCTTCAAGAGATTTCATGAGCGGATCACTCTTCAATTAAATCGTCTCTCTTTAGTGAGTACAACTTGACGCGTTTTTCGTGTAATCCGTGTAAACGAAAGTGTCGAAACGGGGAAGGGAAGCCTTTCATTTTGACTTCTTCAAAGGAACGAACAATAAGGCCTTAAAATATAGAGTGGCATGCAGCAATTTCTGAGGTTATTGTAGAAGCATCTTTCGGTCTCACACACCCCGAGAAACCCCGTTCTCCCGAAAACAGTAACGCTTGAATTGGTGTACACCGTAACTTTTATGGCTTTTCGATAAGAAGCCCCGGGAGAAGAGCCTAGGTTCATTTGACCGAACCAAGCCAATGTAGTAGAACTAATCCTTGGATGACAGTTTATCGTTATGTGTTTTTGTTGATTAAGCTATAACGCCGGAATCGTGACCGCTTTTGAACTATATCTGATAGTGGACAGTGGCACTGTCAGCACATTAATTGACTCGTATCCCATTTGCACATTAACATAATGCTGTTCGCGCCACTCGAGGTTCGTGAACCCGACGTCTATCTTTCGAGGATTATCGCAACTTTAACGAGTACGGCGTGTCCTATAAATCTCGGACAAGAGCGCTGCCGTGGAAGTGGAAGAAATGCACAGTGTGTCAGGACTCGTAGAATCGTTATGATGAGTGCGCTCCGATAGTCACGGGCAATTATCATTCTTGACAGTGTGGCGAGACCTTGAGGTAGTAGACATCTTATGGCATCACCCACGCTGCTACTCGCTTCCGTAGTTAGGAGGGGAGTAATCGGAGGCCTCCGCTTCTGTCCAATGGAATGCACGACATGACGGTATCGTACACAGGCTTGTTACTTTGCCCCGTTTGCGTTGCACAGCAAATGGGACGGAAAACCATGATTCTTGCATCCTAAAGCCTTCGTCTTTTCATGTGTTTCATGTCGGGATGCAAGATGAAACTCCAGTAGAGAAGCTATTGCAAGAGTTGTTCGTCGTGCTGTTTTGTCTGCGATGTAAACAAACCATCTTGTCGGCTCTGTTGAAGGTACTCCTTTTTGACAAGGTTTTGCATTTCGATGCTAGGAGGATAACGAGCTAACAAGATCCCCACCATCAACCCCCTTAGTTTCACTTTGATGAGCCGGAATGGGTTTCGCCCGTCTTCATTTCTATCTGGAGCGCAATTGACACGTGTGTGTTTGTGTGTGTACTCTTTCGTGTCGTTCGGTGTACAAAGATGGACGAAGGGGGAGCCTCACTTATCAGCACAGAAGCTGAAACATAGCTTTGAGATGTGTTGAACAGATTTTTTCCTTTCTGTGACGCTTCTAATTACCCTGTGGAGTGAGTGCGCTGCTGTAATTCACGCCAGACAAGCCTCGTTCCTTGTCGGTGTCCCGACTGGCAGGCTTGTTTTGGTTTTCTTCACGTTCTATACCGGTAGCACTAATTCTGTTGATTGTTGTGAAACCTTGGTCTTAAGTTCTTAAGTCTTGTTTTGTCAACGAATCTGTCACGATGTCTATGATGCTTGGTGGCAAGCAGACAGAATCCAAATAGGGCAATTTTTGGATTGTGCACTGACGCATGATTCTCCGACAACGAACGAAAACAAACTCCGTCTGATGGCCAGAGCCCATTCCGAGAATGTTTTCCGTTTGCGCTCTATTTAGTGTCCCAATTATTACCGATTCGCCGATGAATCAGTTTGTCCCGCTCAATTGATGTCAATTGAGATTGCAAAAGATCTGTCAACAGACTTGCTGACTGCAGGCCATCCACTGTTTCGCTGTTGGCTTTCCAGAAATCGAGTCATGGAACAAAACAAAAAAACCCTGGTCAACATGAAAACCAACGAACCAAATAAATCGATCTGTGTTTGGCTTGCGGGCCAGGTTCGGGCTGCGTTAATTATTTAATGGTCAAAGTGTGCCGTATCGTATGTTTCGGTTGCTATTTATGGAAGTACAGAATGGCCACGTTTAATTGTTTGAACTTTTGTGGTTTTACTGCCGTTGTCATGTGTTTTCTCTGGAATGACACAAAAAAAGCTGTTTCCTCCAAGGAAAAATAAAAAAAAGACATGCTGGACTCCGAAAGCAGGCCAACACATCATAATTACATCAGTATGAGAACCACTTCGCTTGAAGTATAGAGGGTAGAGAAATTAAGCGTGACGCTCTGTCGTGCAGTATCAAAACATTCCTGATTGCTGAGTGGGTTGCCGTCATCCATCCGCGTAAGCTAATTCCAACCAGCCAAGAGTTATTGTGGTTTGAAAATGCATTAGGTCATCGTTTGGTGAACTGACCCGCACAGAACCGAACTCTGGAGAGTGAGTCAACAGAATTATGCTGTTGTGTACGATCGTTTGGGGGAAGCTCAGCGTTCTAGCTATACGCGATCGTGACGTACACCGATGCGTGGTGCTTGCTTTAAAAATCCTTTCACCGCGCTGGAATGTGGATACCAGCGGTATGCCCATCACAGAGAACACCAAAGGCAAGGCGTAAAGGCATACCTGCGTGCCTTCACCCCGGTACGGTGGTGGTGCAAATGTTCATTGGAGTCTGAAGCTCCAATGTGCCTAACCAACGGTTGATTGATTCGTTGACGGCAATCTAGAAGACAGAGAAAGAGAGTGGGACTCGGGACCGGTTCTTACATACACGGACACTTGACAGCTCATCACCCCGTGCAAAAGCTTGTACGGTTGTAGCTCAAGAGCCCTAATGCGCCTAGAGGTTCGTGCCCCCCGTTAGTCGGTTACACCCAACCCGTTAGCTTTGAAGCCTCCAGCAAGAAAAGCTTTAATTTATGAAGAGTTTGTGGTGGCATTAGATTGTTAGGAGTTGCCACTAGAAAAAGCAGACTTTCACACACACACACACCCTTTGCTAATTGGCGAACCTACGTAATGGTGAGCCCATCGAATAACTACCCTTAATTGATCACCAATAACAACACACATGCCGCGTAGACCCCTACAGCCACAGCTTCTTCAGACTTTGCAGCTATCGGCGACAGTATGGCGTCGATTATGACGTGAAACATGAACCGATCATCATCAGCAGCTTCATCCGATGAATCTGAAGGAGGAAAATCAATCTCAAACCGATCCTTTATCATACCCTGATAGAAAGAAGGGAAAGTCTTGTAACGTGTGTGGATCCATTACACGGCAAATGGATCGATTTGAAACGTGTCTCACCGGCATTAGAATTCCGTTGATGAGCTTCACATTCGATCCGCAAAAGTACGCCCCCTACCCATGAGCCGACTGTTTGACGTTTATGTTAGCGGCGATACTGCCCAACACGGGACGTTCGCCCATACGGGGCGTTACGGCCAAAACCATCCGTCATCATTGCAAACTTAACCGGTCACTTAATTGATGTGTAAATATTTGTGCTCGAGATAAATTTCATCCCGTGGCGGGCAGTCAGCCCGGGCGCAGCTTCAAGTATGCAGATGTGTGGTGAACGCTCGCAAGACAAACATGGCGCGTACCATCGGTAGAAGGGGATGGTCGATCAAATAAACGTACGAAGCGGCGGGTGAGGGATGGCTTTTTGGTAAACAGTTTGTAGGGCGCGCTATGGTGGTAAGTTTTCCATTCGAGACCATTGGCGTTTGTTCGATGTTGGATGTCTAGTGAAGATGCAGCACAATTGTCCTAACAATTGTGGCCTAGGATCGTGTGTTTTTGGAATAAATATTAGCGTGAAGGAATTGGAAAAGCGAAATTGTCTTCTAATAATAAGCAAATAATTCTAAACTGCTTATGAAGATAGGAGATTGACCTTGTTATTACTAACTTTGCCATAAACAGCCTGCGTGCTAAAAAATTTGACGGATGTCAAGCGCCACTCGGAATGAAGCGCATCGATACAGAGCCAATGGCTGACGTCAGGGGGCGCGAGCTAACGTAAACTGTGACCGCCTACAGTGATCGTTATTCGAGAAATCAAAATAATCACACCATTCCCACACGGTCGTATCAATGTGACTTTGACTTTCAGCGAATGTTCCGTATTGTTGTATTTATATGTTCCTAATTGATTTCTAACACCATTCAGAGCTAATAAAACGTTGAACCGACCATGTGAACAATGAATCTTAAACCCCGAACAGTCGACGGCTAAAAACGGCATCAAAATTTTAACGCCTCTTATTGCTAAAAGCAATAAACTTAACAGGCTGCTTCACTAGGACAAGGACACATCGCGCAGTTCGCGCAAATCACGCAATATAATCCAGACGCCGTAAGAAAGGAAAGACTCTCTCACGGCTAAGAAAAGGTTTAAAATGTTTTATTCGGAGATGCTGTGGAGCTCTCGCTTCACCACAACACGAAAGCGGTTGTTGGGTTATGACATCATCTCGTACCCCGTTTGTTAACCGGTCTGTGCGAACTTCTGGAGCCCAACGCTCGGTCCGGTTTGATCGTCACTGCTGGCGAATGATAATTACACGAGCCGCGCGGCAAAGAAGGGCACAACGGAACAACTGCCACAAGAACAACAGGAAGAAAAATGCCTGCATGACGTCTTCTCCGTTTGGGAGTTGGAAGATCTCGAGAATCTCCGTGCAGAGATCGTACGGTTCCGCTTCCCATAAGCTGGCGAAACATCATCATGCAGGGGACACATATATGTAAAAATAACATAAACTTGCATGCATCTAAACTACAAACGATACGAAACGAGCAAGAGGACACCATGAGATATAGGCATGAAATATTAGCTTCAACAAGAGTGATAGAGTAAAAAAGAACTCCCGAAAACAACACCAACAAAGTGGTCAAACAGGATGCATAAGTAAGAGACCGCAAAGAACGAGCAATTTAAATTTAAACTGCAACTGACGCGCGGGATTTAGCAACTCGTTCTCGAAATAAAAAACAACCACCCCGACGATGAATTTAGAGTTGCGACGGACCGGGAAGAACCGACCAACCAAGAAGCTCTGGGGAAGCGTCCAATTTAAAGCGATGTCCGAAAATCGCGACAAAAAAAACACTCCGATTCCTCTGACCACGATGACCCTGAGCAAAAGCGGTACGACGCGATGCTCACTTTTGTGCAAGTAGGAGAGATTTTGTTTCTCTTCCTGCTGCGATTGTCTAACAGGCACGAAGACAAAAAAACGACGCTTTAGTTTTGGTCGATTGTTTTGTAACTCGGAGTGGAATTTCTCGGCGGGAATGGATCGTCTAAACCGCCCGTTAATGTGCCAGCGATTAAGTCTAATCGCTTTGGCTTATGTTTTCATTCGTGTCGTTTGACGGTGGATGGACAAACAGAACTGCTAAAAGCAATGGTTCCTAACGAGGGGATTAGCAAACGTATTAAGAATGGTGAGTTCTTTTGGTTTAGGCCCGATTGTCAGTCCGTTTCATTCTGATAGTGGTCGTATTGTTTTGACATTTTATAAAATATTTGTAACACCTAATGAGGTGCAATCTCTCTTTTCTGAAAACCATTCTCTGCAATTCTGAAAACCATTCTCATTGTTTGCACCTTATCATCACTCTCCAAACTGTCGAACCTTACATAAGAAAATGAAGGCTAACCGGGACAGCATTTTAACACCAACTAAACCTCCAACACCATGAAGACGCAGGCAAACGGCACGATGCTTGGGAAAAATGCATTGCCAAGAAAATCTTTCACCGCAGCCTTAGTCATGTCCCAAAAAGACTGACAGCAGCTACTCCACATCCGGTTGCCGGTGCCACAAAGGAAAGCGAACACAAGAGCTGATGCGATTTCATTTTTGCGGTTTCCACCGGGTTGGTAACAAACGAAGAAAAAAGCTACGGAAAACAAACCAGCTTAAGCACAGCTTTTCACCACCGTGCGAATGGAATGCTCCCGACCGACTGAACGAGTTTAAAGGAAAACGCGCCGAACGCGGAAAATAGAAGCCAAAAGCCACCAACAAGCCCTCGCCGCAGCACAAAAGCACGTGAATCGAATAACGGGCGGGGAAGCCATGCGGGAACAAATAGGCGAAAAATGACATTAGCCATTGGTGTGCAGATTTGCACAGTTTCTTAAGATAGCCAAAGCCATGTGTGCGCCAAAACGGCACCCGAAGATAGGGCGAAATGAGGGTCTTTCTTGTGGTGGTAAATAATTGAAATTTATTACCCGATCGTTACCCCGGTGGTGGTTAGCAAATGAGCTGGGAATGAGAGGGAAGAAAATTGGTCACGGGGGAGGTACAAATTGCATGTGTGTCCTTTTGGCGGGTACCGGGAACTACAAATGATGCGCAACGAC